>NC_090928.1:389724793-390025730 GCF_040938575.1 Ambystoma mexicanum | reverse complement strand
CACGACACACCCACGTGGACACAAATGCCTCAGTGCCTTGGAGGCAGACCACCTACAAACAGACCCACACACAGTACCCAGGTACTTCTAAACTGCAAACGTCAACACAACAAAAAGCCATCTTTTGGCTTACTGCACAAAAAGCCTGACTCATTGAAAGTGGAAAAGGTGGCTTTAATGTGACAGGCCAAATCTTACAAATAACTGCTTACCTGGCTCCCTGGCCTTACAAACTAACAAACTACTTTAAACAAACCAATTAATAATTAACATTTTCATTTTCCCCAACAATTAAATAAATACAGAAATCCACTTCCTCCCTGACTAACCCTTGGTCCCTACCATCTCCTTCCCACTTCTCAAGGCGTCCAGTTTTCTCCCCAGGGCCTTCAGGTTCAATACCTGTTCCCCCGGGGTAGCCTGTTTGTGCAAACCCTCCCCCGAGGTGTTCTTTCTGCCCCACCCCCCCATTCCTTCCTACTTCCAACTCTTTAACATATCTCTCACCAACCAGATCAATTCCGACAGATAATAAGTATTTCCAATAGCTGACAAATGGACCCCATCCTCTCCAAATCCTCTCTAAATATCATGAATCCTTCATAAACTATGTCTTTGTGGTCCAAAACCTGTACCGCCGCCGAGACACAAAATGTTACCATCTCTCTTTTTATCCCCTTCCTTGCCCGCTCTATCGCTCCCTCACTTCTCGCCCCCCTCCAAACTCTCCACGGCACTTACTTAGTCCAAACTACAGATGCTTGAGGCCACATTTCTCGGACCCATAACAAATCCCTTTTAATTTTTCTAAGAAGAGCCACACCCGTATCTCTTACCCGGTCATTTTCCCCAGCATGAATAATCACCCCATCTGGAGACCCATAGCGTTCCCTCAACCCAGACAACATAGGGAGTAACTGATCCCAGCGAAGCCCCCCTAAACCGGACCATCTTACCAAAACATCTTTATAGCTGCAACCCAATTGCCTGCCAAAAACCCTTTTCTCAGCTTCTCTCCCAGAACTTGTGGCGCTGATACTGGCTCTCCATTCTCAGGCTGAAAAACCAAACTTGTCCTCCCCCCCACAACACTCCTTCCACAACAAACCTGTCTGAACCGGGCATAACTCCTTACTCCCACGACCTAGCAAAACCCAAGAGCCCTTTCCTTTTTGATCTGTCTTAGACCTCCTGATCTTGATGTCCAAACCTAACTCGGTAAACTGAACATCTTCCCATTGCAGCCCACCTACCCCACTTTTCCCTCCACCAGTTCAGAAACCCTAAAGGCCCCAAAGAATAGCCAAGTAAAACAAGTTGCGAACAATTCTCCTTCCCAGGCCGACCAGCAAATCCCCCCCACCGCCTGACACAACCTAGTTAGCAAATCCGCTGATACCGGTCTTCTCTTATCTTTTTCCCTCTTACTTTCCCTTGCCCATCCTTCCAACATCCTGTTTGCCATTTCTCCACCGCTTCGCTGAAAACCCCAAAACCACTTCCCATAGAAAGTAATCCCTGCCAATTTCCCTGTTATAGTTGCCCTAGACCAGCCCCTATCCATGCACCTCAAGAGGAAATTAGTGACATTGTCCCTTCTCCGTTCTTCCGCGTCCCCCCACCCTTTCCAACTACAAACTCCCCCCACCTATAAAATCCTCCTAAACTCTCCTGTACGCCGCTCTAGATGCAGGAGCAAGAGAACCCTCCACCAATGCAAGCACTCTGAGCTTCCTATTTTCCACAGCTCCTCCTGAAATCCGCTGCCTCATCTGGAGCCAATCCACGGAATCTCTGCCATTGGAAACGAGATAATGTATCAGCAATGCCATTATCCTTCCCTGGCACATGTGTTGCCTTGAACACCACATTCCATGCAACGCAGAACAAACTCATCAACCTCGCCACCCTCTGATCCCTCGCTGACTGCAGATTCACCACATGAACCACGCATTGTCAATATTGAAATTCACTTTCTTGTTTTGCAACTCCTTCCCCCACAACTCCAGTGCAACCAACAAAGGAAAGAATTCCAGGAATGCAATGCTCCTTCCCTCCCTCAACCAAAGCAATGGCCACTTCTCTGCGCACCACTTTCCTCCCCAAAACACACCAAAACCTCCTGCACCGGCTGCATCTGAAAAAATCTGAACTTCCCAAGACACGGGATCTCCCTGTAACCACATGGACACTCAGTTAAAACTCTCCAAAAAACACAGCCAAATTCTACAGTCTTCCCGCACTGCACCTGATACTCTTATCCGATGATGTGGGCACTCTGCTCCCGCCACAGACCGCGCCATGTTTCTGCAAAAAGTTCTCCCAGGGGCCACCACCTTGCATGCAAAATTCAAATGCCCCACCAAACTCTGCATTTCTACTAGCATCAATTTCTTTGCCCCCACCGCCTTCTCCAGCAATCCTACCAGTTTGCTCACCTTGTTGTGCGGCAAGCGTGAGGTCATAGCCACTGAATCCAGTTCAATCCCTAGAAATGTCAACACCACTGCCGGCCCTTCTGTTTTGTCTTTTGCTAGAGGCACACCCAAATCCCCCATCAAAGTTTGGAACAACTTTAGCATCTCTTCGCACTCTCTTTCTCCTTCCGCCCCGCTAATAAACAGAAAATCATCCAGGTAATGCAGCACACTTTCCCAACCGGAACTGTATGAAAAAACCCACTGTAAGAAGAAACTGAAACGCTCAAACAAGGTGCAGGAAATTGCACACCCCATTGGCAAAGCTTTGTCGATGTATATCCTGTCCTCAAATTGCAAACCCAACAGCCATAAATCCTCCAGGTGCACCGGCAACAACTTGAAAACTGCCTTAATGTCACACTTGGCCATAAAGGCCCCACAACCCGCTTTCCTCACCAAATTCACTGCCTGGTCCACACTTGCATATACAACCCCGCATTCCTCAGGGGTAATGAAATCATTGACATGCCCTCGGGCCATGACAAATGTTGTTTCAATCTGAATTCCCCCGGGGCTTTCTTAGGCACAACACCCAGCGGAGATACAACAAAATCACCCGGCAAATCATCAAATGGCCCTACTATCCTCCCTGCCGCTATTTCCTTGCCCAATTTTTGTCTTACCACCTCAACATTTTCTTTTGCCGACTTCAAATTTTCGGCCCACCCGATAACCAAGCCTGAAACCATGACCAAAACCCTCACTCAAAATCTTAGCCCCTTCCCTGTCTGGATAAAATTCCAACCACTTCTCCAGCACATCCAACTTAACTGGCGTAAAAGCCTTTTCCCACAACCCCTCTGCCGTCTCCTCTCACCCTATCCCTGTCTCCCTGTTGGAAACACTGAGTGAGAGTGTTTCCCCGCACATTTGCTACATTCATGTCTGAACCTACAGAAATTCCTTGTGCAGCCGTCCCTGTTAAATACCCAACACGCTGTTGAGGACTGCCCTCTGCCTCCTCCCCCACCCCCTCCTGGGTGGGGCGACCAAGAAAGGGCCGGAAAGGCACAGGCAGACCACTTGCTGTGTGCAATGTCAGGGCAGGCCTTGTTGGCGCCATCCATTGCAGCCATAGATCCATGTCTATTTCCATGTCTATTTCCCCCCAAACAGCCTGACCGTCCTCAGCCATTCTTGCTCTGAATTCCTCATCGTAACGCACCCACGCAAAGCCCCCGAAATTTGTAAACGCCTTCCTGATCACATCCATATATTTTAGCAGAGCCACACACCACTCCGGAAATTTCTCACAATAGACACTGGCGTAAATAATAAATGCTGACGTCCAATTTTCAATTGTCACTGGGACTCTTGGGCGGGAGGCCAACCCTCTCTCCTCTTCCTTAGAACCCTCCTTTGCGCCGACTTCCCTATGAAGCAGTTTAAACACATCCACAAATTCCCCTGCCTCAATCTTATCCTTAGTCACTGCCATCAGGTGTGCCCTCAAAGGTTTTGTGATGCCCATGTAAGGTAGCTTTTTCTCCTTGCCCTTCACTTCAGCTTTTTTCTTTTGAAACCTGTACCTCGAGCGCCAATGGCTCAACTACTTTGTCCGTTTGTACCTCCACCGAGCAATTTCCCTTTTCACCCACCAAGGCTCCAATAGCCTGTACACCGATCTCTCTCCTTACCCCTTGCAGACCAGACCCTTAATTTCTTGCGCCTGTTCTCGTATCCCCCCTCTGCCATGCAGTTGACCAATCCCTTTCCCGCTCACCTCTTTCCGACCTGTCATTGCTTGTCTGTGGTCTGGCCTCCACTCCGATGCTCCTCATCTCTTTGCTTACTAGGCTCCTACTGCGGGGACAAAACATGTCAGCAGTCTCACCCAGCCAACAGTCCCCCCCGACCTCTTGCCCCCCACACCCCTTGCTCCTGTCTTTCACAATCCAACCTAAAACCCCTTCTCTCATTCCCCTCCTCCTTACCACCCTATAACCTTCATCCTCCCAGTGCCCCACATATTCCTCCAACCCAGCTTCATCATCCCTGAAATACCATTGCCGATGCGAGCCCATGCTCGGGTTACGTAGATCCTCCTCTTGTGAGCCCGGGGCATCCGCCCCGCCACTCCTTTGTCGTCTTCTCGGCGGGGCCGCAGAAACCCCTTCCTGGTCCTCTTCTCTTGGCCGAGGTGTGCTCTACTCCACCCTGAGATCCTCATCGCTAGGGGCCGTGCTGCACCCTCTAGACTGTCCTCGCGCCGACCAAGGAGGAGCCGTTCTTATACCCTCTCCATATTCATCCTCTGGGACAGCGGGGGCTGCGCAGCACTCTCCGCCCAAAATCTCCTAGCCAGAGGGGCTGTTCCGCGCCCCTCCCTAAGTTCAATAGAGGGGGATCTCTCTCTCTCCTTCTCCCACCTGCACTCTTCCGCAGGTATTTACCCCCCTTGCCCCTCTGTCCTATCGCCCCCGTCTGCGCCCCATCACCCACACTGTCTTTTCCCCCTTGACCCACCCCTTTTTGGACATTCCTCATATCTCCTCCCTCCTCCTGGTCATTATTAACCCCAACCCTAACTGGTTCCCCACCCAAATGCATTTCTCCCCTGGATGCTCTCCTATCAAGCTCCCTCTTCAACTTTCTGCCCCTGGATTCCCATGTCTCCCCTCTACCAGCCGCCGGGGTACAAACCACCACTGCCGGAAGAGCCCCATCCGCCGCTGCGCTACGCTGCGGCCTGCCCTCACCTACCTCCCCTTCTCCCGTAACCTCCACCACCGCCCCTTCCAGCTGGGCCTTAGATGCCCTGCTAATAATCTCTAGTGCCTCTCTCAGCGCCCTGGCATCCACCAAACCCTTCTTACCAGCTCCCTGGCCCACCATAGTGCCCATATAATATGACTGTGCACTCAATATGCCCTTTAATCTTTCACCTAGCGACACTAAAACTCCCGAGCCAGCACCTACCCTTGGACAGCTACCCAATATAAATGAAAGCCCAGAAAGGGGAACTGAGCTAAGAAAATAAAATTATCCTTGAAAGTGTTAATTAAAAACCTAATTTCACTTAACAAATAATACCCAAAAGTTACAATTGTATGTTTAATTTTGATATTATTCTTATTAATTATTATTATTTTTTTTAAACCCTTTAAAATACCCTTGCCCTGGCCAAAACTTCTCTCCTATGTCCTGAAATACACCCAACAGAAAACATCCCCAAAACCAGAAGCCAAAGCACAAATTGGTGCCAGCAAAAACAGCCATACACACTGCCCCCTTTGCTGCGCACAAGCAGTACCTCCCAGAGACACAGAAAAAAACAAAGCGGTCCCTTTAAGGGAGCCGCACTGCCCCCTGCGACTCGCCGCTGCTATTGTGCAAAGAATTCACACGCAGAAGCAGAGAAATCAACACGGGTCAACCGAGGCACACAGAGCAGGTCCCACAAGCCATGCAGCTCCAAGAAACCACCCAAAAAAAAACCCAGCGACTCCCACACCTGCCGCACACCCCACCCGAAACCAAACGCCCCCCTCCGAGAACGGAAGGAACCGCTCCGCCAAACAGGGAAACCACAGAAACCTACCCCAAACAAAGCCCATGGGCCACGCAGAGGCCCCAGTAAGCGGACAGCCAACGACGCCTGGGGAAAGGTAAAATGGAGGTACCTTATTTATGGTACCTCCGCTAAATGTATACAAACTTATTTTTTTTTTTATCTGCTAAACTGCCTGCCCAAATACACTAATGCTACTCTAACCCGCTCCTCGCTCTCCTCACAACAAAACCCTCACAGGCCCAAATCAGGGAAGGCTCGGGAGCAGGCGACCAGGACTGATCATTCTCAAGTCCCAACCGTCGCCTGCTTCCCGAACCTTCCCTGACCCTTAAATACCCCGCGGGGGGCGCACTACGCACAGGCCAACTCGCTGGCCTGTTCAGCACCAAAATAACCCCGGGGGGAAACGCTTCGCGTTCCCCCCCGGACCTCCCTTGCATTTTCCGTCTCTCACTACTAACCACCCACACTTCAGTTCAGCCAAAGCGCCTGGAGTCCCTGCAAATGGCAGGGGTGCACAATCTGAATCTCAGAAATATATAAAGTTTTTTTTTTTAAACAGTTTTTATTATTTTAAAAACAAATAAACAATACAAACCAAACTAGCAGCATTATTTGCGACAGAAACATGAACATCAATTAATGCACACTACTGCTCCCCCAATCCCTCCCCCCTCAAGAGCTTGTTTGCATTTCTCATTCTGTATCTGCTGCGTGTGGCCGGGTATTGCTTCCTTCCGAAGCTGCAGAATCCATTATTGTGCCAAACAGTCCTGTTATTAACACTCTCCATGCCCTCAGGTTACCCACTTCTTCTTCCCCGCACTTGCTACATGCCTCCTGCCATACTACCGTTTCAGCCTCCGCCCATTTTTGCAAATCCCGCCACCATACCTCAACCCGTGGCTTGTGGCACTGCTTCCAGCCCATGGCAATCCTCCTTTTTGCAAGCACATATGCCAGGTCCCTCAGTTTCCCAACATGTTTAGTATTCCGTGGTCTGGGAAACCCTCCCAACAGGCAGGCCCAGGCCGTATCTATGTTGAGCGTGACCCCTTTATCCGCTAGTTTTTGTGCCACTTCCCTCCCAAAAACCTTCAATCACTGGGCAAGACCAGAACATGTGCGTCATATCAGCGTCTTCTTTATCGCATTTTGGGCATGCTTGTCTTCCTGCATTTACAAACTTAGATATTCTCTTCGGGGTCATATAGGCTCTATGCGTTATGTATAACTGTATTTGTTGCAATCTGGCGTTTCTGGACACCTTCTTGTGGTATCCCATAGCACGCTCCCACATCCCATCGGTCATCTGTGCCCCCACCTCCGCTTCCAAATCCAGCCTCAAACGCGTCAAATCCTTCATCACCCGGGTCATTACCATCTCATACAATCTAGAGATCTCGTGCCCTCCTTCTGATGTGTTATATATTGTCCCCATAATGGCGTCTGGCTCCTCCGCCAGTACAGTCTCTGGCCAGGTTTTACGAATAATCTGCACTAGCCTAAAATACGTGACATATTGGCCTCTGTGCAAGCCTGCCTCTTCCCCCAGTTCTTCGAAATCCTTAATGATCCCCTCTTGCCATACATCTCCCAATGTGACCAGCCCGACCGATTCCCAATAGGTCCTGATTATCATTCTTAGGTGGTTGTCTTCCCCTGCTAAGGCCACTAGCGGCACTTGTGGGGAACACGGGTACGGGTTCTCCATCAGTTGGCATACTTTACGCCACATCTTCCACCCAAGCAACATCATACCCGGGCGTTCTTTCATTTCAAGTCTAGGCAACCAGATAATCTCCTTTAGGTAAAACGGAGTGCAGTCCTGTCCAAACAGCCTAAGTTCAGGAATTACCTCATCAGAAAGCCATTTGGTTACATATTGCAACTGACCAGCTACATAATAGGCCTCACAATTTGGCAGCTTAATGGCCCCTCTATCATAGAAGTTCTGCAGCTTCCATAGCGCCACTCTATTTCGAGTGCCATGCCATAGGAAGTCTCTGCACATGCTATTTAGTTTGACAAAAAACTTTTTGGGTATCAAGTACGGTATATTACTGAAGAAATGTAACAGCCTGGGCAGGACCACCATTTTGAGCATCGCCCCCCGTCCCATCATCGCCAGCGGCGACTTCTCCCAAAACTTCACACTTGTTCTGATTTTTCCCACAGCCACCTTGGTATTATGCAAGTGTTCCTCCTCTGCCGTGTGATACACATCTATTCCGAGGTAGCGGAAGGAATCAACCGCCCATGGTACAGACAACACTGGCAACCGCTCCAGAGAGGCTCCTCTGTAGCTCCCCAATGGGAACATGCTCGATTTTTGGGGGTTCACCGCTATGCTGGACAGTTATGCATACCTTTCCATAACCTCTAGAATATATTGAAGATTTTCCTCCGGATATTTCAGATATAGTAGCAAATCGTCAGCATACAAGGATATTAGATGTTTCTCTCCCCTACCTCAATACCTATCATGTCATATTGTTGTCTGAGGTACACTGCCAGGGGCTCCAGGGATAGAATATATAACATCGGGGACCAGGGGCACCCTTGTCTGGTGCCCCTACTAAGTTGCCATTTCTCGGATATCAACGATCCTGTGCGCACCCTGGCCAGTGGTTCACTGTATAGTAATTGTGCCCACCTAACAAAGCCCGGCCCCATCCCGTATTCCCTCAGGGCCTCCAGCAACCATGGCCACCTCACAGAGTCAAAAGCTTTGACTGCATCTAGGGACACAACCGCCATTTCCCCCTCGCTCCTGTTCCCCGCTTCAATCACCCGGTGGAGTCGCCTATGGTTGTGGGTTATATTTCTACTGGGGACATAACCTGTCTGGTCCGGGTGTATCAGTTTGCCAATAACTCTACGCAGCCTATTGGCCAGGACCGCCGTCAATATCTTGCTATCCTCGTTCAACATTGACAAAGGCCTATAGGAGTCGCAGCTATGCCCTGGCTTGTTGGGCTTAGGAAGCAGCACAATTAACGCTTCTCTAAGCGATTCCGGCAGCCGGCCCATCTCAAAAGACTCATTGAGCATCTCTAGCATAGGGGGGGGTACTTCCTCTCTATATGTTTTATAAAACTCGCCAGGGAATCCGTCCGCGCCCGGGGTCTTACAGGTGGGCAGCTGCTTCACCACCTTCTCCAATTCCTCTAAGGTAATCGGTGCGTCCAGCTACTCCCTTTCTTCAGCACTAATCTTAGGTAATTCCATGTCTCTTAGAGTTTCTCTTATCTCCTCTCGATTGTCCCCTCTTCTGTCCTCATATAATGTCCTATAATAGTCTAAGAATGCCTCGTTGACTCCCTCTTGGGTGTCAACTACCTCTCTGTCTTCTCTAGTTATCGTCCTAATCGGGGGCCTAGGGGTTTCGCTCTTATATAACCACGCCAACAAGCGGCCAGTTTTATCCCCACCTGCATGTTGCCTCTCAACATACTTCTTATAGTTAAGGTTGCAGAGCCTTTCCCAAAGCTCTGCACACCGCTGCTGTAGTTCGAGTACAAGTTCCGCATCCCCTCCTGCCCTGTTGCTTTCCCGTTCCAATTCCACTTCCGCTTTCTCTAACTCTGTTAGGACCCCACCCTGTAGGCCTTTTGATTTAGCAATAGCAGCACCCCGCAATACCATCTTAAAGGCTTCCCAGAGCGTGCACACTTAGTCCACACTGCCTGTGTTTTCCTCAAAGTACTGTGTGATCGTATCCCCGATATCTTCCCTGAAGACCGGGTCCCGGAGCGCCTCCGCCCAGAGGCGCCACGTCGGTATCCGCGCCCTGGGGCGGCAGTACTGCCAGCACAGAACCAGAGGCGAGTGATCCGACAGGACCCTCGCTCTGTAGTCTATTTGGGTGGTCTCTATCACCACATCTGGCGTGGCAAAAAAATAATCTAGTCTCATATGCAGTCGTTGCGGGGCTGAGTAATGCGATTACTGTGTTTCATTAGGGTATTTCAACCTCCAAACATCTGCTAGCCCGAAGTCGTCGAGTAATGTCTGCAATACCCTGGCTGCTGGGGTGGGCCTATCAATCTTATCATCGGATCTGTCTGCCTTGGGGTTGAGCACGCAGTTGAAATCCCCTCCCCAAATAACCGCTCCTCCCATACACGCGCCCAGATGAGTACACAGGGTTCTAAAATATGCCGCAGTATTTTGGTTGGGGGCATACGTATTTATAATGCACACCTCCCTATTCTCCACCAAAGCCTTTAATATGACCAACCTCCCCTCCGTGTCCATCACCTCTTGTGTAAGTTGGAGCGGAACGTGCGGTGCCACCCAGACCAGCACTCCCCTAGCGTAGGCAGAATACAGTACCTCTCCACTTCTTCCCCACCAGTTCCAGTTTTTGCCGGGTCAGATGTGTTTCTTGCAACAACGCAATATCAATCTTCTATCTTTTCAAGTACATCATGACTTTGTTTCTCTTTAAGTAACTGTTGAGTCCCCTGACATTCCATGTTATGATCTTAAGTTCCCCCATAGCTCACGAGTGTCCTCTTCCCTTCCGTGTAGCGAATCCCCTTTGCCCACGTGATACAGATACAGCTCTCCACCTTTTCTTGTAGCTTCTTGTACAAGCTCAAACTACCCATAACTATGTACACAGCAAATTCCCCACTTTCCTCCCCACCCTCGACCCATCCCTTCCCCAACACCACACACCCCAACTGCTGCCCAGCTCCGTTCTCGGGACTCAGGCACCCCCACATCTAGCCCTGCAAGCACCAAACAATGCCCAGAGCTCAGTAGGGTGAAGTCGCCCTAATGGCCACTTAACTAAGATTACTGTGGGGTAAAGAGATCCGCTCTGCAAGGCTCCCATTAATTCAATAATAATTACAGTGCTCATAACATCTAGTGTAACAGTCGGACCTTCTCTACTGAAGGCTGCGCAAATGACTATATTCAAGTCCCATGGGTCCGTGCCGCGCCATCTTGTGGCACCCTCCTCGTGCATTACTTATCTCTTTCATGCTCTCTCTCCGTCCGAACTTCAGACTCCTGGGGACATCCCTGCGCATCGAGCCATCCCATGGCATCCTCCGCGGTCTCAAAAAACAAAGTTTTGTGTTTATGTATAACTTTCAATTTTGCCGGATACAGCAACATGTATTTGTGGCCCGCCTCTCTCAGTCTCCGCTTTACCGTCCCAAAGTTCATGCGGCTACGCTGCACAGACAGGGTATAGTCCGGGTAGGCCGTGATGTTTGCTGCTCCTCGTATAATCGTTCCTCCCTTGCGGAAGTGTTCCAATATCCTCTCCCGGTCCCGGTAATTAAGAATTTTGGCTATCACCGTCCTAGGCGGGTTTCCTGGCGGCGGCCTCCTTGTTAGAGCTCTATTTGCCCGTTCCACCGCAAATCCCCGAGATAGGGCTCCTCCGGGTATCTCTTGCAGTAGCATGGACTCAATGAACTCCGTGGGATCGTGGCCCTCCAATCCCTCCGGCAGGCCCACGAAGCAGATGTTGTTTCGTCGGGCGCGTCCTTCCGCCTCCTCCGCTCTGCTCTCCAAGTTGCCCACTCTCTGTATCAGGGCATGCAATTTGGCCTTATGGGAGGCACAATCCGCGGTATTCGGGCTCACTTCCTTCTCAAGGGTCTCCGTGCGCTCCGCCAAGGCCCTGACGTCCTGCCGGAGTAGATTAACTTCCTCCTGCACCTCTCCGACCTTAAGGTCCAGTGCCGTTTTCAGCTCAGTGACGGCTAGTTCAAGTTTGGCTTCCCAGGCCGCCTTCAAGTCTGCAATCGCAGCTAGGACTTCTTGGTTAGTGCCCGTTGCAGTCATGCTGCCTGCAGGCGACTTATCCTTGCTCTTGGTATTTTCTTGACCAGGGGACGTCTTAGCGAAGTTGTCCAGGGTGGGCTGCTTCGCCTTCGGCCTCACCGTTCTATTAGACATGACCCAGAGGACCTGTATTCTGCACAAGTGACAAATGCGCACCCAGTACGCCTCTTTCGCTCGATCACCGTGCAGCCTGCTCCTTCCTTTGTTCCGGACATTGGTCGGCCATTTTGTGTCGTCTTTTGTCTCCGGCGCTCCTTGTTTTTTCCGCACAGAACTCTGCCGCCGTTCTTCCTACACCTTCCAAAAGTTCACCAAGCGTGGTCCAGTCATTCACACACCGACATGTGTATTTTCAGCAGTCGTCAGCCCATCGTTGCGCACTTTTACCCCCGGATCATTTCAGGATCTCGGGAGCTCCTCCAGATCACGTCTTCCTACATGGCCCTCGTAGCCACGCCCCCCAGAAATATATAAAGTTAACGTTAATGTGTTAATGCCACTATATGAAGTGGAATATACTGATTCTTTTAAAGGTATCACCTGCTGTGCTCAGGCCTTGGACAGCATAACTCTCTCTAAAGTAACAGATTTGAAAGTCTCAGACCGCAGTGCTGTCCTACAGGTTGCAATTATCGGACATGTATTGGCTTCACATAGCAGAGCTATACCACCAGTTAAACATATTACATGCTTAGGTGTCAGGCAGCAGGTCTCTACGTAGGGTGCGAGCTCATGTGCCCAGTGCTCCAGATAAGATTTTGAGGTGGGAGTATTTTACTCCCTATTTTTAAACTTTGAGAGTAAATGTGATTTTAAGAGAGTAAAAATGACATTTCTCCTTTGCAAGAGAATAAAATAATGTGACATCCAGCCAACGTGTGCAAAAGGTGTATGGAAAT
Source organism: Ambystoma mexicanum (assembly GCF_040938575.1). Lineage (NCBI taxonomy): Eukaryota > Metazoa > Chordata > Amphibia > Caudata > Ambystomatidae > Ambystoma > Ambystoma mexicanum. The sequence goes on along the minus strand of NC_090928.1, from coordinate 390,013,026 downwards.
CATTACCATGCGGCAGCTTTCTGCATTGTGGCAGAATACACCTTATTTCTCTAGCTTCAGAGAAATACATTCCGTTTCAGATGCATTTATCACTGGCTTGCAATAACATCCATGCAGATAAAAATCAAAAGTAGCCTTCTGGTTTCTTTCAAGTAACCTGACCTTTGCACTGCCCTCTGCTCTAAACTTGTGTGTAAATGTACACAGGAAAATAATAATGCTGTCGTATTTAAAAGATTTTCATGTGTAAAAAGGCCTAGTACGCACCTTATCTGGAGGGCTGCATGTGCCTGTTCTCTCTAAGCAAAACTCTCAGCTCCCCATTGATGCTGGTCCAGGAAAAGCTACACAAAGTATTGGATGTCCTTTAACTGCGGCACTGCTGTGGACTGGCATTAATTATAAAAAGGTACACGTAAGAAATAGCACTGCGCAATTAATGGATTTGCACTGGTCTTATCGCATGTAGAATAACCCAATTTGCACTGGTGCAATTGCTAGTTTTTTGCCAGCCTGTCGAAGGAAGAGGTGGGAACATTTGCATGGGGAGCGTTGGGGGCAGTGGGGATAAAACCATACACTTCAGTTATGACCACAGGGCTCAATCAGGGGTAGTCAATAACAACAGAGGGTAAAATGTAGATAGTCTGTTAGCATAATCTCTTAAATTTGTAGCACCACCTTAGCCAGCAAGGAGTCAGGATGACTGCTAACCGTCTCATATGAGGCCTGCAGCAGAGGAAGCTTTCTAAACACAATGGAAAATGTTCCTATCCTACTCCATGCACTCTGGCATCCAATTCCACTGCATGCAGTGATGCATGCGGATACCGAGGACATATGGATCACACACATTTTATGGGTTGTGCCCAGTCTAGATTGGCCAGCTAAGAACAAGTACAATTGGCAGCTGTCATTTCACAACTCAGCAATTGACATGCACATGGCACGCGACCATGTCACGAGAAGTTAACACTGCTTACGCCTCGTATGTCTCTGCGATGTGTGTGTAAGGCGCCGCAAACAGCCCAAACGCCAGATGTGATAACTGTTGGGATATTTCAAAGGGACATTCACCCGACCTTTGGAACGAAGCTGAAAAAGGGCCTTAAAACAATGTAAGCGGGGATCGAGAAAAACCATGTAAGCGAGGATTGACAGTGAGGCAACACATTTCTATGGAAGTTTTCAGACTGCTGATCTGACACTATGAAGGAGTAAAAAGAAAAGGCAGTATATTGAACGAGATCTTAGATCGTAGGGTGAGATATTGCCCAAGTACTTTGAAGCCTTGGAACCGGTCTTAAAATGATCCAGGTCAACCATTCTTACTGCAGGAGGGACTGAAAGCCATCAAAAGAAGTCTCAACTCTCGGAACAAGTCAAATGCAGCCAATCATAGAAAATGATGTACGCACAGTATCCCAGCATCAATAAAATCCTATACTAGCCCCAGGTTTTTATGCTTGAAAAAAGGGCAATTATTGATGGTGCTTTTGAGAAAGGGAATTTTTTTTGTCAACCTCTGTTTATTTGGTTTTTGAGTAAACAAACAGTAGTATATAGATTCAAAGAGTAAAATCTTGTAAAGTACAGCATAGCAAAATACAGAAAAACAAAACATAAAGTAACATTTCCCCTTGTGTGACCACGTCGGTAATTCGGGTCTCTGTGAAAGGCGGTGGTCATCAATCCTAAGATTGGGCCAGGGTCCGGGGGGTCACCGGAACGTCTCCAGTATTTCTTCGAAGCGTTGGCCTCCGACGGGGTTGGCCCTCGTTTGTCTTTTGTAGGCTGCATATTTCAGGCGACATATCTTGGCTAGGGATTGTGACCATTCGGCACCCGACAGCGGCTGGGTTGCTTTCCAGTGTGTGCGCAAATGTTTCCTTGCTGCGAACATGATGGGGGAAATTAGTTTGTTCGTCAGTGGGTCTTGGTGCCAGTCGGTGCCATCGTCGCCCAGAAAGGAAAATTATTGATGGTGCTTTTGATACAATCTATTTCGAAGTTGTCAAATTCCTTTAAAAGGAAAAAAGGATGGCCACACAGATTAACCATCCATGCTGGGCTGGCAAAATAGAGGGCCTTTGACGGAAGCTTCTTCTCTTAAACTACAGAGAGTACCAGACTTAAAAGCAGAAGCCAAAGTACCCAACTCAATCAAAGTAAGGGATTACAATAGATTATCAAATTAACTGCAATAATCCTGACTCTTGAGCAACAAGTCATAAGGGTAAAGCATATAAAAGGGAAACAAGACATGAACATGATAAATACCACTTATTTCCAATACTCTAGCTGGAATTGTGGGTCAGGGTTGGAGAAGGCAACCTGACTTCAGTGTATGATGAAAAGTCAGCTAATGGGGCATGGAGCGAGTACTGATAAAAACAGAAACAAGGGATCCACAAGAGGCTTCTCGGCCCGAGGGAAACAGAAGGATGACCGGAAAGTAAAGAGCCTGTGCACAATGAAAACTAAATGCTTGAATTTCTCAAAAATGTGCCAGCGCTGATAAAAAGAAATCTGGAAGATAAGACGTGGAGGATCCTCATCTGCACTAAACAGCAGGAGACTCGACGGGAGAGAGCTTGACAGGCCTCCCGCTCAGTATCAAACTGGAGAAAACGCTGTCTGTGCCAAGATCCAATCTTTTCACTAGACCTTTTGTAAAGAGATCCTCAGAAAGAGCTTTAATATTTCAGGGTATCGAGAGACGGGAGTACATTGCACGCAGAAAATCATGGTGAACTCCTACAATCCCTAACAGTTAAACTACAAGTCTGGAACAAGCTCCCACTATCCTTGTATGGGTGAATATCGGTACTTAAGATGGTAGTGGTACCCAAACTCCTATACCTTTTTTGCAACATACCGATCTGGCCGGGCAGAACATTCTTCACCAAACTCAATACGCTCACCACTACATTTGTATGGGGAGGGAAGACGCCCAGGTTGAAGTGGTCCAAAATGACAGAACCCTTTGCAAAAGGTGGGATTGCAGCACCAGACTTTGAACTTTATTACTTAACGTCACAGGCACACTTTGCGAGACACTGGTTCGATCCAGAGGACACAGCACCACACATTACCCTTGAAAGATTTGCAGCATCCCCCTCAGACCTGCGAGCGGTTATGTTTGACCTTAATCGAAAAGACACGTGCAAATATGATCCTGTAAGCGCCACCGCGCGTGCATGGTCCAGGATATATAAGAGACTTGCCATTACAACCCCGTATGACCCGGAGGTGCCATTGTGGAACTTCCCGGGCATACGCCCCACATTTGATAAGGCACTCCAGGGTTCCTGGGACCCACAGAAGCAATTTAGAATGCGAGACATGTTCCCGGAAGGGAGATACTGTACATTAGACGATTTTGTCGGGGCAGTGGGTGGAGATCACCTTAAGCGATTTCAGTTTCACAGAATGAAATCTGCCTTTGCCGCCAAATGGCCCTCCTTCCCAGAAGAGCCACCCACACACAAATGTATTGCAGCCATGACGGAACCATGGGGACACAGGAAAAGTCTGTCTGCACTATACAGCCTTGTTCAGATGCACTCCAAGCCATGCAATAACATTAAAGGGACCTGGGAACGAGATCTGGGTGTGGAGCTGGGTCAAACCACATGGTTGAGATATTGCCAGTTGACTAAATGTGTTTCCATGAACTCAGGGCTACGTCTCATTCAGTTTAAAGTTCTAAACCAGTTGCACTACACCCCAGCCAAGTTAGCTAAGTTTGTGCAGGGCCACACGGGAAAATGCCCTAAATGTGATGCCCCTAACGCAGAGTCCTATCATATGTATTGGGCTTGCCCGCCGATAACTAAATTCTGGGGGGAGGTGGCGGAGATTCTGGAAGACATTACGGCAATACCTGCTACACCTTCCCCACGGAAATACCTTTTTGGAGATATTGGTAAGGCTGCAACTACCACTAGACGATTGTTCAATTTAGCATGTGTGGTTGCGAAACGAAATATACTGAAATGTTGGAAGTCCATAGATCCTCCCAGGCGACTGGACTTTTTGAAAGACCTGTCGATGGTTAATGAAGTTGAAGAACAATTTATTATTGCATTGCCATCGAGATGCCGCCCTAAATACATATAGAGGCTGTTCAGACTCTATTTATGTAATATGTTATCTGATGAAGAAGACAATCCATCGTCACCGCTCTAGTACTGTCAAACAATGTGCAAATGTGTAGTGTATACTGTAAATGTTCATCTATGTTGTTATATCATGCTGGGATTCGCTAGCCGCTGGCCAGTTTGGTCTTGATGTACCTCTCTCTGAACAAAAATAAAAATTAAAAAAATAAAATAAAAGAAAGAGCTTTAATATTGATATTGGACTGCCAGACGTTATGGAAGATGAAACCAAGGTATACGCTCCAGCATTAGACTGGCCATTGCTTTCCAATAAGCCCCTTAACCAGAGTAGGCGACGTATCAGGTCCATGAATCTCACGAACTATGACGGCTTCGAGGCAAAAGGACAGGATCGACTCGTTGGACAAAGAACACTCAACTACTATAATCTGGAAGGTAAAATTATCCCACGCCCTCTTGTATGTATATACCCCCATTTAAATTTGTCAAAGACCAAAATTATGGTTTCTGGCAAGGATACATCAAGATGTTTGGCCCATTAATAATGTTATAATTGAAGTTCAGGATTCATACTATTTTTTGGGCTTTTTGCTTACTAAGGGCCTCATCACGAGTTGGGCGGTATCCCGGTGGGATTACCACCGGGGCTAATAGCGTTACCGCCACCCGGTCCGGCGCTATTAGCGCCAGATCAAGGGTTGGGCGGTAATGGGTATTCCTCATTGGGTCCATTGGACCCAGTGGGGCATTTTCAGCATAATTAGCGTGCACTAATAGCGCTGCGCTAATTGCGCCGAAAATGGGTGTTAAATTGGCACATTTACCCCCAGCTTAGAGCTGCCAGACTCGTGATTGGGCAGACCTTTAAATGCGGCGGGAATAGCATTACCGCCGCATTTAAGGGCTACCGCCGAACTCGTGATGAGGTCCTAAGAATTGTAGAAGGTGCCTTACACTCGAATGTTGGCAGAGAAGGCTCAGGCAAGGACAAATGTTTGAAGGTGTTGGAGGCTAAAGCACACACTTCAGTTCTTTATGGCAGTGAAATATGGGGCCATGCCAATTACTTAAGTCTGGACAGAATCCAAACTCAGTTTTTAAAGAAGGTGTCTGGCCTCTCGCCTAGTACCTAGGCCCCAAGGTTAGAAGTGGGAGTTCATAATATCTCCGTTTAGCCGAGCTTGTGTTTTTAGAGATTTTCTTGAAAGTGTAAATTGCTAATGTTAAAAATCCTAACATTATAAATGCAGTAGAGAAAATATTTTCGTGTTTACCCGACGCCAAATATTCTCAGTTCAAAAATGGTGCTGATTTATTGAGGAAATGAGGCCTTTATTGCAATGCAGGCTCCACATAACCCTTTAAGTCTGCCCTTAAAAATAAGACGACCCAGTAAGATTACACCACTACAATGAAACAAATCTGTATAGTAGCCTCAGTAAAAAAAAATGTGTAGACCAGTGCTTGCCAAGGAAAGCATTATCACTGCCCAGATGCCCTGGGTTCGGTGCGTTTTATAAATGTCAAAATAAATAAATTATAACACGTCTCTGAGTATCCACAGCACATGAGGATTCACCTCATGATTCGACTGAATGCGTTACCATTGAAAGCCCAAATGAGCTTGCTGGGAGGTCTCAATGAGTGTGCCTGTGGGTCAGTCTTTGAGAAGTAAGGACTACATTTTATATTGATTGGTTCCACTCCCTCTGATCTCAGGAGGCGATGGGGAGACATCTCATTAAAAAGAACGTAAGGGTTACGAGGAAGTAGTTTGTGCTTTTTAATGTATTGTAATGATATTCGATGTTTGTGATTTTGTAAAAGCCACTTTTCAAAAGATATGAAAGACCTTTTGAGATGTTATTAAGCTGATTTTTAACATGTTTTCTTTTTTAATTGAGGGTTGATAACTGGGTATTTCAAGCTTGGAGAGTCTTTGGGGAATTATGTTGTATGTTTTGTTGTTATGAACTTGTTAACAGCTATGGCGGAATAAAATGATTTCAACCTAAACCATTTAAAAATCACAATCCCACACCAGCCACAATAATAAATGCGCATTTGCTCCCGAATAACCTGGGTGCCTTCTCAATAGCTGAAAATACCCACATACGTCTCTGCGGGCATCGGTGACCTTTGGGGCGTTCTGCAGACTCCCTTCAGAGTTACACATCGGATAAGGAAACCACAGCAAGAACAGAAGGCCTTTGTCAAGAGCACATACATGTAATCAGAGTAGTAGGAGTATCCTCTACAGAACACAGGCTTTTAAACCAGCCAGGATTTTGTTTACAAGCATTCTGCATTGCGTTGCATTTAAAATATAGGGCCACATTATAAGTTTGACGGTGTGGGAAAGGGACGGTAAAAAGCAGCAGTAATTCCGTTACTGTCAATATTCCCGCACTGCCGAGCTGAAAGTAAATCGGGCGCCCACCGGCAAAAACCAGACAGTATTTCTGGCACTGGTATTACCAGCAATTCCCCGCATGTATTCCTATGGGACTCCATGGAATGGGGAATGACTGCCGTTGCTGACACCTCTCTGGATATCAGGCGCCGGAAGCGGTAGGTCCGTTTGCCGGTATCCCGCCAGAATTACCGGTGGGATACCGGCAAACTTATAATGAGGCCCATACTCTTAATATTTACTGACTTTCATCATTTCTTATATTTAATTTCCTGCTTTAAAAAAAAAAAAGTATCCATCAATGAGTGTTTTCCTCATAGACAAATGACACAATTCTTATGTGCGGTAACCCCAAAAATATGATCTGTGTTTCCATTCCATTGTGTCACTTCCTGAAAAACCCTTGCATTTACTTTATTCAACATGTGATGAAAAACATCCTTTACTTATAAAATCAGGAGAGCTCATAGATCATAGAACAATAAGATGGCAACCATGCAGCCATTTCGGCCCTGCGTGGACCACGTGCTTTGGTGCTGCATTGGCCACCGTAGTCAGCCGACCACGACCCACCTGACCTGATCCTAGTCAGTGTTCAAACAAAGAGCTGAAGAGGCGTCAGTGGGGGAATAACTTCTGCAAGGCCGGCGCCATCACATAATGGACACTTTTGCAACGAGACAGCCTTGCGGAGGCAGTAGCACGTACGAGATCTCAGGCAGAAGAGTCTGGTGAAAGGCAGCCTTAAGACGTAAATATATTTAAAATAACATCCTCAAGCGATGCTGGACAAGGACGTTTACATGCACCTCCATTTCCCAGCCCAGTACTGCATTACAGAGAAGGAGGTCGTTCAACATAGATCCTGGAAAAGCATAACATTGAAAACAAATGCTATATGCGCCTACTGCCACGCATGGCTCAAGCTGCTCCAATTTCCTATTCATAGTGGAATATGGTGGAATCTGGAGAGGACTGTTCTGTACATTTCACACGAAAAGGCTAAAAAAGCGTCTTCGGCGACCATTTTACCCTGGACCTCAATGGGATTTTCAAGACGCATACAAACAGACTACTGGTGAGGGGTAGGTACAAATAGAGCGAGGTGCAATGCATTGTATTTCAGGAATCTAGTTTGGGCCACCCAGAACCAGATTTATCAGAGCAGTGCCCCCAGTCCTGACCAGCCTATCCCTATATATTGTATTACCCTCACCCGAGCAGAGGCCTCTGCAGTACAAAACATAAATATTTTACACCCTCTGCCTCCGGCCACCATTCCAGCATTCTGTGGAGGCGGTTCGGTTTTACAGGATCTACAACATTCTCAGTAATTTCTTCATCTGCAGGCTTCTTTGAATCTGTGCCTTCCAGGTATGCGAACAAATATTATGCTTTAGGCTCCAGACCCAGCAGCCTACGTGATCCTCCGTCAGGCCCCCTTTTGGTTTACTGCACAAAAACCCAGACTCATTTAAAAGTGGAAAAGGTCGCTTTAATGTGACAGGCCAAAGCTTACAATTAAACGCTTACCTGGCCTCATGGCCTTACAAACTAAAGACATATTTTAAACAACCAATTAAATAATTAAACATTCTCTTTTTTTACCCAACAATTAAATAATTAAATAAAGCCATTTCCTCCCTAACTATCCCTTGGACCCTACCGTCTCCTTACCCCTTTTCCAGGCGTCCCGCTTTCTCCCCAGGGCCATGCCTCTCCAGGCTCAATACCTGTTCCCCCGTGGTGGCCCGCTTGTGCAAACAGCGCCACCCCATCCTTTCCCGTGTCATTCCCCCAATGTGCTTCCCTCCCCCCACATCAAAAGTCGCCATACCCCCGGAGACCAGGACCACTTCAATACCCCTCAGACTCCGCTCTACACCAATCTCCCCCTTCCTATGACCTGCAGCCAGTCTGACCTGCCACATCAGCAACAAAATTGTACCTTACAACTTCACTGATGCCCCGACCCCGTCACACAAAACTACCATATAATAGCTCCTTAACAGACCAAAAAACCCTGTAAAACCTTTACTGGGACACAAAAAACCCCTGCAGAAACCAAGTACAATGGTCCCCCATCCCCCTTTAATAAAACCAGACACCAGACCTAACCCAAAAGGCAAGGGGTGGGAGGGCGGGACAATCACCAAGTCCAACCGTCGCCTGCCTCCCGAACCTTCCCTGGCCCCTTAAATACCCTAGGGAGGCGCTCTGCCCCCCACGGCCACTCGCTGGCCGTGTGCAGCGCCAGAAACCTCCCCCGGGGCTCCCCTTTTGGCTTACTGCACAAAAACCCAGACTCATTTAAAAGTGGAAAAGGTCGCTTTAATGTGACAGGCCAAAGCTTACAATTAAACGCTTACCTGGCTCCAAGGCCTTACAAACTAAAGACATATTTTAAACAACCAATTAAATAATTAAACATTCTCATTTCTTACCCAACAATTAAATAATTAAATAAAGCCATTTGCTCCCTAACTATCCCTTGGACCCTACCGTCTTCTTACCCCTTTTCCCTGCGTGCCGCTTTCTTCCCGGGGCCATGCCCCTCCAGGCTCAATACCTGTTCCCCCGTGGTGGCCCGCTTGTGCAAACAGCGCCACCCCATCCTTTCCCGTGTCATTCCCCCAATGTGCTTCCCTCCCCCTACATCAAAAGGGGCCATGCCCCCAGCACCAGAAAAACCCTCCCCCGAGGTGTTCTTTCTGCCCCACCCCCCCACCAATTTTCCTACCTCCAACTCCTCAACCAATCTCCCAGCCAAGAGCTCCAGTCCGCCAGATAATGATTGTTCCCCAAACCAGAACGTTTACTCATCCTCTCTAAATCTCCTCAATCCTTTCTAAACCATCTCCTTAAGGTCCAGAACCTGTACTGACACCGATGTACAAAATTCTACCATCTCCCTGTTTTATCATTTTTCTCTCCCCTCCCAACTCTCTGTAGCAAACACTTAGCCCCCCCCTACAGTTGCTTGAGGCCACCCTTGTCAGACCCAAAACAAAAAAACCCTTTTTATTTTCCTAAGACGAGCCACACCCGTATCCCTTACCAGATCATTTTCCCCACCAAGACTAATCCCCCCCAACTGGAGGTCCATAGTTTTCCCTCAACCCAGCCAACACAGGAAGCAACTGATCCCAGCCCAGCCCCTCAAACCCGGACCATCTTACCACAACATCTTTATAGTTGCACCCCAGTTGCCTGCCAACAACCCTTTTCTCAGCTTCTTTCCCTGCCCACTTAACCCTAGAATGTCCCAAAAACCAGATTTTTGACATCTGACCGTACCTCCTAGCAGCATCTGAAAAGAAATTACAAAATCACTTACAAATCACCAACATCCTAATAAATGCAACACTCCTGTTACCTACTGAAAAAATGTTCTAACGACATTCCGTTTGACCCTGTCCCTGGCATACCCTTTGTATCTCCCTTACTCCCAGCGTACCAACCTATTCACCTACTCCTCTGAATAGCCCAGCCTGCTACCTTCAGATGCTGCACCCCTCCAAAATGAATGAGTTCCATCCTAACCTTTCCCGCACCACTAGTAACACCTTCCTCAGTACCCTATCCTTTCTGGCCATCTCCTTAACCCTCTCCGGAAACACCCAAGGTCCTCTCCTACCTGTCCCCCTATATTTTGCCCCCTTCACCTAACCTTTAAACAATACACCTAACCCACTTAGCCCCCCCTCTTTCCCCTAAACTATTACCCTCCTTATCACCCTTGCCCCCCCCACCTTCCATCGCCTTATTAATTTGGCCCTGCGTTGCCCCCCCCTGTACCGTGGGCCCACGTGCACCCCCGTCCCTGCAGGCCCTTTACTTTATTACTCCTCTCGCCACTGCACCATGGGCCAAACCTGCACCCCCGTCCATGCAGTCCCTTCCATATAACTAATCTTCAAGCTCCTTGCGTCCATTACCACCTGTTTCCCACCTGCACCAGGGGCCCTAGTGCACCCCCGTCCATGCAGGCCCCTTTTCTGCCTTACTCCTCTCCACCACTGCACCAGGGGCCAAACCTGCGCCCCCGTCCATGCAGACCATTCCACATAAATTCTGCTTCCAGCACCTTGCTTAGTTGCTCCACTTTTTTCCCCCCAGCTGCACCAGGGGCCCTAGTGCACCCCCGTCCATGCAGACCCATCTCCACTTCCCCCTGCTGCACCAGAGGCGTTCCCGCACCTCCGTCCATGCAGCCTGAAGCTTCCTCACCTTGTCGTGCGGCAAGCGTGAGGGCTTCTCCACCGTCAACTATGCCCTCCAAACGTCGGCCACCACCCCTAAACAATTTCCACAGTTACACCCCCCTGCGGCCCTCCCCTACCTTCCATTCTTCCTCCTCACCCCTCTCCTACCCCCTTTAAATCGCCCCCAAAACCTATCATCAAACCTTGTGCCCCCCCTCCTATTACACTAAACCGAGCCCGACCTACCAGCACACCCCAATTTACCTGGCATGCAGTCCTTCCCCCCCACCTCCTTGCCCCGCTCCTCACCCTGACCCACTGTCCCCTGCCTGAAAACAATCCGTAACCGGATGCCGACCCGCAAACCTGCTGCACTCGTGTTTAAATTTGCACATCCACCGCGTGCGGCCGTCCTTATTAAACGCCCAGCACGCTGCTGAGGACTGCCCTCTTCCTCCTCCTCCCGCCCCCTCATGGGCGGGGCGACCAAGAAAGGGCCGGAAAGGCACAGGCATCCCACTTGCTGTGTGCAATGTCGGGGCAGGCCTCGTTGCAGCCATCCATTGCAGCCAAAGATCCATATCTATCTCCCCCCAGACCGACTGACTGTCCTCTGCCATTCTCGCTCTGAATTCCTCATCATACCTTACCCAGGCAAAGCCCCCGAAACTCGTGAAAGCCTTCCTAATTACGTCCATATATTTAAGCAGGGCCACGCAACGCTCAGGGAATTTTTCACAATAAACACTGGCATAAATGATAAATGCCGACGTCCAATTCTCAATAGTCACCAGGACCCTTGGGCGCAAAGCCAGTTCCCTCTCTTCTTCTTTAGATCCCTCCTTTGCTCTCACTTCCCTATGGAGCAACTTAAAAACATCTACAAATTCCCCCGCCTGGATCTTCTCCCTGGTCGCTGCCATCAAGTGCGCCCCCAACGGTTTAGTTATCCCCATGTATGGCAGTTTTTCCCCCTTTCCTTTCACTTCAACCTCCTTTTCTTTTTCAACTTGCACCTCGAGCACCAATGGCTCCACCACCTTGTCCGTTTGGACCTCCACTGAGCAAATGCTCTTCTCAACCCCCAAGGCTCCAATGGCCTGTACACCAACTTCTTTCCTTACCCCTTGCAGTCCGGACCCTCCATTTCCCGTCCCCCTTCTTGTGACCCCTCTCTGCCATGCAGATGACCATTCCCTTTCCTGCTCACCTCTTTCCACGCAGGCCGTCTGCGGTGTGGCGTCCACACCAATGCTCCTCATCTCTTTTCTTAGAGGGCTCCTACTGCGGGGACAAAACATGTCAGCAGACTCACCCAGCCAATGGTTCCCCCGACCTCTTGCCCCCCGACCACCCTGCACCTGCCTTTCCTGATCCCTCCTCCAACTTCTTCTCTCCTCCCCCCTTTCCCTTACCGCTCTATAACCTTCTACCTCCCATTGCCCCACATAATCCTCCAAACCAACTTCAGCACCCCTTAAATACCATTGTGGATGCGAGCTCATGCCCGAGTTGAGTTGATCTTCCTCTTGCGAGCCCGGGGCGTCCGCCCCGCCACTCCTTTGACGTCTTCTCGGCGGGGCCGCGGAAACCCCTGCGTGGTCCTCTTCTCTCGGGCGAGGAGTTCCGTCCTCCACCCTGGAATCCTCATCGCTAGGGGCTGTGCTGCACCCTCTAGGCTCTCTTTGCGCTGACCGAGGAGGGGCAGTTCTGAAACCCTCTACCTCCACCTGACCAGCGGGGGCTGCGCAGCGCCCTCCGCCCTCACTCCTCATACACAGGGGGGCCGTTCCGCACCCCGCTCTAACCTCCTCAATTGATGGGGACCTCACCCTCCTTCTCCCACCTGCGCTCTTCTGCAGGTATTTACCCCCTCTTCCCCTCTGCCCTGTCACCCCCTTCCGCGCCCCCTCACTGGCCCCACTGTGGTTCCCTTGAGCCAACTCCTTTTGAGCACTCCGACCTTCCCTAGGGCTATCAATCACTCCCTCCCTCACTGGCTGACCAGCCGAAATCATTTCTCCCCCGGATGCCCTCCTATCTATCTCCCTCCTCACCTTCCTGCCCCTGGATTCCCAAACCTCCCCTCTCCCCGCTGCGGGGGTGCAACCCACCACTGCCGCGAGAGCCCCATCTGCCGCAGCTCTACGCTGCGGCCTTCCCCCATCTACCTCTCTTTCTCCCGTTACTTCCCCTACCGCCCCTTCCAATTGGGCCTTAGATGCCCTGCTAATTATTTCCAGGGCCTCCCTCAGAGCCCTAGCATCAACCAGACCCTTCTTGCTCGCTCCCTGTTCCACCATAGTGCACCAAATGTCTGGATGTGCACTAAAATATGCCCCTTGAAAATCAAACTAACTGCCCTAAGCTCCCGAGCCAAAATCTACCCGTGGACCTATACCCCAAACGACAAACTACCAGCTTTGCACCAATGTAACCGAGCACTTGCTATCACCCAAAAAGGTAATATAAAATACCAAAACTGTTCCCAAAATTATTCTTATATATATTTTTTTTTTTTATAATTACCCCCCTAAATCCTGCCCTATCCCTTAAAACCCATTACCCTGGCAAATAAACAGCCACAAGAAAAGGAAAGCTCCAAAAACCAGCAGCCCAATTAGAACTGGGGCATAGGAGTGACCGTGTCACACTGTCCCCTGGTGGATCGCGAGATGCACCGCACTATAGGGAAGCCAGAAAATTAGCACTGTCCCTTTAAGGAACCACACTACCTCCTCTGTCCCTCGCCTGCTACCGTGTATCCAGCAGCGTAGATTCTAATACAGTCTACTTCCAACTAACGGGTGGCCGCCCACACTCCAGGAGGACCCAGGAAGACGGCACTGGCGCTGTGTACACAGTGCCCAGCACACTGCTTCTAAACCAAAAACACCCCACCGGCAAGCAAACGTCAGAAGGCTGCCCCTACTTCCCACAGCACCCCAGAGTCCACGATCCCACCAACTTCCTGGATTTCCCACCGACGCGCACCCTCCCACACGGGACCCATCGGTAAGCAGCCAAGGGGTGTCTTATCTAGGGCACCCCTTCTACCCTTACACAAAACTATAATATAATATTTTTGTTTTTCTAAACTAAACAACTACCTACCCGCCCACTCTAGCAACACTCCCCAGCCTCACCTAACTAACACACACACCTCTAGGCCCAGCTAATACCAGGGAAGGCTCAGGAGCAGGCAACAGGAATCACCAAGCCCAACCGTCGCCTGCCTCCCGAAACTTCCCAGGCCCCTTAAATACCCTAGGGAGCCGCTCTGCCCCCCACGGCCACTCGCTGGCCGTGTGCAGCGCCAAAAACCTCCCCGGGGGAAACGCTTCGCGTTCCCCCCCGGGGCTCCCCTTACCCTTTAGTACCCAGTGGCAGTGGTGGAAATGGAGATCCCATGGGCCAGTATGGGGGAGGAGCAGAGTTGATAGGGGGCGGAGCTGCCAGCTGAACTCAATGGATAGAAATGTTTAAAATAATAGTTTAAATATGGCGCAATTTCTTTTATTGCTTGAAAAGTACGCAAACCATAGTAAGCGCATCTTACTATGGTTTGCGTACTTTTCAAGCCATCACAGCATGCACCGTCTGTGTCAAAATGTTTTTTGACATCCCAAACTACAAATACCACAATTAATTTTGGCAAAGGCAATTATCACCGAGCCCGCAAAGCTGGGTGTTCGGTGATCATTGCGTTTACCAAATAGATTCTGCTTTCTGCTCAGTCACAGGGTCTTTGACCCTAGGCAAAGCCAGGGGCTCGCCTCAGCGATGTAATCTGCTCTGTGCGAGCACACTGTGTGCATGCACAGAGCAGATTAGGTCACTGAGGCGACCCCCCCAGGGTCCCTGAGGGCTCATGCAGCCTGTGACATGGGTAGGGTGCAGAGCCAGAAGAGCGCTCATTGTGCCAATGTGCTGTTTGCAGCTCCGCCTCCACTCCATGCCTTAGCGCGGCAAGCACTTCGTTTTCGAGCCGGCCCATTGACCATCGCTGCCCAGTGGGAGAACTAGCACTGTAACTGGAAATACTGTGGAGATCTGCTGCCTGTTCTCAAAGGTAATGCTGGCAAGATATCCCAGAGAGTTAAGTGCTCGCTGCTAAGTCCTATATTATCTGCAGGTGGCAGGTTGGAAACCCGGCAAAGTAAACCCAGCCTTGTATGCTTCCAAGGTTGTTAAATGAGTGCCTGTTTTGGTTGGGTAATATTAAATTGAATATAAAATGTTTCTCTCTACAGCGCTTTGACGAAAGCGCTTTATAAATAACACATTATTATTACAAATTATTGTTATCGTTTAAAAGCACATGCATGTGATAGCTCGACTGCAAAAGTGGGTTTTTGTTTGGTGTATCATAAAGGGCCATCTAACGCATTGGCAAAATACATTTGACTGGGCACCACATACCCTAATAAAGCAGCAGGGAATCAAAATTAATTAAAAAATGATTTCAGGAGCTAAAAACAGCTCCTACGCATCGGGCTCCAATCACCCACTAGGGTGCACTAGCAGAATCTAACTTCTATGCACAATGTTAACTACAGACTTTCTGTCCAATATATGTGACCCGTTAGGGTTTGAAGATCTTCCAGATGTATCCTAATACTTCTTCATACACATTCCCATACACAGAGTTTAAGTCACACAGGAATGCTTGTATTAACCAGTGGGCCTGGAGAGTCAAAAGTAACTCCCAGTAACAGCTGGTGTCAAGCTAACCCTGCTCTTCTAGGCTATGCGCAGGAACTAAATAGCTGTCAAAAATGCCAAACCTCTTAACAGGGCCACCCAGATCCCCAACAGAACACTGCATGCTGCCCGATAACCATTACTTGCAATGAAAGTAGCCATGTTTTTACAGAATAGCATGACCAAAAACACATATTTTAGGATGCTACCCAGTTTAAAAATATAAATATTTATTTCTAATTTTTGAGGGCTCAAGTTAGCTTTCCATGTCAACAGTGGCTGAATTTTTTCATTGGAGAGGGAGCCCGAACCAACAAAGGGGATTTCAGGGAGGAAGTCTGGGGGCTCTCTGTGCCCATACATGTCCACGCACACAACACCAATATTGACCAGTATTATCATAAGAACATACTCCTGTTGGGATTGCCAGTAAAAAAAATGCCAAGCAACAGTAAGAAAATATATCCAGACTGTCTGGACCAATGTAGGCCAACAAGGCCCAGTAAGACTACCCATCATGTTGTCTTTACCCTTGACAATTATGTATTGTTTGACGTTCCGCCCACTAGCAACACGCATTTGTTGCTATAGTTACGCTTTCTACCGCCCGGCTTTCCATCATTAACACGCCAGCTGGCAACGCGTTCACGGCTTCTTTGTCGGCTCGCGAGGCATTGTTGCCTTTCTTTTGTGCTATCAAATGAGTACACAACGCTCATTCGATTTCCGGATGTAAGTATCTTTCTGTACCTTGTCCTGCAGTTTAGGTTTCCATTAGTACAATCTGCACACATGCTATATATGCCGTTTTCACGCTTCCACTTGACTTTATGGCAGACCGTGACTCCGCAGCTACTGCAGCACCGCTTACTGCTTGATTGATTTATGCATTCAGTTAGTCTGCTTTTCTTTCTTTTTTCCGTCTAACAAATGTATTTTCTATACTGATTTCGCAAGCATTTTTCAATTTTTCTCCATGACTTCTGCTTTTCCTTCATCTTTTAACGTATTCTCACTATGGCTGGATTTATTACTAGTTTTTTTCCTTTGGCTTTGCAGGCATCTTTCCTCTTGGCTGCTGCGACGCATATGAACACAGAAGTTTTTTGCTCCATGATCGGCATCAGACATGTTTTCCTCATATCATGTCTTATAAATACCTTTGAATCCCTTTAATATGGACAGAGGGGATCCAGTTCGGCCATAATAGAGGGCAGCTTACATAACATTTTACTGCTGGACTCGATTTGACAACCATTTAATGTGTGCGGATTTACTCACCTACTCCGAATTAGGTGCGGGTGAGCTGGATACCTTTTTATTCTTTTATTCATATGTATCACTCTACCCTCCAGTGGGCGCAGAGCCTTTTTCCTTTAATGATTCTTGATTTACTATTATTTTCCTCTCAATCGCCTTTCAGCTTCCAGTTTTTATAAATAGACTGTTGAATCTCTTATTATTTATGTAAACTCAGGTTTCGTCACCCTTAGCCCTTTTTTGGCTCTGAAGCATGTTTCTTGGTCTGTGCATATAGTCACTTTTAGCTCGATGTGTATATTTTGAGGAATTTTGTAGTCAGCCTTATAGTCTGAACGAAACATTTCCTATTTTTAATCTTTTGTAATTTGTGCCATTTATTTCGCATCGTATTGCAGCTGGAGTCACTCACCTTTGGGTGTCTTCAGAAACCTCTTGAAAAGCTGCAGACTGGCTCCTGTATGTGTAAAGGTTCGTTTTTTTGCTTACTCACAGTTTTTGCTCCAGCTTCTCATACTTTATGTGGGTATCCCTTTGAATCCCTCTGCTTGGGCTCCCAGTTGAAATTGCAATTATTTTCGCTAGGTCCTTGTACACTATTTAGTAGTGTTCGCAAATAGGTACACACATACTCACTAGTGGTTTATGTTTATATGCAGGGGCCCTGAAAAGAAATTATTTTTGGGTCCTGATGAAGGCTTTGGTCATCAAAATCCTAGACACCAGCCGAAACTTCAATCTACCTAAAGAAGAAGTTGCCCAATATTCATATTGGTGGTCCAATACATGTTTACAATGATATGATACTGTATTAGGATGTGCTATACTTCGAATATTGTCTAAGTATAGGTTTTTATTGACGTAGACCCGCAGTTAGATTCACATGTATGTTGGACTGACAAACAGTGGTCCTCTGTCCCACTATTTGGTACAGTTTCAACCCTTTTTTTTTACATAGGGTTCTTTAATTATATAATTCATATGACAAACTTTATGATAGTTCACAATCATTCTATGTTTGTGGTTTCACATGAATGTGTTCTTCTGTTTGACTTATTTTTGAATAAGCATGCTATGTTCATTATTATATTGTTTTCCTTTTCTATTCCCCCTCTTTTTCCTTGTGTGTACATTTTGGTTTTCAGTATTTAAAACTGACTTCATGTATCAATGTATGTCTAATGATTAATTATTGATAACTTTTTTTTATTAGCATGTTTATAGTTTACTTTTAAACTTTTTTATGCTATTTACTAATACAAACCCAACTTTCATAAATGTCTAACAGGAAAAAGATATGTAAAATCTCATTAAAATAGAGAGAAAAGGAAAAGAAAAAAGATAAATGTATTAATGAATAGAACCCCCAGATCCCATCCCAAGAGTCTGGTGGCACTCCATCTTCATCATTTTTTTCCGCTCGTCTCAATAAAACTCTTCATCTTCATCCGTAATAAGTCTCTCAAAGATTTTTTTGACATAGGCCATCAGGGCTAGGATCTCTGTATAATGATTCATTATTGATAACATGTTTATGTTTGCAGAAATACTCGGATTAAATACGGATATTGTTATTTTTGAAGAAACTGCATTAACAAGGACTGAGTATTTATTTAGTACTACTTTTGTCCGTTACTTAATGGTTCATGGAAAATTAATATGTCTATGCAAATTCTGTTATGTGACCTAATTTAAATACCGGTCCACAGTCTGTCCTGTTTTCTTAATTTTGAAGGTAGTCGGATGAAAAATTGTCCACCTCAACTTTTATTATTTTGACTTTGAAGTAGCTTTGCTGCAAGTTACAGCTACATGTTGGGAACTCCCCCTTTGTTCATGTCTTTACCCTTGATGCCAGTAAAAAATGACATGCCACAGTACGACAAAATATCCAGGCTGTCTGCACCAATGTAGGCCAGTCTGGCCACGTAATAACACTTATGTTTGGTTTACACTGTTGATGCTAAGTAAAAGCCGACAGCCAACAGTAACAAAATATAATGAGACTGGCTGCAGCAATGAAGGTCAGTTGAGCCATGTAACAACACTCATGCTGGCTTTATCATACAGTAAAAAATGTCATGCAACAGAAAGAAAATATGACTGGATTGCCTGCCACAGCACAAATGTAAGCCCAGCCTCAAATCAGAGGCCCGCTTCCCAGCATACACATTCAGCCTTGACCAACACAGCATTCATACACTCTTTCACTCATACATCATACACTCACTCATTCTCACATGCACCCAAACAACATTTATACATAGCCACATCCCATGCATATTTTATTTCTCAGACCCAGACCAGGATCCGCTCAGGCTCCCATGATGGCTCTCTGGCACCCGTGCAGCATGAACGAAGAGAGCTCCCTAGTTGCTGCTCAGGTGCGGAGGAGCTGCAGCAGCACCAGCGCTGTGTCCCAGGCCCTTTGAATATGCAGGGAAGTGCAGAAGCTCCTCTACACACATGCAGGCCTGCAGTACCCAGTCTGCATCCTAAATGGGCCATACAAGGCTGGAAAAGCCAAAGGCCACTTGCCTTGCATAGCCCATTGGCAGGCCTGCTGGGGCACGTAAAACGGTCAAAAGGGAAATATTTACAGTTGACAGTTAAGGCCAGCCCAGGTGCGCTACCTCAGCTGTTGCTGCTGGCAAGGGAGCACCCAGTGTTTTCAAATGGCTGGCTTGGCTCCTCCATAATGGGTGGCCAGTAGGCGCGCCTACACCCATTATTATGTGCCACCCATGCATGTCAAAGGCCTCAATTTAGCTTTTTATCTCATTAGGTACAAGGACATAGTTATTGGTCCACTTGTAGTGTGCTGGAAACTGCAACGCACCAAGATCAGCCAGATGTGAGAAGCGGCATCTGCAGTCTATGCAGTATTCGCTGATGAATTAACTCATCAGTATTTTAGACATGATTCGCAAAGATGTTTGTATGCAAAATATGTACGTTCCAAAATATGAAGTTGCACAGTGTTGCAGTGGATGTTATCACTGAAACATAGTGTGCGTGTTTGTGTGTACTCGCAATTGAGCACACACAACTTATGTTTTGGATATTGTGCGCACACAGCCCTACAGTTAAGGTGTGTGTCAGCCACTTTTACTCACTAAAAATTGACAAATACGCCCAATAAATAAAAGTAGAGAGTAAAAATACTCCCAACAAAAAACAGGAAAAAGACATCTAGACTCTTGAACCCCTGCTTTCACCCTCACAGCTTCACAGGATGAAACTACTATTTTAACTGCCTGATTGGAAGAAGTAAACATGTATCTTTTAATGTGCATGAATAACTAGGTGCAAATAAATATGACAAAAACAGTTAAATCATATTTCTACTCACATGTTTATGCTCTAAAAAATCATTTTACTCCCAACTTTAAAAAATAGGGAGTAAAATACTCCCACTTCCAAATCCTATGTGGAGCACTGTGCGCACAACAGCATAAAAGGATATGTTCAGCTTAAAATTCAGAGCCTGTATTTTGCTCAAGCGTTATTTCAGAAGATGCACTGGCCCAGGCACACCACCACACATGAGGTCACAGTAGCAGCAGGGCTAGAACTACAGTCCCCCATGCAAGAGATCAAAACAGCAGTACCATAAATTGATATTCACTGCAGGACTGAAACAAATGCACCAAACACCGGTGCACCCTCTTCGGGATATTTAAAAGGTGACATTCAGTGCAAGACAAACACACTTCAATCACACTCAATAAAATACGCTGTCAAATAAATTCTGAAATAACTCGGCACTGCAGGCCTCATACATTCGTATCTCAAGAGCAGTGCATCACCACCACCACTGTAATACTGAAAGGTAGACATCATTTCAGGACTGCCTGAGGTTAAGTACATGCCATACAAATCAGTACACTAAAACTACGAACATGTAATCTGGCACTCACTACAGGACTAAAACAAGCATTGACAACGCCAATAATGGCTACTGTGTTGTCAAAACGTTTTCGGAATCCATGCACACAGATATCAAGGGGTGTTATGCTTGAGCTAAAACATGGCGCTGATGCGTAGTGCATTCTGGGGGCACGCAGAGCTATAATGGATATTTATTCCATGCCTCAGTGAAAACTGCACTCGCTTTGCTAAAAGACATGCTTTCAATGTTATTCGTTGCTGAGCCTGGTATGCAGGCCTCAGTCAAGCACATTGTGCTGGGAAAGCTGGTTTTGTTATGTCTTGCTCAGGATGAGTTATGGAATTGTTTTCCGTGGTGCTTTAGAAGAGGGAAGCTTTGTTCCTTGGGTATTACTGTCGGTTGACCCGGCCGGCAACCAACGGTCACTCAGCAATGCGCAAGCACTAATGCCAGAAGGTTTGAGAAATTGCCACCCATTTTTGAAGAGGGCATATATGTGAAGCTCTGGAAAGGTCAGGTGAAAGAAACACAAAGACCTCAGTCGGAGGGGGGACGCCTTGTTCCGACCTTCCTGTAAGCTGTTGTGCTCTCTTGAATTCTCTATCTTTTCTGTGATTTATTTCTGTTTTTTGTTGCTTCTTAGCTATGAATAAATAGCCGTATAAGTGCTCATTATTTTGCTAACTGCGTATCTGGTTGTGAGTTATTGCTCCGTCTACCTGCGTTCAAAGTATTTGCTTTGCTCTGCAAATGTACTGGTGATATATAACTGTCTGTGCACTCTTGGTGAGCAATACAAGGGGGAAAAGTGGACAGTGGGTACAAGAGAAATTATTCAATTAATAGCACTGTGAGGATGGATATATGAAATGAGAGGGATTCGGAGTGAATGATTATGAGGATAGATACATGATAAGGGTATGGTGCTGGGGAATTAAATATTTTTTAAAAAGATGAGTAAATGACAGTTAATGGCTTATGAAAGTGTGAGGCTGCATGGACAGATAAAATGCATAAGCATAATATAGTTGAATGGATTTTTGAATAAGCATATAGGGATGCATAAACGAGTGTGAGGACGGTACAAATCAATGTGTGAGAAACCTGAAGTTGTCTCACCCGGTAATCCACCGGAATCTGTCAACCAGGTGGCCAGGACACGGCCCTCGCTTTTAGATCCAGTTCCTGGGGGTGGACTGTTGAGGGATCTTTGGGGAATGGGACACTGGATGGGAAGACTCAGTATCCCCTTCCCTGTAACACCTTTATCCCCTTCTACCACGTAGGATACTTAGGCACTCAACCCCCACCCCCTACTTCAAAACACAAACACTTTCTCACAGGCAGCTTGCTATGAGAGAAAACGGACTACCACCCGAGCTGTATACCTGACATGTCCCAATACAATAGTCAGGCAATTACTGACCATCACCCACACCAGACTTCCATTACATTTCCCCACACAGATAAAAGGCAGAGCATGAGAGCACACTGTGAGCGAGGCAAAGCACACGAGAAAGCAGCAGTTCCAAGATGGCAGTTTAACACGAGGCGAAAGATGGCAAAACAGAAGGGGATCACGAGGATGGAAGTGCCCTTGACCTTTTCAACGAGGAACTGTTAATTGCACAAAACCTTGAGAATAGAAAGCCTAAGACCAGATAACCAGGCTGAAGAATCCTGCATTGTGTGTCGGAAGTACCCAGGGCTCTCCTGCTTCAATACTCAAGGCAGGGAGAATCACCTGCTGCCGTGGTACTGTCCTTCGCTGCTACAACAAAGCAGCACCAATGAAATCAACAGCTGGTGAGTTGGGGAGGCCGATACCAGACTGTGTTGAAGCCAAGGTTGCAAGCAGCAGCATTGTATGGTCAACGCTGTGATGAACAGTGTAACCCATGTGATAACCAACATGAGTAAAATGTGGCAACAGATGAGTGATTGAACTTTGAAACTGAGATATGATACCTTAGACCGACTGGTCTGGCACCACGTTCGTGCTCATTCAAAGGTATCTGTAAGGTATCCAACTGAGAGGTGGCAAAAGCGAAAGAGTGCAAAGGATTGTGAATCGAAGTGGTCCTGCAACAGGTCAAGGAAAATCCTGTGCACAATCGAAAGTCTACAATGGTAATAGAGTAAAGAAAGTTGATGACAAAGTAGATAAAGTTCTTCCGAGCCCGAACGAGGGAGATCAGCTGAGAGCTTTGGTTTAAAGCAAAGTTTGTGTTAAAGTAAATTAAAATTGGTCTGATCCTGGCAGAGGGAGACTGATTGAATATTGTGTGAAGGCGGATCTGAGCCTGGCGGAGGGGGATCCCGGATGAATAGTGAATCACCTGAGAAATTGAGTGCGTGTGAAATCCTGAGAGGAAAAGAAAGTATTGTTTGTTACATCGGGCTCTTTGAAAGAAGAAACTTTGGAAGGCAAAGAGACTTGGGCACGGAAGGCCCTGCTGGTAATGTTTGAACTGCACCCTGGTGCTAGAGAAGCCAGAGACTGTGCTAAGCTCGAGCAGGCCACCTTGTCCCGTGCTGAAAACGTGGTGAAGGCAGGCCAACGGTCTGAATATCTTGACATATCATTTCTTGGACACTTCTTTCTTTTACATAACATTGTTTCTCACACTATTGTAATTAGAGGTAAAGGTTGGCAATAGGATTTTTAGTATAGGCCCTTTTATCTTGACAGGACACCACTAGGACCGAGTTATTATTTGATGGTCGTAGCTTGATCCCATCTTCAGATTTAGATTTAGGATTAGATAGGCGTTTTTCAAACCCTTGTTGAAATTCAATAAACACCCATGAACTGTGGTCACTTGTGTCTCTTACTGTTGATACCATGCCTTCCTTACAAATGGAAATGTGAGAATGGTGATTGAGTGAGTGTACGAACAGCAGAAAGAAGCCCACAAAGTTCCAGCATCCGCAATACATGCCAGCATTGCAAAATGTTCTAAAAATCATTTAAAAGTTTTCTTACTGTACAGAACGGAAGCACATGAGCTCCCCTTTAAAACAGTAGAAAAACTGCGGTTGTGCAGACATTATAACGTGATGACCGGCTTCTCACCATTTTTCACATCTAATGCATAGAAGGATCAAAACAGACCCTTGCGTGAAGTGAAAAAAGTATAGTAGCGGCATGCCCCACTGCTATACACTTTCTTTTACCACCAACAATACGAGGATTGAAATGGATAGAAAAAATAAACAACTAGGGTAAGTGGGATTTCTGGAATACCACTAAGCCAGTGATATTTTGGTAATTGTTTGGATTTTTTTCAAATACCTTTGAAAGAGGTGGGAATTACCGCCAGAGGCAATTTACCCAAAGAATCTGTCCAAACTTTTAATGAGGCCATAAATTCTTTGCAAAGAAATCTTGTCTCTGTAGCCAATGTGAATTGTAGCATATTATTTTTTATTTGTTTAATATTTAGTTTATTACAAACCTTTACCATCAGCAAAAACAACACTAATAAGGTTAAATAGATGTCATCAATTCATCATACATTACATTTAAAATAAAAAATGCCAACAATGTCATTTAGGCCTAAAACGTAGTATCACACAATTTCTAAATTGTCTATCACTTAAACATTTCATCCAGATATTTAACTAAAGCAAATGTTAATTTAAAATGTTCACCCCAGTATAGAAGTTCCCACCAATCCTCTGTATTTAGTGATGGCATCTCTGATATAAAATGACCCCAGTAATTTGTTCTTAACGCTGGGCAGAAAAGAGTTAAATGTTGCAACGTCTCTGTTACGTTATTAAACAATTTTCCATCATCATTTATGATCCCCCTTGGGTACGCGATTTTAGAATTTCCTTTGTATGAAGCACGTTCATCCGAAATCTCATGAATAAATCACGATGATACGGGCTAGGAAATTTAACCAAATATTTTGTTAGTACGTTCAGGGGTTTGGTTCCTTCAAATGCACAAAGAAGTTATGCCCCTTTTTCTTGGCTTCCATCTTGATATCCTAATTCTGCCCAAAATATCCTCAATAGATGCCCGATTCACCTACCAATGGTCACCATTAAAAAATATATATTATCCCCAGGATTTACTTCATTAAAGACACCAGCAAAGTGGGATACCCAGTCTGCTTCCAAGACCGGGTTTAGTTGGGAATTTGCTTGTCTATTTACGCCATCATTAATTATTTTCAAAAATTCTGATGGATTTGTTTTTCATTCTTTTTTCCAATTTTTGTAATATGATTTCACCCTCTCAATTTCACTTATTCTTATTGCCGGGCACAAATCAATTCAGCGTTTTAATTTTTAGATATTTATTCTCATAAGGCTTTTCATATTGGCCACTTCAGCATCGTAAGAATGGGTGCGTTTACATTAGATCTTACCATAACAAGAGGAAAGACCAAATGTGGAACCAAGAAAATCTTTCAGGAAAGGGTCAAGTGAATCAACCAAAAAAAGCATTCAGCTTCCACGTTAGCAGGGGCACTTCCAGGCAAAGGGCAACAGCATCATTAACCTGTTTAATATTGTATGGATTCCAAGAGATTACACTGCCCGAGGAGTTCACCCATAGGTCACGCAGACCACTTTTTTCCTACACTAGTTACCCCCAGATCGTTCTCAGCTAGCAGCATTCTGTGATCACTTGGCATCGTTGGGCAAATGTTTAATGAAATTGGGCAAAAGTTTAATGAAATGCATTGATCGAAGGCCCAGTTCCCGGAGAAAATATAATCAATAGTGGAGCTATGAATAGTATTGCTCCAGGTGTTTTTTGGAGGAATGTCACCGGGAACTGCGCCCATTAAACATTTTCAAGTTGAAACCGTTTAAAGCGTTCATCCATTTTAGCCCATTTCCCAGGACAGATTTCAAAATACTCGAATATTAACAGAGTAACAGAAGTATTCATCCAATTAGGGTTTGCCTGACTCCATCATGTAAGGGTCAGGAAAAAAACCTGATCGGATGAACGCTCTCTATAGGAAGGAAACAGCAAACCGAAGCATGTCGTAGCTTTACTAGAATCCACAATCTCACACTAGACAGGAGTAATATTTTGTTTTTTGACACAATTAAAAAGTGCACATCACACAGGATGACACCTTGAAGTAATAAACAGTGACCAGTTCTAACACACTAGGCATATGCAAGAATGGTTAAAAAGGTAACTTTTTTTTTTTTTAAATGCATATTTCAGAGCCACTCCTGTACGATTTGAAAATATTCAAATGTGTACCAGCTGAGGCTGCAAGTAATCCTCCTTGGAAGTTTTCTTGCTAACCCTTATATTGGTCGTAGGGAAGATGGTAACTTGGTCCCACTCAAGAGCATGATTTCTTGTAAATAAATTGTATTTGCATTGCATTTTGTTTTTTTATATAGTGAAAACCTATCTTGGAAGCAACAGAGCACTGTATATGTACATATGCGGTAAGGAGGGGGTTAGGAAATGTGGAAAAGGGTGTTCCTCTCATGGGGCCTGTTAGGCGGAAACCTGTGCAGTTCCCTCTGGGACCACTGCAAAAGATTTAGGACTACAGGTGTTTGGCAGTAAACCCACTTGGTAGCAGTCTGTACCACACAGATTCACTTGGTAGCTGTGGCTGAGCAGTCAGACTTCTCTCAAGAAGAGTTATGAAGTATGTGGAGTATACAATACAGGGCAATTCTTCACAGTAAGACAAGCAAACACGCAACAAGGCTTCAGTGTAAAGATATAAAGGTATTTATTTATAACGGAACATCTATAGAAAACACTCTGGCACTATCACGGTAAACAATTCAATTACAATTACTCTACGAAGAAAACAGATCAATCCCCCCAACAATAGTTCGACAAGTCTAGGTTTCACCAGCATCACTTATTTGCAGACAGAGGTGTATGCTTCAACCTAGATGGCACTCTAGTATTCGTTAGGACGGGAGAGAAAAATATGTAGGTTACGAAATCAACACAGTTCAATACTTCACGGGAAAATGCAAGGCAAGAAAACAAGAACCACAATAGATCATAAAGTTCAGAGGCCAGGCCCACTCGGCGAGAGGCAAGGCGATATGTCCCAAAAAGTCTCTTTGTGGAAATGCGTTCGAGTCTGTGTAGCAAATTGTTATTGGAAGCTTGGACCAGTTCAGAACAATACGCTAGAGAAAGCTTGGAGGCGACCCTATGGAGAGGCGAGGATTAAGACACCTCACTCTATCCGGCAACCAGGGAAGCCAGGCGGACACAGTACCTTGATTGTGGAGAGACAGCTCCGGCGGGGGCAGTTGTTCCTGGTGGTGGATGCACGTCGGGTCTTTGCCAAGAGTAGAGAAGATCTCGTCGTCGAAGAAAAGTGAAGTCCGGTGCACCACCAGGGAAGAGACCAGCCGCGGAGGGCTCCGTCACAAGGCACCACCTTTTGGTCGCGGTACAGGGGTAGTGGCTATCCGGTTGCCGAGGTGCTCTGCACGGGCAATTCGACCACTGCGTCCTGAGGCGAAGAAAAAGCAAAAGGGACTGGTTGTTCCCACCAGTCAGGGAAAGAGACTCTCCGGCAGGGAGATCTCCTCTGTCGTCGGGAAGTGGTGAGTCGGTTCAGCAGGGCTCCACCGGAGGTGTCGTCGTTGCAGGTCGGCTCAGCTTTACCCTCGTCGGATTCTTAGGTCCTGTGGCGACTTCTGAAGATCCAGTCCCAAAAGCCCTGTTTTTATGCAGAAAACCCCCATTCATTCAGCCTAGCTGTCAATCAACACATGCTAAGTGGTGAGCAGGGAGGCTCACCACTTGGGCCAATCACACCAGAGAGTGCGACCGGATTTGGCAAGGCAACTCGGTCCAGGGTGCCTAAACCCCCTCCCACACCCCTGTGGTAACCCAGACAGAATGGCACCACTTTGGAGGGTCTCTGTACAGAAGCCCGCCAAAAGTGGAACAAAGGGCTCGACCTTTGGTTTAGGAGTCACAGAGACGAACACAGACGCCATTTTAAAAACCGAGTTCTGGCAGAAAATACCATCCGATAGACTTATTTAAGATAAGTAGACCGGTGGTATGTTAGAGACCAACGAGAAAAAGTATCAATCTCCAACAATGGGAAGAATCCCATAGGGTTATATTCAGGGTCGAACATAACAAGTAGTTTCCACTGCCACCAGCCAAAACTCGACGAGGGGAGACGGGACAGTGCCCCCTCGAATAACAGACCCAGGAGTAATCGAATTACCCCTACTAGTACATCCACAATAGGATGGTTTGTACTAGTTCTGTTAGTAAATTTAGGTCTAGTAAAGCCAATGGTGACTTTACATGCCCGGGGAGACAGTAGTCAGTCCCCGGGTATGGAGTCTATGACGGAGGTCCGCTAGGACGCCCCAGTGTTCCGGCACGTAGGGTGCGGTGTAACACACATAGAAAAACATATGAGACCCTATGGAGTAAAAGACCCCATAGCCCATAGAAAACATTAACATTCAAAGGAATTACACATATTCATGTCCAAGAGTGGGAGAAAAAGAGTCTCACTCTTGGCAGGATGGAAAAAACAAACTCCAGAAATCCAGCAAAGCTGCTGGGGGACTCACTAGGTTAGGAAATTCCGCCTAAACAGAGAATTCTCCCTAACAGGGCCTACATGGCAATTAGGGGGTAATGTACACTCATCACCTGGTGGAGCTCTGCCATTCAGCATTAAAAGTACTAATCCCAACACCATCCTCCAAGTAAGCATATGTTCACCAAAACCAAACTTGGGAATCCTTCGGAAATTACTTCAGCAATCTGATGACTAGGGTGAGTACTGTGTGGAGCAAAACAGCTATGAGCACGGAAAAATAACCTGAACTAAAGCACCACAGTATTATTCTCATAAGTAGCAGCTGCACCAAATATAGCTAGACCAGCAATACTTCTAATTATGTATACACTCATTCCTTGGTACAACCAGTTTGGGTTTCAATGTTATGGCGTGCAACTGACAAGTGGCCCTCGAAATAAGTACACCTCGCCCATGACCCCACAGGTGCAAACTAAAACGTGACCGTACTGCAAGCTGATACGAACGCACGTCACAGAGCGCACCACCAACAACGCAATATTAAAACCAAGCAGCTCAGATGAAATAGGACACAACCACTGCAAATACAGAAAGGAAACTTCCCCTCTCCAAGACCAAAACATGTGGACCTATTTAAGAAGTATTCACTGCCCTCGGTATAAATAGACTTTGCCATGTTTCTCCTAACCACCCCCGGACCCAGCCTCGTTTCCTGATATACCCCTACTGCGGAATTCCCTTGGAAAATGCCTCACTTGAATATGCACATTTTACCAAGTGTTTCAAATTGAAATGTTCCATACAACGGCACCCACAAAAAGTTCGGGATATAACTCTGGAGCCCTCTGCGAGTGACTAAATACTAAGCAGCAGACTTTGTAATATAATATGTCAGCTGCAGAGCCTGGCAGGTCCTTATCTCCCTCCAGTATCCAATCATCTACTGGCAAGAACATCCTGGCCTCAACAAGAACACAAGGAGCAATAAATATGAGCTCACAAAGCTAACACGAGATTATGAATCAAAATTCCACAAAAAACAGCTACATTGGGGACCTGTGCCTCAAGACCGAGACATTTTGCCGTTAAATCCCAGGTCCACCGGACGCAATAAAACGCATAGGATCGTGTGCCAACTTGAGCAATAAACGAATAAAGGAGAAAGCGACGTGGTATTAGCAATGACCTTCACCCTTTGGAAGGGTACCAGAGACAAAAGGGTCAAAAGCGTGTTCACACAAGAAGACACGCCACCGGGTATGGCAATGGAAACACTGCCACCAGATTGACCCTAGAATTTATGGGAGATGGCGGGGGGCGTCATTGAGGAGACGTGCTGGCAGAGGGGAATGCGCAGGCCTCGTCCACTGCTGGAAAAACCCAGGCATGAAACGAACCAGTCTGTTCTGACAGCAACCCACTGGCAATGTTTACTATTCAAACGGAAGGGGAATGCAATGCAGTCAGTCACGGATAAGCGAGGTGCGTTTCGCCTTAAAAGAGGAAGCCTGCTGTCTGAACAGCCCTTGCGTTATATGTGCGACATATGAATGTGACCTAAGAAGGTTAGGCAGTGCCCCTGACGGCTGACACTAGTGGCAGCCTACTGAGGGCTGGTGGAAACGCCACAGGTAACCTCAATGCTATCAAACTCTAGGGAGTCTTCTAGAATCCAACCAGTGTACCCCAAGTGTGGGATTGTATTGGTGCCTGACATCAATGCAACCCCACACACCCCCCCCCCCGAAAAAGATCACACAACACAATACGCTCACAGCGCACCAATACTAGCCATCCATCACAGGACTCATCTGGTCGTGACGTGAGGCAATAAGGTTTTAACAAAAACGCGGATGGAACCATTAGGAACACATGCATTGGACTAGGAGACCTCTTTTGCAGCGTCACAGGCAGGAATCTTAGATTTTTTTTTAAACTAAATGTTAGGTGAAAAGGAGAGTCTTATCCCGTAAAACGAGGGTTGCGTTCCCCTTTATAAGCAGGGGACAAGTACAGCCACTGTTTGCTGGGAGTTATTCCGCAGGCACTCTGGCCGCGCAGAACCAGCCACGCCGTGCTAACTCCAGCTCTCGTGCACGCAGGGAGGGGGCGGCTTCCTGGCACGTGCTGCCTTGGCAGAGTATGCCCCCCCCCCCCCTGCACAGCACCATCCACTGCTCTCTCAAACTGTCTACAGTCAGGTTTTAGTCAATCGCCCACCCAATCCCCTCTTTGCATACCTCGCACGCATAATGCAGAAAACAAAACCACGGTTACCAGAATGCAAATAATAAACGCAGGACTGCGCGAGTTAATAGGAATGACCTGGGAAAACTTGAGGAGCGAACCTCTTACCCATCGCCACAATAGATAACATGGTTTCTAACATGTCTTGGGGAAATTGTCTTTCTTTTCCGCATCTTCTTACCTGGCATCTGCAGACGATGTCTGCGTCCTGCGCCAGCAAGTCGACCACCTTGCCTTTGCCTTCGTCCCCCCATTGGGCGCCCAGCACCACCGTCACTCGGTTGCCTACTGCACCCGCCGTTAAGACCGTGGCCGGGCAGCAGTCGCCGTTGGCCAGCGCCGGGGCCGGGGAGGTCACGACGGAGCAAGAGGACATGGCTGCCGGTGATCGCTGCGGCAAAGGAAGGGGAAGGAGATCGGATGGTGCAGGCTCGGGCTCCCAGTCCCTGCCGCTGGGCACGCCTCCTGCTAGCCGGTGTACAGAGCGTAGCCGCGGGAGCGAAGGGCGACACCCAGCGGCCGCCATACGACCTACACCCAGCCTGCTCTCAAAAGGCAGGTGTGATTCACAATGGGCAGGATGGGCACAGGGCTGGTACAGCAGAGCCCATGTGGGCCAAACACCATTCACCCGGCTCCTATCCCTGGCTAAGGTAGAGTCACGTTTTACCAAAAAATCTAGACACTTTTTCATTGTTGCCGGATTCACCCTAATCAAAATAAAAGGCCTTTCATAAGCACTAAGAAGCGATCTGTTTTCAAAATGCCCAATTTAACGTTTTACAAAGCCATACCCACTTTAAGGCATGCCATTATTAAATTGGCTAAGGCTTGTATGCTGACTTGAACATGTCAAGCGTACCAAGTGCTTTTTAGGAAGTGTTATGCAGGTAAGCATTTATTAAGACATATAGTATTGAATAAACGCAGTAATAACTTTAGTAAATGCTAAAGGCCAAACTTCCAATGAGCATTATCTAGGCAGCTTATTCAATGGTTAAAATTATTAACTACTTGTAGGGGATTTTTTTCATCACTGCTTGGTAACTTTTCACCTGCTTGATAATCGATTGAGAAATGTTAAGCAAGCACTTTTTGGTAAGTATGATTTTAACAGGTGTTAAGTTGCCACAAACTAGTCTTAAACATACAAATATACAGTATAGTCTATAAGCTCAGATTTGTTTTTCTAAATGTATATTTTAAAAAATCAAGGTTGGTTCTGCTTAAAGCAATGTTTCTTTACTACGCGTGTTCCATTATTTTACAGCTTAATTATAATTACCATCTGGCAAGGGTTTAGAAGTCCTGCCATTTTTATTAATTAATAACATGATGCTGATAATTTCTGGAAGGGTAATCTTTCAATCAGATTCCCCTTTCATAAACATCCACGCCAAAAACATAGTTTACACCTGTGCCTTGCTACATCAACAGTTTGATCTGCAGTGCCTGCTCTTCAGTGGCACAGAGCAGGTTCAGAGGGCACAGATGCCCATCTGACAGCTGCAGTGACAACCAAGTCTCTGCAGCACAGCGGCTGCATTCAAGACTTGCACCCCTGTACCAAAACCCTTAAATACGAGTCTGCTTTCTTGGTGCCCGAATAATCTATAAATATAAGCCATACCCGAATTATGGTATGGTGGATGGATCATAACTATTAAAGCCACAGCAGTTTTGATATCACACGTGTGCGCCCTGTGAGCCCATCTCAGCAGTGAAGGGACTACAGCCTCATTAAGAGTTTTGTGGTATCTCTGCGTTAATACCACTGACATACTGCCAAACAATATTACCACCAGCAGTATTACTGCCAGATTACAAGTGGCTGTTTGGAGGTGTTAGTCCCTATTGATGGAGTCTATAGGACTCCATGGGGATTTCATTGGTATTACCACTGGCGGTAATATTGCTGAAATGGGCACATTTTGTTAAGAAAGGCAGCGTAATTACCTCCAGCATTATGATAGGTGTTTTTCCTCCACCTCATCGCCAAACCTTTAATTCGGCGGTGCATTAATGCAGCAGTAAAGAGGTGGCATTACTGCCGATTTTAAGGCCCTATGTGTATTCTCTGCCGACTAGGCTGTCACTGCTACAGGGAGCTGTCCTGGGAACAGGAATTGAAGGAGAACACCCATTAACGCGGGGGTAATCTCATAGCAGGGTGCTGCATATCTAAAGGCATTTGATTCTATTGAGCGCGGGAAAGGGGCAGGGTTAGTGTAGCCAGAGGGAGCTCTGGCCAGTCGGAGGAAGGGGACACCATCTTGTTTCTCTGCCTCTCTGTTTCCTTCCTGCTCCCCCAACCCCATTTCACAAAGCCAAAGCACTTGGTGTGAAGTCAGAAAGCAACATTCACTGGTTCCTAGAGCAGAGGTTGGAACCCTAATGTGGGCTAGCCTTACTCAAATCACCTGCAGACATTTGCCTTCAAAATAAGCGGTCTCCCACCACTTCTCAGATTCACTTTGGGAAAACCACCTAAGAAGAATTTCCTTTGGACCTCTGTTGGGAGAGTTGACTTCCAGAGTGCTCTACCAGTGAGGTGAAGACTGAGTGTCCAAGGCAGATACAAGCTCTGTTCCCTACCCATCCCCAGGGCAAAATGGGGGTGAACCTGCTGATGGAACAAAACCTGCATTTCTGCCAGTCACACTGCTGCCAGGACATCAACTTGGTGAAGAACCCCTGTAGGCTTTCACCAGCCTTCCTTGCTTGGAGCCCGAGAACAAGGACTGAACTTGTCACTGAGACCCCAGAATAGGCCTCTCAGCATCCGAGAACCAAGACAGCCAAGAGCCCTTTGTTTCCTCGCATCAAACCGGTCAAACTAGGTTCACCGCATACCGAGCCAGCAGGACCCTCCAGAACTGCCTTTGGCACTTACCAAGCTCTTCAAACTTGAAATGCACGTTCAAACCTGTTCGCCGCCCCTCCACACTAGCTGAGCATATTGTTGCCTCGGCTCAAACTCCAAGCTCTTTGTTTTTTAAAAATCTGTTTTTATTAGTTGTCTAAATTAAGAAGAGTATCGAAGGAGTAGGAGTACCAAAATTACAACAAAAAATCTGATCAGAAACATATATGTGTAGACCATACTTTTCATTCAATCAGGTATTTCAAACAAAATTCATAGCTCCTGCCACATCTGTATTCCACAATGAGTTAGCATTTCCCCCTTTGTCCATATCTTGACAAATGTATGTGGGCACCCCCGTGCCCTGTAAATCCTTTCTTCCATTGACATGCAGCAGTCCAGGTCTCTCTCCCTCTTGGACGTTCGCAGTGAACCCCTCCTACCCCCCCGCCAACAGCATGGCAATGTTACATTTGGCCAGTTTCAACGTGTTGGAGATAGCTTCTCGTAACGAGAATAAGCCACCTCCCCCATACACCGGATACCCTTGGCTATGGTGCGCCATATAAATAAAACAAAAAAACAAACCTAGTAGGGCCAATCTTGGATCATCTAGGTTGGGTTGTTTGAGAGTTCTGGATATCCGCCTTTAAATCGCAAGCTTGAATCTGCGAACTTTCGGACATGACCAAAACATTTGATAGAATGTACCAGCTGTAACTTGGTATCATAGGCAGTTAGGGTTTTGGCCTCTGCCACATCTAAACAGCATATCCTGGGTTCAATACATCCTATGAAGAATGTTTTATTCCAAGTGAGTTACAAGTGAGCTGTTGAGCTGTGGCAGAGGACTGCATTGCTTCGTGCCAAATCGTTTTCTGATACTGCACTGTGTGGCGAGCGAAAGGGCCTATGCACAAGAGGAAGGACGACCCGATGCGAAACGCACCCTGTGGACTTTATGGGCTGCCTCCAATAACCAGAGTAATTATCGCTGACTTTTGACTGTTTGGGAAGCGAGCCTCGGAATTGGGCTTGCTACGAACTGGTGGGCTGGCTGAAGTGGGCTGGCTAACTGAACCTGGTGGGCTGGCTGAAGTGGGCGGGATCAGGCCTCATGTCATTGCTGAGGGTGGGTGTTTGAGCACGTCTATTGACCAGCATTTACGTTGCTTTTGTTCTGTTTCTTTTTCGCTCCAGAATCCGTCTGTTACCCTGCAAGCCCCGCCCCCAGCTCCTGGCAAATTCTCACTTAACCACCGGATATAGCGCATCCAGCGCGCGCATCCAAGTGAGTTACAAGTGAGCTGTTGAGCTGTTTGGGTGTGAGTAGGTGTAGGGGCATAAGTGTTTATACTCCCTCTCTGGATATATTTGCTTTTTTTGCATAATTGTAAGAAAATTGTGGATTTACACGGCGAGTACAAGTTAGACTTCTCCTAAATCTTGCATTATACTGTATTGCTCGGCACTCCAAAAAGGGGAGTGCTGGGATTATTGTGGTGTTTTCGGGTGGGGAGGACGTAAAAAAAACAAAAAAACAAAAAAAAATTAAAACCACAATTATTGTGTGGCTGGCTTTCAAGTGAGAGGGTTATCCCGCCTCTGGAGCATGGTGGGAACCCTAAGGAGCGGTACAACACCTTTACTTTGTGTGACCCAAAAAGACCCTAAGCGGCACAACATAAGAAATAAGACTGAGAGGCCTAATACAATTATTGCAAGTGGGACTTTTGTGTTTACTCAATTAAGTAAGACACAAATGGCAAACCCTCGCTCACCTAAAAGGGAAGATGATGATTTCAGGGACTTATTGGGGACAGGTGAGTCAGAAAAGTGGGAACTAAGTGGAATTGAGTTCCCGCCCCTGCCCAACGCCGTAAGTGATCAGATAAAGGCACAAATGGAGTCTTTACAGCAAATGGATCTTGTGGAAGAGTCTGTACAAAAAAGTTTTTTGAGTGCCCTAGAACTACCTGTTCGCCCCTCAGTTTTAAACATGGATGATTCTATGCCTATTACACCTCAGCTGGATACGTCACTCTTGGCACCCGTGGTATCTGCTGAATTGGATAGGAGGGTAAGACTCTCAACGGGTGCCTCAACCTCAGTAAGGGCCAGGGGTGGTGGCCTCGATAATGTCCACCTGCATAAATCCATTCTTGAAAACAGAGAGAATCTCGGAGAGAACAGGAAGGGCCCTTTGATGGACCTGCTAGGTGGTAGTGAACCGGGAGAACATAAGGTAACTGCAAATAAGTGCTCCAGCCCGTCTCACCCCGTCCCCCCTGGGCGAGGAGAGTTTGAGGAAATCATGTCCAACCAGTCTGGCAAGGAAACTGAAACAGATGACAACTTGCTAGATGATAACATGCTAGAACCAGAGTCATTCCCGGTATTAACCAGGATTTTGAACCTTTTAGACAAAGCTCACGAAAGGACGCATGGGGAAATACAAGAATTAAGATGCATGATGGTTGAATGTATAGATAAATTGAGTAGGCTGGAAGGCTTCGTCCATGCCTCAAGTATGAAAAATATCCCCCTATCTCCTCCAATGGAAAAAAAAATCACCCTAAACCAAGGTTCCCAAACAGGGAATGATTTACGTACCCAAGAAGGGGATTCAACTTGGGAAACTGTAGATGAATTAAAAAGAATGATCCTAACAAATCAGAAAAATATTTAAAAAATGGAAAATCTTAACGAAATTAAAATTGGGAATTTGAATAATTCCACTCCAAGTACCCCTGAGCTGGCCAGTGCATCTGTACTTTTGGAAGCAATGGATAATGAGGAAGTTTCAAAGCAGGCCCTGAAGCAGAAAGTGGGGGGAGACTCAAGTCAGGGAGAGGAGACACCGTTCGTGTATTCCATCACACGCAGAGAAAAAAAAATGCGGGCAAGGGCCCTTAAAAGAAGGGCTAGGAGTGAGAAGGGAGTAAATAAAATAGAAATAAAAAAGCTTAAGAATCAACCTTCCCCTAAGATGAAAAATACTAACACAAACTTTAAAGATATATGCAGTTTATCAGCAGAAGGAGGTCATCTGGACTTCACACAGTTAAATGAAGAAAGCAAAATAGCTTTGAATGTGAAAGAAGCATTAGACAGACAAGGACATATTAACAACGACGCCGTAGATATTACAGAAGGCTATCCACTGGAGACTAATGATAAGGAATATGGAGAAGCCCAGATCACCCTTTTAGAAGCTATGAATCATAAGGGTAAAACGGGGAAGGGTAGCCCTAAATGTAGAAGAACAGAAATAAATAAGAAAAAGAATCCAAAGAAGCTGATTGGAGGTAAATCAGAAGGACACAAGGAGGAAAGGGGTATCCAGCAATTTTTTGGCATAAAAAATAAACAAAATCTTACCGTGGACACGGTGCCGAAAACTGTAGAGAAAGTATTAAAGGATCCTATAGTGCCTAAAGTTGATGAAAGCTTTGCTAAAGGCAGCAACTTAAAGGTGCGTGAAGAATTAGAACTAGAAGGAGGGCCTGTAAATGAGGTGACCAACAGTAATACGCCACATATGATTCCTAGTGAAGATATTAAAAAACTGGTTGAAGAGGCACTTATTAAACTCCTTGAATTTCCCTCAAAGCACGGTCGCCCTCTACCACCCAGATCTCTGCTATCTGAGGAAAAAGAGCACGAGGGAGACCAGCAAAAGTCATCTATGGGTGAGAAAAATGAAGTGAAAGAAATGGTAATAAAACAGTTTGATCAGAGTATAAACACTCAAACTATAAAGGACGATCCTGACATGCAGGAGAATATGCATAGTCAAGGACCCGGGCCCAAATCTATGCAGGAAAGTGGGAGGGATAAGAGAGCGGAATGTAAAGACTGGGGGACACTGAGAAATAATCCACGACTGGAGGGCAGGGGCTTTGAAGAGAGGGTGCGGGAGATAGCTGAAATGTGGAATATAAAGCAGGACCCCGATCAAAATAAAGAATACAAACAAAAAAAGGAATGGAATAAGAGTAATGAGAGAGGAGAAAAGAGGGAGTGGGAGTTAGGAGATCTTCCGAGGGGTGAGGGACACGATCCAATACTATCTAGTGCCTGGCCAGAAGATCAAAGTGATTGGAGGGAGCCGAAATTTGGGGATGACCCTAGTGTCATATTAAACTTTATGCTTACAATAGGAGGGCCTCCCTCATTGAATAGAGGACGGATTCTATCCCTGTTTAATGAGATCCCCGGCTCTCTTTAATTACTTCAAGTGACATCAAGCTCATTGATTATATCCACCCAACAAGATATGATTGTGTTAGGATCGTGTTCTACTCCAGGGCGACATACGAACTTGCCCTTACAGAAGGAGTGGCTTTGCAACGCTTTGGGTACGATATAGTGAACTTCAGTCAAGGGGCATGGAAACATCAGGGAGATGAGAGAGACAAATGAGAAACGAGAGAGAAGGTGTATGAGATAAGAATGTTGGGATACATCCTGAGGAGGTGGCAGAGTTGAGATGGCTGGCCTCAACCCTGAGGGATTCCATATCAAAAATTCAAGGCATGAATGATTCATCCTAGAGTACCGTGAACCTTACATTGGTATCATGGAACTCGAGGGGTTCTCGTGCTCTATTGTTTTCGTGTGCTACGTGTGTGGAACTCCTGACTCACTCGTTTCTATGTATTCAAAAAACCTGGGCAGAGAATGCAATTGTTTTGGATGGTTTTACCATTTTTCAGGAACCCGCCATAAAAAAAGCCATGGGAAGACCGTTGGGAGGGCTACTAATTGCCATTAAGAACAATATAAGGTTTACCACTCTAAAGGAGTTCCACATAAATAAAGGTTGCCTGGCAGTCCTAGTGAAAATAGATCGCAAGAGATCCCCCTTGTTTTTTATTAATTTTGAATATTTACTGGCAACCTGAATGCGATTTAAAGGCAAACATCGACGAAATAGATTATGTAATTCATGAATGCCAGGACAGGAATAAGGATCTTTATATGATCTGGTCTGGGGAATTCAACTCTGAAATCTGTCTTGAGGAAGGATCAAAGGAATGTAGGTTTGGACGTTCGATCGGCGAAAGAAATGATCAGCGGAAACATTATCAAGGGGATATCTGGGCTCTATTTCTGAGTGGTTGGGGTGTGCAAGGTGTGAAGGAACTTTTGGATGACTCTCCGGATAACCCAACATGGTCAAATGGTAGATGGTCTTCCACTATAGACTACATTTTTGTTTGTACAAATATTTTTGACATTGTCCAGGATTTTTGTCTTCTGGAAACTAAGGAAAGCGATCATAGAATGCTTAAAATGTCTCTTCTGGTCGATATCGATGTGAGAGAGGTATACAAGTGGGAAACTCTGGTTACTGTAAACACTAAAGCGAATAGAATTTCGTGGCATACAAATAATATTGAGAAAGTCAATGTATTATTTCAGCCTGACTTTCAAAATAACATATATGATAGGAAAAAAAAGATGTATTCTCACGATTTTTTCGAGAATTATGTTGAATCGATTATCCGAGGAAAGGCTGGGATTGAGGAAAAGGCTAAAAGTTACAAGCAACACAAACACTCTTATTCTATAGAAATGAACACACTAAAGAAGGTGAGAAACCGCGAACTT
The DNA here is from genome assembly GCF_040938575.1 of Ambystoma mexicanum. Lineage (NCBI taxonomy): Eukaryota > Metazoa > Chordata > Amphibia > Caudata > Ambystomatidae > Ambystoma > Ambystoma mexicanum. Next base: position 389,974,164 of record NC_090928.1, on the reverse strand, counting down.
CGTGTGTTCCGCAAACGACATCCTTTCCCGTGTAACGTTATGGAAGCACAGGAATTTAATGTATTAAAAAATAAATGGAAAAATAAGTTAAGATTTCTACGTGGGAGATGCGGAATCAATGTTAAGTTCATTGGGCAATGTAAACACTTGTAGATTTTGGTCGTTGGTTAACCACGGTGGGCATGAACAAACAAAATCTCAAACCTCCTGTATAAACTCAAAGAAATGGGAAGGGCATCTTTACTGTCCGCCCACCGTGGCGTGGGTAGTGCCGTATGATGTGGAAAATGACACATGGAATATCATATTTGGTGTAAATGAAATCAAAGACATCATTATGAAGAGTTCACCCTCCAGGGCACCTGGTCCGAATTTGCTCTGCAACAGGATTATGAAGGAGAATCCAAATTTATGGGCTAAAATTCTATTCCTCTTGTACAAAGACATTATTAAGATTCATCATTTCCCAAATAGTTGGAAAATGTCCTCTATCATACCAATATATAAGAAAGGGGACAGGGCACTACCTACCAGCTATAGACCCATAGCCTTGTTGGATGTTGATTCTAAAATATTTGCCTGCCTGGTTTTAGAGCATATTCGGAGCTGAATGGACCAATCCAAAATACTATCTTCTTTGCAGTTTGGTTTTAGAAAAAATGTGGGCACTGATGCTGGTGGTTTGTCAATTAACATTATGCAAAATGCAGCCTGGATCCCCGGAAATCTTCCAATATACTTAGCATCAATTGATCTCACATCTGCTTTTGATTTAGTCGACAGAACAATCTTGTGGAGTAAATTAGCCAACCTTGGGATGCCTCCAGTGCTTCTATCAATAGTATACAACCTGCACCAAAATTCCAGATTAAAGGTTCGAATGAACATGGAGGGCAATCTGTCACATGAGATCAATGTAACCAATGGTCTGCGACAAGGCTGCATATATGCCCCGACATTATTTAATCTATATTTCTCTGACCTTGGAGATTGTTTTGGTAATTTATTTGTAAACTCACCGAAAGTGGAGGGCACTAAGATACTGTGGACTGCCTATGCAGATGACGTAACTCTATATGATTATACCCCCATAGGCCTACAACGACTGCTAAATGCGTTTAAAGATTATATCTCCACCAATGCACTTAGAATAAACTATTCCAAAACTGTGATACTGTGCTTGACGCACAAGAAAAATCAAAAAATAAAAGTAATGTACCTTAATCATGAGAAATTACCAATAAAGTATGCAATAAGATACTTGGGATACCCAGTATTCGGAAATAAGAATAAGGTAAATTTCCGGGCCCTATTGGAAGCTAAAATTGCTCCTATGAAAGCTCAATTATGTAAAGTTGACTTGAAGTATGGTAAATTCTCCCTAACACCATGTATCCGTCTTTATAAAAACAGACTTGTGCCCCAATTTTGTTATGGTCTGGAACTGGCTCCTTTATGGTGCAGAAAGGAGGTGGCTGTGTATGAATCCAAAATTTTAAAATCTATGGTAAAGTGCCTCCCTAAGTGTGTACCTTTGGTGGTATTAAGATATGAGCTTGGGCTACAATCTATTAGAAGTGTCATCGAATGGCGCAGAATGGCTCTATTTAGGAAACTGTTAACCAGTAAAGACACCACCCTATATGACATCATGGGCAGGGGTATCAGGAGCGGTGTTCCTACTTCTAAATACCTTAGGGAAATGTTGGAAGAAGCAAATGAGGTTCTTGACAATTTGGGGGTTTCTAGAGATATGCTTATTGGAAACCCCATGAAAGTAAAAAAAATTACTGCTTCATGCCGACTGGAACTTAACAGTTAAAGAGGTCAAATTGTCTAAATTATATAACAACATGGCCTCAGATTGCAAAAAGATGGGGGAATTGGAACCTTATCTAACTAAATTTCCTGATAAAAAGTGGAGACAGGAGTATATGCGCTTCCGTTTTAATGTGTTGGGCACGGGACAAATACTTGACATTAGAAGTGATCAGAGCACGGGATCCTCCTTCTGTAAATTCTGCAAGCAAAGGGAGAATCAAGAGACTTTGCGGCATTTACTGACGGAGTGTGATGGCTTGAGAAGTGAACGCATCAGTCATTTTAGCAAATATGTCCCAAACACCGAGCGTGTGGATTTGGACCGGCTGTGGCTAGACATGATGCATGGCAAACGTGTTAAGCTACAGATTGCAGTTGTTAGGTTTTTAAAACTTCATTGCTGTCTCTAGTTTAACATAAAAGAAGAAACAGCTGGCTGGGTTTTAAGTCGCCTCATGAAAACCCTGAGTATTTTGTATACGTGAGGATGATTTATATTTTATGCATATGAGCTTCTTTAAATGATTTTATTGTGTAAAACTGTATATGGATGTTCTGTTATTAACGTGAAAATGAACTGAAAACGTTGTGGTAAATGATAACTTATGTAAAATATGTATGTAGTTTATATGATATTTATGTGATGTCTTTTTTTTTAACGACAAAACAAAAAAGAAAATAAACCATATATTCTTTTGTAAAAGTTACTATGTAACTATAAACAAATTAAAAAAAAAATGTTTTATTTGACGAATCAGAGCCTGGCAGGTATGGTGATTTCTCTTGGTGTCATTAGTGCCTCCTGCCAGTCATCCGGGTCGATGTGGGGAACGTCTGAGTTTCATTTCTGTTGCAGTCCCTTCAAGGGGCAGCGGGTGAAGGTAAGTACAACCTGGTACAGTGTTGATATTGCCCTTGCCCTCTCTAGGATGAAGTCTAGGGTACAGGTACGCCTCCACTGGACTATGTTCTGGACATTCCTAAATACTCTCAAATTGCACCTGCATGTCGTGCTTAAACCTGCAGTATCAAAATTCATCCACTGGAGCTAACCCAAACCGACACTGCATCTCTGCAAAGCTCATCATCTGCCTCCTCCCCACCCCCCATCCCGAAGCACATCCCCAACCAGGTGAATTCCCATCATCCACCATAAGTCCAACTTTTCAGTTTTTGGTAGAGACTTATTGTTCCACATGGTGGCCTTTGGGCTGACACTCCCCATCCATCCCATCACTTTGGTGGGCGTAATATGCACCCAAATTACTCGTTGCACCACAAGCGCATGTTTTTTGTGTTTTTAAGGGTGCAGAAGGATGAGGCTGACACACAGATGGCATGATGATTGCTATAAACTTTTATTCACTATGAAAGAAAAGCAAAAACCCTATCTTTCCCTACATCTATGAAGGGTTTCCCTGTCTCAACTAAAGTTGTAATAGGTCTGTCAGAATGTCCTTCTAAATCAATAGTCCACTATTCTATATCAAAATCGCTTACTCTGTCCCTTACACTCACAAATTAAACTAAGGGTTGAGCCAATGACTCTCCTGGACTGGGTATCACAGTTGCTGATTCTGTTTCACCCTGTAAGGTCTTTATCAGAGGAAATGACTCCCTTCCCTGGATTCCAGTCCTTAAAAGTTATCTATTTGTCTACCCCAGGGAGAATGACTCCCTTTCCCTGGATCAAAATGTTCTCAGCACAATAATTTCTTACCAGGGGGAATGACTCCCTTTCCCTGGCCTCTTGGTTTGGGTATTTGACTTCCACACACACACAACACCACAGGGAATGACTCCCCTTCCCCTGGCCTCTTTTTACTGTAGCAGCACAGTTCAACAGCAGCAGGGGAAATTACTCCCTTCTCCTGGCTTTCTCTCGCTTCTGTAACAGTTCAACAACACCAGTGTCAGGAAGGGTCTGAAGGTAGAGTCGTGCCCACAAAGCCAAGGGAGAAAGGCACACAAGATGCAGAGTACAAAGAGTCCTGCAGACAAGAAAGGATAGGCAACAGAGGCTGTGCACAAAAAAGGGCAGGGAATACAAATAGAACAAACACGTTTGGTTCCCTCTTGGGGTGTACGCAGAATGGGGGAAAGAGTGTCCCACGGAACCAGGGAAACTCCAGCCTTCTGAGCAGATTGCTATAACATGAGCCCACTCTGAATGCTCATGAAAAGGAGCAATAGCAGTGAGTGTCTGTCTCTGAACTCTAAGGCACGAACAAGATAACAGTACTCACAAGACTGAAGCCTGTACGGGTCCAGCAGGAACCGAACAATGACTGCCTCCTGAAACAGGAACCAGTACACGGTTAACAATGACATGAAGTACAACACTGAAACACGACAAAGGAAGGGGCAGAGATTGCCTGCTGGAAATCCAGCAGCCAAACTCTGAACATAGGAATTACATAAAGCACAACTGAAGACAAGAACAGAAATATCCAGGGGAAAAAAGGAAGTCAAAGAGAGCAAGGTTCAGGACAGAGAACCGGGAGAAAAGAAAGGCAGAAACCTAGAATCTAAGTGCAGGGAATGGAGACTGGAAATAGAACACTGGAATCAAGAACAGAAACTCAGGACTGGAATAACAAGAGAAAGCCTGCAGAGAGAAAACAAGGAAATTGTACTACTAGTGGAAGAAAAGGGGAGGACAGACGATTCAAAGAAGCTAAGGACAGTTAACGTGGGCAGATATTTGATGGTAGTGAGCAAGGGGCTGCAGACAGGGAACAGAGGGCTGAAGGCAAGGATGAGAGCAAGGGGGCTATAGCCAGGAAACAGAGGGCTGCAAGCAAGGATGAGAGCAAGGGGGCTGTAGCCAGGGAACAGAGGGCTGCAAGCAAGGATGAGAGCAAGGGGGCTGTAGCCAGTAACAGAGGGCTGCAAGCAGGGAAGCAAGGCTACAGTATGGGAAGCTCAGAGGTGTAGGGCAGAAGGCAGGGGAGAGAAGGCTGAATAGCAGGGCTGCAAGGCAGGAAGCACAGGGCTCTGGCACAGGAGCAGGAACTGGAAGCAACAGGACACAGCAATATTCCAAGGAACAAGGCAACAGAGGGCTGGAAGCAAGCTCAATGCAAGAGACCTGTGCTCCTGCAGGCAGCTGCTTAAGTACTGACCTGCCCTGTGCTGAAGCAGGCTAATTAGCAGCACCTTGTTATTGATATTGAAATTGATATTTTATTTCTATCGCACTCATACACAAGTGTTTCAGAGCACCCTCTTCTTAAGAAACCCACTGCCAACCCCTCCTGCCCGGCCAACTATCGCCAATCTCCATCACTCCCTTCCTGGGCAAGCTCCTGGAGAAACTGGCCATCTCCCAGCTTAATCTCCACACTGAATCTGTTGGTTGTCTCCATGACCATCAATCTGGCTTCAGAGCTGCCAGAAGCACGGAAACTGCTCTCCTGAACATCCGTGAAGACCTGCTCTCCAATCTTGACTCTCCATCGTCCACAAGGCCTTCTGGGGCCTGTGGCCTCAATACCTTCAACTCTCTCTTCCTAAATACCTTCCTGTCAAGGCTTGATTGTTGTGAAGATTAGAGGGGCCTCCGTCCCCAAGTACCACACAGGGAGAGATGAAATGACTCTCTATGTGATTCTTGAGGCCACAGGTGGGAGATGCCGGAACGCCGGAACCACGTAACACTGGAAACCCCAAGGCCACTGTAGGCAAACAATTATTAGTACAAACAATCACAGTTACAGTACAGAGAATGGACTAATACAGTCAGGGAAGAAGCTTACCTAAGTGCAGTAGTAAAGTCGCTGCTACCACACAGGGGCCTGAGATGTAGCTACGTGGGGGCGCGTGGGCAGCACCCTCAGTTGATGGTAATGGTGACGTAGGAATGTTACTCGGAGTGGTCACCGGTTACTGGGCACACCTATAGTTGTTGATGTGATCCTTGATGCAAAATAACAACCCAAGACGTGGATTTGAGTACGTTCGTGAGAGTTGCAGATCAATCCAGGGAAGAGACAAAAGAAGTCCGGTAGAAAAGTCCTGAGGTCCAAAACAGCCAGATATCCACAAGAAATAAGCACCAAATCTGAAGGGAAAGCCAAAAGAGGTCCGTAGTTCGAGGTCCAAGTTTGAGTTATCCAGGAATCGAGGTTGAATTGAAACACCAAACAGAGTCGAGAAGAACAGCTGTGAAGCAATGTGTGATCGCGGGAACTCTGCTTTTATCACGTTTGTTTCCTTGTCACGTGACCCAAAACAGGATCACATGATCTGGATCTCCTTGTCACGTGATCCGGAAACGGGCGTGTTCGCCTGACTCTGCCTGACCCAATGCGCCACGGCAGTTGCCTATGCACGAACGGATACAAATGGGACCGACTGGCACCCCCGCTGTGATGTAAGGTACCATACCATAATCGAGGATAACGGGCCCCAAGCTGCTCACGCGGCCCCCGTCCTACATGTGTACCAGATGTCGGGGAATGGGCGTGCTGTGGGGAATCTAGCGGGAGTGGGGACATAATGCATGACACTTCCTTCTCGAGCTCTTCGCTCACCTGCCTCAAACTCCCTCAGTGTCAGTCGCTTCTCCAAGCAACCAGTTGGTGGTAGATCTCTTTCTTCGGCTGGGGCCTCCCTCTGGAACAGCCTCCTTGCTTCCCTGAAACTTGAGGAGAATCATCTTCGGTTCCGAAAGCACCTCAAAACCTTTCTCTTTGCTTCTGCTTTTTCTCCTCCTCTCCCTTGCCAACTTCCTGGCTGACACTGAGTTTGAACTGGTTGCCTGGCCCATCTCTGATCTCAGTCCCAGGTCCCCTGCCCCGCCAGTCACACTCCTCCACTGCCCTCCTGGCAACCCTGCACTTGGGGACTGTTTTCTGTATCCCTACAGTCCCACTACCAGCACTTGACACCTGTTGTCTGCACTTACCCTTGCACTTGCCACCTGCTGGCCGTACTTTACCTACTGTTATTTATTTTCTTTTCCCATGTACTTCACTGTGCTCTCCCCCTTCCCACCCCACACTTCTCCCCCTCCCCTTCCCATGCACTTGCGTGATCTGAATGACACCTGGCCTAGTAGGATCGTTGTCTGTCTTCCCTCTGTTCCCCTCCATTCCCTCGTCGTGCTTTGATACACCTGTGTATAGGCGCGTTATAAATGCCATATCATATCATATCATACCTGGAGCAGCACACCTGAATGTAATTGGCCTCCTCCCTCTCTAGTCCTGGGAAAGCAAAAGCTGCACTGTTCTCTAAGGCTTCTGGGGATTGTAGTGCTAAAACTGCTGCATAGGAATAGCCAGGGAATGAGAATTGCCACAAGGTGCATTATGGGACATGTAGTTTGTAAAAGTAAACAAGAAAGTTCCAAAGCCTTGCAAACGGAAAGTAAAGACAATAATATCAATAGGTATTGTCCAGGGAGTATTACAGAGAAGAATGAGTCCCAGATAGTCCACGATGGGTGACAATTGTTGTGCCAGTGGCACAGTCATGACAACCAGGGGGGAATGACTCCCTTCCCCTGACTTCTCTCATGCCATTAGGCTTCTCAGCGCGAGAAAGGTCCTTGACCTAGAATTCCCCACTATGTCCCACATGGTTCCTTGGCTTGCCAAGTGCTGCCACGAGGAGGAGGTCTCGGCTTTCTCTCATTGCGGCTCGAGGACCCTTGTTTCTCTACTCTGTTTGTAGGACAGACTTGCTCACTAGCCTGCCAAGTACTGTCATGAGGAAGATACCTCGTATTTTCCTCTTTGTACGGATTACTATTCTCCATTCTCTCCCAGCCCTACCGGCCTCTGTCATGCCCGTTACCTTCTCTGAATGTGGGGCATTTAGCTGGTCCCTATTGGGTACTGGCTTCTTCTCATCTTGCTGTTCGGGTACTTCTGACTTCTCCTGCATTTGCACCTCAGTCGTCTTCTCGTTCTCGGGCTGGACGAAGTTTCTACCGTTACAGGACCGCTTGGTCCACCTTCCTTAGGTTGCATCACTGTGCCGCAGTGTCCAGACACATCCTGGACTAGACCCTTAAAACTGGGTCGTGATGTCCCCCCTCCTTTGTATGGGGTTCGGACTGCTTTCTGCGTTCCTTGCATGCTCTCTGCGTCTCATTTAAATTTTCCGGGCTGCACTGTCACTTGCTTTGCACTTCGGTCTCTCGTCTCCAAGTCCGTTCTCAGTTTTTATGTTGGTCAAAGGAATATTCCCTCACGCAACACTAGAGCATATATCCCGCTTCCCTGGGTTACTCTTTATGGCTCCTGAAGGCCTACTCTTCCCAGTTCTTCTAAGATTGGTAATCTTCATGCTTCCTTCGGTTTTCCTCATGTCCGTTGGAGTCGCATAGACTTTACTTGGGTTGTCTGTCCTTTTCCTCGTCTTAGTAGAGGTCAGCCCTATAGCCCTACACACATGCATGGGGTTGTTGAGTAACATGTGTGTGGGGCTACAGTGCAAGGGGATGGTATGTGAGGAGGATTGAGCTGAAGAATACCACATTCACCCTGGATTGTCGCCCGTGCTCCCACAGTGGTGTCCCTCCCTGTGAGATCTCCCCACTGAGTACCACCCCCAGGGAACTATCGGGTAGCAGTCTCACCTCCCTGGCCTCATGGGAAGGGGCTCCCCATGGAGCGAAGTGATGACACAGTTCGTGGAGTTATACAGAGACTGAAGAGGGACAGCAATTTCCAGCCCGTCAAGCTCTATTCGTATGTGTGAGCATGTCAGATTACCTTGTAGCCATTTATTAGCTATTGCAATACCCCTTCCCATGCTGAGCTGCAGAGAGTGTGCAGTGCATTCGGGCTGTGACCCATGCCAAAGTAGCTGTCACAACGCTCACTTAATTTTCCGAGGTATTGCCAGCGTATTATTCTGAAGAATGCACGGATACCTAGGTATGGTCACCATTTTGTAAAGAGCTGCCTGACCCAACAACTTAAGCGGAAGAGCCAACTAGAATTTGGTGTCCACAAGAAACCTTTCAGTGATCGGTACCAGATTCTTACTAAGAAAAGTGGCTGGATTCTGGCAGGTTTGAATACCCAAATATTTGAACATCTCAATGACAACCAGGAATTTGTAGTCTATCGAATAAACCTTCTGTCATCCCTGGACAGGGAATAACATAGATTTATCCAAATTGATGCAGAGTCCGCTGTACTGCTTATCAATTTGCAGAATTTCTAGCACTCTAGGATAGGACTTGCAGGGTTCCCCTCCCCAATATATAACAGCAAATGGCCCATTTACAGCGAAACCCGATCCTCCTACCCCGATTGCCATACAAAGTCCTTCATGAGTGGGTCCCCCATAGCCAAATCGCAAGTGGTTCCATGACCAGAATAAAAAGCAATGGTGTGAGTTGGCACCTCTGTCGAGTACCTCGCCCGAGTGGGAAATAACAAGAGGTTCATCCATTCATCCAGACCATTGCCATGGGCTGCTCGTATAATAACTTTGCCAATCATAAAAACACTAGTCCCACCCCATTCTAACCAGCACTGCCCAGAGAAATTCCCAATGGACAGTCTCAAATGCTTTCTCTAAATCTATTGCCACAACAGCAAGGGGATCCGGAATGTGCCCTGCCTCATCCAAGGTGATGTGGCATCTGTGTATGTTTGTGTGGATGCTGCTGCTTGGTAAAAAAATGCTGTAGGAGGCACACTCCTCCAATGGTTTCAAGCTCTTTGTTGCATCTGCCACCGCCACTTGCCCCACTAGCATCTTCGCTCCCGATCGTCATCGTCAGTCGAACAGACCCTGGTGGATCCCTGAGCCCCGACCATCGGATGCTGCATCGAACCACCTGACCCAAAACTGCACATGCAATCGTTAACATCTTTGACGTCTTCTCGATCATCGAACTGACCCTTGTGGCCCTCATGATCCATTGACCCCTGTAGCTCTTCATCAAACCGATCCCGCAGACCAGTGCATCCAGTCACCAGCCTCTTCAAACTGATCGTCAAACTGACTATGGTGGCCCTCGCGATCAATTTGTCTCCACCCATCAGCTTTCAACCGCAACAAGTTCCATTCAACCCCTGCTCGACCCTGCAGCCACCTTACTCAAACAGCCATGAACCATACGAACAGCACCGAACAGCCTGGTTCACCATAGTCGAACCTCAAAGAAAGTACTATTGGCCTATACCTGCTCTTTTGGTCAGCTTTGGGCACTAAAGACTGGTTAGGTCACCTGTGCGCCTTTTCCTAACTCATATTCTTTTATAAAGAACATTGTGGTAGTTGAAATTGCCCTTTCACCCTGTGCAGCATCTTTGGCTGCAGCATCTTTGGCTGAACAGAAGCAAAGGGATCTGGTCACACCAATAACTGTGCAGACTTGAGCTGGAGAATCAGTGAGAATGCAGAACTGTGTATAAGGTATATTCAGTAAAAAAACTTTGTTAAAGCAACATTGTGGTTCCAAGTAAAACCAAAAAACCCTTGAAATTTGCCAGTTATGGTAAGCTAAGCAAGCATAACTCGCGCCACCACCGTGCACTGCTAAGACTAACACCCACGACATCAAAGATGACATCACAAATGTCATTGAGGACATCACTGATGACATCACATGTCTGTCTCCCTCTTTTTTTCCTTTACTGACATATCTAGGCCACATGATTTTCTTCAGCAACAGTCAGGAACTAAAAATTGTAAACGTACTATATTTGTAGACTTATCCTTCAAGTATGTTCTTATAGTAATTCCCTTAGTGTCCAATCATATCATATGAAACATATACATAGGGGAAGACACAAGCTTGAAATACAGCAATCCTTTCTGTGCATGAAGATAATCAGTAGAGTTATCATCACTTTCTGATAGTTTTGTTGTTTTTTTATTACTGTATTTTCCCTGTATATGCTCATATTTGTATACATTGTACTCACACTACTTTCCTTGGGGTCCAGTCACATCATGTGATACATATACATAGGGTAAATAGCAGCTTTCAAACAGAGCAATCATTTATTTGCATAAGGATAATCAGTTAGGTTATGAATTATTTCTGCTACTACTTCTGCTTTTTTGCTTGCTTCACTTTCCCTGTATATTCCCATATTTGTATGTGTTATTGTCTCTTTGTGTTTTGTTTGTAATAATGCAATTATGTAATACGTGGGTTTTATTAGCTACTTATTACATATTTCACAGTACGCAAAACTCTAATAAGAAAACAGTTATCATTTCATTATTCAACATATCAACATTATGAATATTGTACCTTCATCATATATGCTGCACACAATGCCTATGTTTCTGCATGAGTAGCTTAGTATACTGGATAGAACTTCATAATAGAAAGCTATTTATATCATTGCATTGCTTAATGCACTAATTAACTCATGATATTTATTCCAATGATCCTTGACAGTTTTTTCTCAACATTATAATAAGAATCCCTTGTACACACATTTCATGAAAAGTAAATACACATGTGATGTCATCCGTGATGTCATCAATGACATTTGGGATGTCATCTTTGATGTCGTGGGTTTTAGTCTTAGCAGTGCACGGTGGTGGCGCGAGTTATGGTTGCTTAGTTTACCATAACTGGCGAATTTCAAGGGTTTTTCGGTTTCACTTGGAACCACAACGTCGCTTCAACAACGTTTTTTTACTGAATTTCCTAGGTTTTTAGTAGCGCAACTTAACCATAAAGTCCCTTTAACAAAGTTTTTTTACTGAATTTCATAGGTTTTTAGTAGCGCAACATAACCATAACGTTCCTTTAACAACGTTTTTTTACTGAATTTCATAGGTTTTTAGTAGCACAACTTAACAATAATATCTCTGATTTTATGTGCAAGTAACATAGAACATACTGAACCCCCTCTACTGAATTTGATGTCCGCGAACTCTTCTAATGTCCACGGACATATGCGGACAACAGCACCACTACCCAAAAAGTCTGGGGGGTATGTTTAATTGTTATTTCATAACATATGAAAATTTTTCAAATTCACAAACCATCACACATACACATTATATGTAGTAATAAATAAGAAGTGTAACCCATATATATAACACATTAACCATTCATTTAAATACAATATGTTCTAAAATGGAATATACCAAAAGAAGAAAGATAATCTTCCAACATGATTACCTCACATAAACTCCACAACTAAGAGCAACAGCAGATCTACAGACCAGTAAGAACACACCTTACCAGAAGCTAGTAAGTGTACTGCATTTTACTCATATATTTGTAAACTTTCTGTATTAGATACAAAAAAAGTGATATTATGTTTTTTTTCTCACAGAAATGTCTAATACTTTGGAGTGGCTAGAGGAGCATTTCCCACGTGAGGAAATGTCTGAAGATAGTGAACCTAATGGCAGACCCTTTACTATATAAACCAATTAATACATATTATTTTCTATACATTTAACATATACATTTTGTTTTTGTACAGACCATACAAAAATTTAAAATACTAAAGAAAAAGAAGTATTGGACAAGACTCTTCAGCACTTAGAAGAAAAAATTGACCTACTCATGGCAAATTTTAACAATTTAAACAACTTTGTGGAGGATCACTTGAAACAAACAACTACATACCATTGTCCCACATGTACCTGTCCCCCCTCACCATCATATCCCAGTCAATTATCCCCAAACCCTCTCCATGAACCAAAACGTTTTGATGAGACTTCCATCCCTTCTTCACCTCATACAAATCCTATTGAAATCCCCAATTCTCCTGTTTTTGTTTCAGTTTCCGCCTCACCTTCTCTGTCATAAATTTAACATCCATATAAAATAAAGTAAAATTATTATATTATGTCCTAATTCATTTCTTGTCTTTTTTTAAAAAGCAGTTCAGGTGTCCGCGGACAGCATGGGTGTCCGGAATGTTCATAAGCAAATGAAAATGGGAGCGTCATAAGGACACTATATCTGTCCGTAATGTTCGCATGCAAGTTGAAACTGTTCTAAGAACTGAGCTGGTGTTCGGAATGTCCGCAATCAAACTACCACATGCGATGTCCTGAAATGTTCGTCAATAAACAAAATGGAGGTGTCCTGAGGACGCTAGACCTGTCCGTATTGATCACAGGTGAGTTGAAACTGTTCTAAGAACACAGGCAGTATCCTGAAATGTTCGTAAATAAACTAAATAGGGGTGTCCTAAGGATGGTATACTTGTCCGTATTGTTCGGACGCAAGCTGAAACTGTCCTAAAAGCACACACAGTGTTCTGAAATGTTCGTCACTAAACAAAATGGGGGTGTCCTGAGGACGCTAGACCTGTCCGTATTGTTTGCAGGTGAGTTGAAACTGTTCTAGGAACACAAGCGGTGTTCTGAAATGTTCGTAAATAACCAAAATGGGGGTGTCCTGAGGACGCTAGATCTGTCCGTATTCTTCGCAGGCGAGTTGAAACTGTTCTAAGAACACAGGCAGTATCCTGAAATGTTCGTAAATAAATGAAATGGGGGTGTCCTAAGGACGCTATACCTGTCCGTATTGTTCAGAGGCAAGCTGAAACTGTCCTAAGAACACACACGGTGTCCTAAAATATTTGTAAATAAACAAAATCGGGGTGTCCTGAGGACGCTAGACCTGTTCGTGCTGTTCGTAAGCATATTCAAACTGTTCTCAGAACACATCAAGTGTCCCGGGATGTTCGCAAATAAACAAAATGGGGTGTCCTGAGGATTCTATGCCTGTCTGTATTGTTCGCAAGTGAGTTAAAACTGTTCTGAGAACAAACGCCTGTCCGTAATTGTTCGTTTCACTTGTGACGCACTTTTAATCAGTTTCAGGACCCAAACAGTGTCCGTAGAACACCAACACGCATGCGCAAAACAGTTTCAGTGCATTTGATGTCCTGCGGACACCTGCTCCCTTCGCGGACATGTTCGCGAAGCTATCATATGACCGCACCCACGCTGAGCGTGTGTTCTGACTGCGAATACTGTTCGTGTCCCCGAACAATTTAAAACCACCGTTTCAAGCAATCCACAATATTTTTCAATAATAACTCACCATAGCACGAGTCCCACATAGTAATCCTGAGTTTCTACATACTTTTTGGGACTTTTTAAACCTTTTTTTGGTGTGTGATCTGTCCGCGGACAGCACGCATATCCGCGAACCGCGCACATGCACCCCTATAAAAGGCCACATCCTAGAGCTCATTCTCATTGTGTTTCTGGCTATCTTACAGAACACAGTGCATTTTTCAGCCAACTTTCCAGATTTTAATCGGAAACCTGATGGCATCCATGGCTGCAGTACTGCCACCTAGTGCTACATCTGCCTCAGCACCACCCCCATCCCCTACACCACCACCACCACCTCTCCAAGGGCCCTAAGAGGGGAACAGGAGTCAGGATGCAGAGGAGGATGAAGAGGATGACGAGAATGAGGTAGAGGAACTCCCTACTACCAGCACTCAGCGTGAGTCTTGGGTGTGGCGGTTATTTACCATTCATGGTAATGTTCCTAAGGCGCGTGCAAACCGAGTCACCTGCAAAGAGTGCAAAATGGTACTCAGTCACGGGAGGGCTGGTTCATACAGCTTTGGGACAACTATCATGAAGCGACACCTAAAGTCATTCCACACTGGGGCCATTTGCAAGGCTGTACCTTGCGAGGAGCGTAGTAGGTTGACTTCCTCTACTTCATCCTCCGTTTCCGATCCTGTCACCACAAGGAACACTCCTGTGGGCATCTTATTCCTCAAACTGCCTCACAGGCCATACGCAATACTGATGACCCTTACCTTTCGAGGGTCACAGTTGTGTGTATGTACTGTGACGCAGTACTCTGCAGGGGGGAGACTTTGAAAGTGCTTTTGAGGCTCTGCTCTCGGAGCACGAGAAGATCTGCTCACTACCCAAGTAAAACCCACTCTACATCTTCCTCTCTCTACCCACCCTTTCTTATCCCTGTGGTTGGTGTCCCCCCTTACCCTCCTTTTCCCTCCTCTCCTAGTGTGTTGTGTATAAAAAAAACAAAATATATAAAACAACAAAAAAAAGGCTCTTTTCAGAGCCGCCTTTCACAGTTTACAAATAGAAGTGAAAATAAATGAAGCAGGGCCCTGTGTATTTTTTAGAAGTCTGTGGACAGTCCGCGAACATCTAAGATTTTGGGGTGCTGCCCTATCATAACCATTGCAGTTTTGTCTGAGAAGAAGTGGTGGCTCTGAAAAGAGCCTTTTAGTGGTGTTTGTTTGTGTTTGAAAAATTTGAAATGCTCAACACCTACTACAAAATGGATGCTGTAATTCCAAAAAGGTCGCAATGCATTTTGTACATTTTTCAGAAAAACCTGATTGCCAGCATAAGTAAATGGACTCCATCTCTGCGAAAAATGTATGTGCTACGAAACATAATATTTTCATTGTGAAAAGAGGACATGCCAAAATCTCTTAGAAAGGCACAAACAGCCTTATTGACATTGCGCCTTGCTTTCTCCATTTGTGGACCAAATGAAGAAGAACAAAGCCACATTTGTCTCTGCGCAATCCGTGAATAAATTACTTGAGAATTTGGAAACATGTCCATGACCTTCCCAAGTCCTTCTTTCATTGCAAATTGCAAAGAAATTCCAGACACATGTCCTAAACTGTTCCCTCCACAATGAATTACAATTATGTCTGGATGTTGCTCTGTCTCCAAAGTAGCACAGAGAGGTAGCAAGTCCAACCACTTCATTCCATGTACTCCATGCCAGTGCACTTCCACATGTGGGAATCCAAGATCTACAGCTACTCCACTGCTTTCTGCATGCACCTTCAACCAATGTATCCAGGAGTCTCCCAAAATCCAAACAATCTGTTTTCTGAAACACACAGCCATAGCTATCTGTTCTTCTCTCAGCAAAAAGAGTATCTGAGAAACTCTCTCCTGGCACAACACACCCACTAAACTTTACTGACCAATCCCTTGGTCTGCTCATTCTCATTTGCATGCCTCCCCACCCCAAAATCCCCGGATGTAACACGCGATGTCCGCGGACTTCCGCCATGTCCGCAGAGATATCGTAACATGGACAGTCCTTCTATCATTTTCATTTCACTTTCTGTGCTATTCCCTCATTGGATATAGCTAAGAAGTCACACGACCATCCACCAATAACATCCAAGACCTCTACATCTAACTGCATCATCATAGATCAGCACTTCAAATGTACTGTTAATCTCTCTGAGTACAAGTGTCATATCATTGGAAAGCACCTTCTACAAGAAATACTGTACAAGTCTCTAAGATTTCTACTTGCAGCTGCATGCATATCCATATGCATGAACACAAACTACAGGTATGCATATTTTCTGTATAGTACATGTACAATTCTTATACATTCATATAAACAGATTAACTGACTTTTAGCTTGTATAATCTATAAAATGAACTTACTGTCATTTTTTCCATCTCCTGTAATCAACTGTCACTCCCAAACCTATCTGCTATTTAATTTCTTTTTACACACACATTTGCAAAACATGTTGAACTAACATATTCAAAGTACAATATAAAGAGTTAACATACTCTAACAAAATTGCATGCACACAGTATGTTCAGATAGCAAACAACAATACTTGTATAAAAACATGAAAATGTATTTATTTTTTTAATGTATTTATATTTAAATAGCGCGCAAGCAGCCCATGGTCATTGAGGCGCTGTTACTTGCAAGAGCTTAGTTACAGGAATAGTGGCATTCAGTGGTACATTATGAATTCCACAAGGCATAGAACTGATATTTTGGTTGGTACAGTTAGTCATTACAATACAGCTTATGCATTAAGAACATATTATATGTATTCAACTGGTGCGAAGCATCTTATGTGAATAAGATAGTTTTCATGGTTTTGCGGAAGGCGCTGAGGGTCAATGTCAATTAAAAAATCAGTGGCTACATTAAAAACAGTGCTATATACAAACAAAATTACTAATTTGTTTCCTTTACAATTGCAGTGAAGACCATTCTCCTGAAAAGAAGCAGCCGAATTTGAAGTACAAAGAACAACTAAGAAGAAACCTGCTCATTCCAGAAAAAAAGTAAGTTGAATACCACCATAATATTTGTACTATTACTCACACTTTAAGGTTAATTCATGCTATTTCTACCCCTAAAATAGAGATTGTGCACCATTCTGTCCACAAATCCCCATTTCTTAAACAGAGATTTACAAGCAAAATGGCGCAAAAATTCCTATTTTTCAGCACACAAATGACCCAACTCAGCCCCTAGAATTTTGATATTATAGAACAAACAACTGTTTTGATTGTATATCATTAGATTTACTATTTGTACTTCTCCACACCACTAGCTTATTTTCTATTGTCCTCTGAACCCCAGTTTAGTAGCACATAAATTCAAGAATACACATCCCAACGAGTTGTAGTTGCCCAATGCATAATCACACACCATCACATACATCTGTATCATCTTACTCAGACACTCATGCACACAGCACACATACATTGCAGAACACCCCAACCCATACCTTCTTTATTTTTTTCAACAGTCCCTAAAGAATGCCTACCAAAAATCAAGTCCGTAGAAAGCAACGCAGAAGCAGAGCAAATGAAAATAGAAGTGTCCAAAATAAGCATCCATCCCTAGCAGAATTTGTAAAAAAAGTTCAAACAAAACAGCTAATAGTCATTTAGCGAAACAAAACAAGCTTCAAGTACAGAAACTTTGCCCCCTCTATCAAAATGTAAAACAAACCAGAAAACAATTAACAAAAATTCAGCTACCACTACAGATAAAACTGCTCCTATAAATCTTGATATAGTTCAAACTAAGCATACCAAAAAAAGTATTTTAGCAAAAATGTTCTGTCACAGAGTCCTTCAAAATCTTCTAAAAACAGGAGAGAAATCAGGCACAACCCTTAAAACCTATCGTAGGAAATTAATCTTAGAAACGTTGATAGACAGTGCAATCCTTCTCAAAAGAAAATAATTTACTTTAGTGTTAAACAAAATGAAACCACCAACAAAACTAATGACTAAATTACAAAAAAGACTTCGCAATAAACGAAATGTCAACAGAAATAACTTCTTAAGTATCTGCGGTGGTGAGTGGAGTCACACTACAAGCACAGAACCATATTTTAATAAAGAAGCGTACAAATAAAAGCAAACAAATACAATTACCATACATAGCAGTGGACGAGGCTATGAAAAAGTTAATAATAATAATGGAAAAAGAAATACTGCTTACAAAAATAACCCCAGAAAACTTAGAATTACCTCTCCATTCAAATGAATCAGAACGTCTAGTATAAAAAAGGCCATGCACGTCAATGTGTAACATTCCCAAAAAATCTTTTAAGTCTTTACGCCAATTCCTCAATCAATATGTGAAAGGCAAAGACGCAATCAAAATTAAACTACTGCAACAAATGGATACCTGTCCAGTGCGCAAGTACACAGGACTACAAGGACATTCATTGGCCTGCATTTCAGGACCCACTTGCAAAACCACCATCCATTATATCAAAATGATATCAACACATCATTCAACTAGAAGAAATCTATTCTATGAACTGTACTATGCTAAAAAGTCCTGCTTTAGCACTAGCCAATTTACATAACATTCTTCTACATGATACAGCAAAAGACCTACTTGAAGAAATCGACTATATCCAGAAAAAATATTTTGGAAGTGAAAGCCACTTACAGAATGAAATAGCTTTAAAGCAAATTAGCAACAATTCTATGCATGGCAACCTTCTACTACACACATACAAAAAAGAAATACTGAAATTTAAAAGTACATCTGCTGAAGTACCAAACCATGTGTGTGTATGTTGCCGTAGAACCTTTTATAAAAGTAACACAAAAACTGTAGACCTAACATACAAAATAGAAGACAATGAAGATTCTAAATGGCTTGAATTAGCTCTCTACCTTATAGCAGAAAACAAATACAAAATAACTGACCCCTTAATACTTTGCAGTTACTGCACTACAAAACTTGACAACAACCAAACTCCTTTACGTGCTATCACAAATAATTTGGAATTATTTCCACTACCAAAACCCCTACAACAACTCAATTTATATGAGAGCATCATAATTCAAACAGTGCATCCCTTTCAAGCAATAATACGCCTTCAACCAAAAACAGCAAAATTACCTCCCTCTGAATTAGTGAAAGGTATTCGTGGAATAGTAGTGTATTTACCATTAGATCTAAAACAAAATGTGCACACTCTAGGAGTACAACGTCCCATGGAGCAATCTTTAATTATCTTAGTAAATGGTGTACCTACAAAAGACAAAAAAATTTGGCAACAACTGGTAGATTTACATAAAGTTAGACAAGCCTTGCAATATCTAAAAGACAATAATGAATACTACAAAGAAATTAACATTGAAGAAAACTTGAAGGATACCACTGAAATAATTCAAGAGACACAAGAAGCTGGTCAATTTGAGCTCCTAGATCCTGCTACAATATCCAATACTTTAGACCATTATACAATGTATCCATTGCACTCTAATGACACCGTAGAAGATGCACTAGAAACGTACCAAATGCGTCAAACAAAAGGTTCACCAATCAGCATATGGGAAAAAAGCATAGAAGCACGTGCTTTTCCTCTACTCTTTCCTACTGGCAAAGGAGGAAGGTACAATGATAGACCTATTCAAATGACAGCATCAGAATACCGCTCGTTACGGATGTATTCTGAAGATCCCAGATTTAGACAAAATGTGGAATACATATTCCACCTACTCTTTGAAAGTGAACTAGCAACTTTATGTTATGGAGTTGCACACACATTAAAATCGGGATCCCACTTTCAAAATATGTCAGCTACACAATTATTATAAAAAGTGCAACCAAAAGATGAGGTTTTACAATCAAATATTACAAATCTATTAGCAAACATGCGTGGTACAAAAGAGTACTGGTTTCAACGTCATGGAGATGTACGTTGTATGATAAGAAACCTTGGCTCACCCACTTGGTTTGTTACATTAAGTTGTGCAGAATATGCGTGGGAAGATTTACATGATTTCCTACGCATATCAAACAAAAACAAAACAAACATAGATATACTAACACCTGGAGAACTATGTTCTCTAAATCCTGTTAATGTTTCAAGATATTTTCACCATCGCTTCATTGCAATGCTACACTTTATTTGTAATAAAACTGCTCCTCCCCTCGAAGAAGTGCAACACTTCTTTTGGAGAAAAGAATACCAAGCCAGAGGAGCACCACATATCCACATGCTTTTAAGGATTAAAGATGCTCCTAAATTTGGTCAAGACAATGATGCCACTGTGTTACAGTTTATTGAAAAATATGTCACTTGTGAAATTCCATCAGAAGCAACAAATAGTGATCTTCATGCACAAATTTTACAATTTCAAAGACACAAACGTGGCAAATATTGTCGTCGCAAATACAAAAACAAAGGGAAATACTACACCAAATGCTGCCTTGGTTTCCCTAGACCGGTTACAAAAACAGGTCAAGTGAACAACTTTATGTCTTGAGTTAGACATAGTGTTAAAGGTAAATCACCTAAAAATACCTATTACATAAAAAGAACAGAAGAAGAAAAATATATCAATGATTACAATGCAATCATTGCCCACTTATGGAATGCAAACATAGATGTGCAGTACATTGCAGACAATTCCACTGCAGTTGCACGATATGTTACAGCATACTTAACCAAAGCAGAAAAAACAGAGCTCCAAGACCTCTGGAATGACCTGTCATCAGACAAAACACTGTCTCAGAAATTATACAGCTTGGGAATAAAAATGCTCTCCCATAGAGAATGTGGCTCCTATGAAGCAGCAGATTGTTTAACTGGTACTGCTTTCCATGGAAAATCTGAAAATATAGTATGGCTAAGTCTTGGTCCTGCTAAATCTAGAAAAAGAGTTCTAAAATCATACGAAGATATAGAAACAATAGCCAAACATGATCCCAACAGCCAAGACATTTTAAAAAACAATTTACTGTACATATACTACCCAAAC
Source organism: Ambystoma mexicanum (assembly GCF_040938575.1). NCBI lineage: Eukaryota > Metazoa > Chordata > Amphibia > Caudata > Ambystomatidae > Ambystoma > Ambystoma mexicanum. The sequence goes on along the minus strand of NC_090928.1, from coordinate 389,953,356 downwards.
AGAAGTACCACTTTGGAAACCATGTGTCTATACCACATAGCCCAAAACTTCACATACAAAAATAATATAAAACCCGATGAAAAAAAACGTAAATGCAGAGTGACAAATTGTGAAGGCAGCTTAGTAAAACTCACCAAACCAAATTTGATTAATCATATCAAATTGTCATTAAAGACTCCTCAACATAAAGAACTATATTACATGTCCCTGCTACAACTCTTTAAACCATGGAGAAAAGAAGAAGAAATACTAGATAACTATGACTCCTATGAAGACGCTTTCAAAGCAAATGAAAGCACTATAACTGATGTAAACGTTACACAGTACAAAACAATGTTGCACAATGAACAGCAATACGAAGAAGAACTCCAGGTCCAACTACATAAGGACACTCCTGACAGTAGTCAACCTTCTGTAACAGGAAGCCAAGAACCACTGGGAGAGCCACTAATAACAAATGAGGCAGAATTAGCTATGACAGAAGTAGAAAACACCATGTGTCAGTATGAAGATAAAGAAGACTTAACTATACTACAATCAAAACTAAACAATGAGCAACGTAGCATTTTTGAAGAAGTAACAAAAGAAATTGCACATGGTGTACAACATGAAAACAAAGAATGCACCTGCCAAAATTACAAACCTATACTACTGTACGTCAGTGGTGAAGCTGGTTCTGGCAAAACATTCTTAATCAAAATCATCAGTAAATTCCTTCAACAATTGACAAACAACAATCTGTCAGCTGTTGTCACTTCCCCTCACATGTTTAGCTGCCTACAACATAGGCGCTGTCACTTTACACCGATTACTACTCCTGCCAGTAGAACACCAAAACAAATTAGACTATTACAAACTTTCTACAGAAGCTGCAATGGAACTACGCAGAGTATTAAAACAAATGAAAATGCTACTAATAGATGAAGTGAGCATGGTCTCCAACCTAATGTTGGCCTTGATTCACCTCAGATTACAAGTACTCAAAACAAACTACGAACAGCTCTTTGGAGGAAAACACATTATTGTTTTCGGAGATCTTCAATTGACACCAGTGAAAGGTGAGCCTATTTTTAAAACCTTAGGACACAAACTCTGCCGTAAAACTGTTGGCATCATTGGAAATGTCAACCTTTGGCAACATTTCCAATACAGCGAATTAACAGAAAACATGCGACAATCTGCAAATCTCACTTATGAGTACATCTTAAAAAGTATTAGAGTTGGTATATTATCTCAAGAAGCACAAGCAATATTAAACACCCGGCACATTCATGCACTTTATGGCGATAATGCATGTGCCCAGGAATTGTTATGGAACAATTAGCCCACAAAAATGTCAATTGTATGGCCTTAATGCCAACTGTTGCAAGCTGTTTCAAATTCAATGAAACAATGTTAAAAAAAGAAATGCAACCAATAATTGAAATTAGCGCCACAGACAAACTAGACATACATGGTATGACACTACCCATGTGTGAACAAGCCACAACGAGACTAAATAGTTTAGAAAATTCAATCTCCAACGCAGCTGGATTGGAAAAAATATTCAAATTATCCTTAAATTGCAGAGTAATACTTAAATGTAACCTTGACGTGGATCAAGGACTAGTTAATGGAGCACTGGGTACAGTTGTTGGCTTTCAAACATACCCACGTGACAACCACATTCAGTTTGTCTATATTCTCTTTGACAAACTTTCAGAAGTGAAAAGGATAGGATGCTCAACAGCTGGATTCCTTCTCTTCAAAGACATGTGTGTACGCAGAGAACAATTTTCTCTAACTCTTGCATACGCAGTCACCATTCATAAATCACAAGGTCTTAACCTAGACAAAGCATTGATAGACATTGGTAACACAGTCTTTAAAGAAGGCATGAGCTACGTAGCACTATCACGCTTACGTACACTTGACGGTCTATTTCTAATCAACTTTGATGCAAGTAAAGTAAACGCTGATATTCCTTGCATTTCAGAATACAATAGACTTTGTTCACTATACACCCCCCATCTAAAAACATATCCTATTCCACATAAAGTGAAATGTTCTTAAAGAAAACGAAATCAAACCAAAATGCAACAGGATGTCACTGCAAATCCTCCAAAGAGATTAAAAAAAAAACGAATACTTTATCAAGTACCACAATGAAAAAATAACCTATTAGGGAAAGTAAACCAGGTAGTTCTTCAAAGAAGGAAGACAAACTCCAAAAAAAAGCACTCAGATACAGAACTACCTGGTCCATTTAAACTTTCAAATGTAATTGGTGTAAGTTGCTACGCACATGTAGCAATGAATACTCTATTTCAATTACCACAAATAGTTGACATTTACTTACACAGTACAGACCAATTGTGTTTGCAAATGTTAGTACATCATAGAAACGCAACAAACAAACCTGACAACACGTATAGTGTTTATGGAATAAGACAACAATTGGACTACTTTGCTGGAATAGTGAAATTCCCTATAAACTCACAGGAAGATCCACAAGAATGTCTAATGTACTTACTACAAGTACTGGAAAACAAAAACATACCTATAAATGAAATCTTCTGGATTTCATACATGTGGAAACATACATTCACTCTGTGCAACAATGTGACACAAGAACAAATCCCGAATGAGCGCTTTGTGTATGTATCAATACCTAATTGTGAATCCGTTCCATTTCAGCAACTTGTACAAAATGCAAACCATGGTAGATTATGTACTACCCGCAATTCACATAATCGCTCCACCTTACTAATACAAACACATAGTAAATACGTAATACTAATGCTTCTACGTTACAATGAAGATGGTACCAAAAACAACTGCAAGGTCAACTATAACTTGGTAAAAAAACCTTTACAACAATAGGTATAATCTACCACACAGGAGCCACAACCAATGCAGGTCACTATACTGCATATATAAAAAAAATGTGGATGGTTCGAATGTAATGATAGTACCATTACTCTAAAGCAGAGATTACCTGCAAATCTTACAAACGCTTATTTAATGTTCTTAAACCAAAATTTACTAACTAAACTGTACTTAAACATTAACTAAACTTCTATTAAAAAACTATAAACTGTTACAATATGCCAACAGCTATGTAACTGCCCCAAGATTCTACAACAACTAAACAGATAAATGAATACCACTAAATTATACCAAACAATAAACAGTTAGAATACGCCAACTGGTATCTAATAACCCAAAATATTACAATATCCAAACAGATAAATCAATACCACTTCATTATAACAATAAATAGACTGTTAGAATATGTCAACAGGTATCTAACTGCTCCAAAAATCTGCAACAAGCCAATACATAGAGCATTAGCCAGAAACAACAAGTGAACACTGAAAACAAACAAACAAATAGACTGTAGCATAACAAAAAAGGTTTTTTTTTAAATCGAACATGGATTTATTTTTCTCCCACAGACCCAATGATTTTAGCAACAAACACAGAAACTGAGCAAATTGCACAGTACACTGGTTTGTAATCTACTAAATATGAGGGTAAAAAAAAATGTTGATTATTCAATGTTATAAATCGTTACAAAATACCAATACTAACATGATCTTTTCTTTTTATCACAGAAATAAACAAGAAATACATGTACTCCAGTTACTAAACCAAACAGTAAGTGTATTATATTAAGTACAACCATCACAGCAAATCACACCCATAGTGACTTATAACTTTGGTGCTTATAAATTTGGTCTTGTCCATGCACCCAAGACTATAGGCCTTGCCCACAACCACCACAGCATATCACACCCATAGTGGCTTATAACTTCGCTGCTTATAAGTTTGTTCTTGGATCCCAAAGTTATAAGCCACTATGGGTGTGATATGCTGCGGTGGTTGTGACCAGGGCATAGAGTCTTGGGTGCATGCTCCCAAGCCTCTATGCCCTGGCCACAACCACCGCAGAATATCACACCCATAGAGTCAAACATTTTAACTATGCCATATTGGCACTTTTAATATCCGCGGATATGATGAGTGTTCTTAGAACAGTTTCAACTTGCCTACGAACAGTACGGACAGGCATAGCGTCCTCAGGATACCCCCATTTTATTTATTTATGAACATCCCAGGACACATAATGTGTTCTAAGAACACTTTCATCTTGCCAGCGAACAATACGGACAGCGTCCTCAGGACACCCCCATTTCGTCCATTGACGAACATTTCAGGACACTGCATGTGTTATTAGCACAGTTTCAACTTGATAGTGAACAAAACGGACAGGCATACCATCCCCAGGACACACCCATTTCGTTTCTTTTCAAACATTTCAGGACACCGCGAGTGTTCTTAGAACAGTTTCAACTTGCTCGCGAACAATACTTACAGGCATAGTGTCCTCAGAACACCCCCATTTCGTTTATTTACAAACATCCCAGGACACTTCATGTGTTCTTAGAACAATTTGAACTTGCTTGCGAACAGTACGGACAGGCATACCGTCCTCAGGACACCCCCATTTTGTTTATTGACGAACATCCCAGGACACATGATGAGTTCTTAGAACAGATTCAACTTGCCTGCAAACAAAATGGACAGGCTTACTGTAAGCGGATTCAATTCAACACTACAGCTAAGTCAATGCCTAGTCTGGGATGCAGATGGAAACCCTTATTGATATATTTTTATGTCCAGTTCGTTTACTCTGGATGACAACCCTTATATAACACCCCTCTCTTAGAATCCCCCTGACCCCACTGAGCCAAGAAGTAGGTTTGTTTTGCAAATTAAAAGGTTTATTTTAAAATTAACAATATATATATATATATATATATACATCACTTTTATCATAAATTAATGTTTGATAGCACACTTGTGAAGATGATAGTGATCAACAATGGATAATGTTACAGTGGTACACTCTTTTTGATGGCTTAGAAGTGATATAGAGAGGATAAAGTAGCTGAGAATGCTTTTATGGCTTCAAGGACAATGCAATGATGAATGAAAATGCAGTACAGGAAATGAACTTGATATGACTTCAACCAAAACAATGCAATCACTTTTCCCCCTGGTAGCAATTCTCCCCACCCCCCCTTATGCAATGTAAAGAGATGGAAGAAAAGCACACAGTTCTCAGGAATGCAATCAAATATAATTCAGTTCCCCCCCTAGCAAGATTAGAGCAACAGGGATGATTTTAAACACAGGCAAAGTACTTTAAAGGTGGTATGCAAAGAAGTGAAAAATATGCAAAAAAGGCTTTTAATTCCCTATAGGAGGTCCAGGGTTAGTGAGAGATTCTTAAATTAATTCAGGATCACTTTAGCAATGCTCTATGAATGATGGTCAGGTTGCACACGAATTCCAGCAAGGAAAGCAAGGACAAATATTTTTACACTTGGCTGAAATTAAGCAAAATGTCAAATCGCAGCAAATTTAGTCGCGTGCGTCGAGTGCAATTACAGAGGCACCGAAAGGAGTAGGAAAGCATAGAATCTTAGCTTTAAGATGACAGTAAAAACTCGCTCCTAGCACACACGGTTCTGGAGATACGCCCGATTTAGTAAAGGTCGTTTTTCGGATTTGAAATTTTAAAGCTCAGAATGACAGATGACAGTTTTCAGTTTTAAAGATGACAGAATGACACGATTCTAGGAGGCAGTTCTAATAGGCTAAAATAGTTTGGATTAGATTATTTTAAACTAAGAGATTGGTTTTGGCACAGTGCTAGCTGGGTACTCACACTAGATTTTGGATAGGAATGCGACTTCATCACCGATCGGGTCAGGATTGGCTGGACTTCTGCTAGCAGTTCTTCACAGCGATCTGGTCTCTGGTTCTCTCTGGTTCCGGATACAGCACTGCTTTCTGGATAGTGCTACAGGTTCTTGCAAATGTTCTTGGCAAAGAATTCAAACAGCTCGCCCGGCTGTTGAATAGTTTGGTTGGTTTTGAGGCCTGCTGAAGAGGATTCAGCTTGTGGATTCAGGCCTCTCTGCTACAAATTCTGGAGTTAATTTCTGGTCTCTGGAGATTGATGGATTTGAAGTCTGGATCTCTGGATGTGAAGTCTAAAGTCTCCCGGCAAAGCGTCCCGCAAGAAAGTGGAAAGTGAATGTCTCTACCTGGGTTTCAATGTTCCTTTGATGTGTTTTGAAAATGGGTGTGTGCCTGGGCCTAGCTAAGCCTGCCCCTCTCACTTATCATTGGCCAAGCTTTCCTCTCTCCCTTGATTGGGGGAAAGAAATGGAGTGTCAGAGTGATGCTGTAGGTTTTATGTTCAGAGGAACCTCCCCTTGTCAAATTGCACACAAATCTATTTCTGACCTAAATACATATTTATCTATGTACCATTTTTCTAATATTATAGGTCCAGTTAACATATTTTTTGTAGCACCAAACCATTCGATCCCTGTCTTTGTATGATGTTGTGTCTACTTATGACACAATTCTCCCCTTTTCATCCAGATAACGACCTCTAAACCTTTCCAGATTTTACACAAATGTGCACCAGGGATATGGGTTTCAGATGATAAAGTGTCAGATTTTTAACATGCATACATTTGGAGTAACAACCTTTTTTTCCGCTACTATCCCCAAGAACATACCACAGGGTCCTAACACCTCTTAAAATGTGCACAGAAAAATCACAAGAATGATGATGTTATTTATATAATTTTGACAAGTCCGCACTGTGAATTATCCATCTTTTTAAAATCATGCTCTGGCCCCAAAGGGGTGTGGCTTTCCAAAGCACATGGTGGAATTTCTGGTTTATCCACTTCCCCCAAGCTCAGCTTGCTCTCACAGGCACTGCCCCTCCCAGTTTCTCCCAAGAGGAAGCCATTTTACGACCCCCCCAATATAACATTTGCCTGAGCCAGGGACAGTGCTTTGTTTAGTTTCCTGTAGTCCCCAGGTGCTCCTCCCCTAATCCAATCAGAGAGGTGTAATCTCCTTTTGGCAGGGGCAGCAGAATGCAGCCAGGCCTGGGAAGAGTTGTTGAGCCAGTTCAACTCCTGTCGGGGGTAGTTGTCAGGCAGAATTCAGCTAAATGTCACTTTAGTTCCCAGTTTTCTACATTCAAATCCAACTTACAATTTTTGCACATGCAGCTAGAATGCTGATTCTAAGTTCAAAACTATGACATTTAAACAATTGCAACCTATGTGACACTCACAAGTAGGTCACTCATTTATTCTAAACATTTCGATTTTAGTGGCTTTAAACCCAACTTCACTTAAGCTGCTGACATCCCCAGCTATTTTTTATATATACATTAAATAATGACTTCCTTCAAGTCATTTCAGAATATAGTTTTACATTGTATCCACCTCTTAGCAAGTCTTTCCTTGGCCTGGTTTGGGTTCATTTGTTCAGTTTTACACAAAAGTCTGGTGGTTTTAAAACGCCAGCTTTCTGATAGTGGTGAGCACCAGTATTGCATCCATTTTTGACATTAAGAAAATTAATTCCACACAGTTCTGGGTTGCTTTTGGCAATCAGCATTGCCATTCCCAATGGTTTCAGGCTATTGTGTGTGTAGCCCAATGGTGGTTTTAGGCAGTGCCCTCCTGTGCTCACAACATAGGCAAAAATGGGTGGCAGCCTATTCTTCATGTTTTCCCTGTGCACTCGCTGGGGAGTTCTGGCCATCATGATGTTTCCAATGCCAGTAATGCACAGTTTTATGGTAGGGCTTGGATGCATGGGTAAAAACATCCCACAAGCCCCTCCTCTTGCGATGGCCATTCTGAACTTTCACTGATGGAACTCGCAAGATCTGGGATGTTCGCCTCATCTTCTTCTAGTTCCGTAGATGGCACAGTTCAGCATCTTTTCCTCCCTCCAGTCGATCAATCAGTTCTCCTTGCTGGTCCTGATGGGAGGATTGGGTGGTACCCCGGGCCCCTCGGATCTTTGCTCCCGGTCTCCGGGTCGTTCTCCTTGGTCAGTCTCCGTGGTTTCATCTCTCCTAGGATGATAAAGCAAAAGCGGCAATACCTATTCGTAGACATTTGTCCACCACTATTAATGGTGTGGCGAACACATACATTTTATACATCCGGTTACATTTTTCAGTCTTGTTTTAAAAAACAAGATATAACAGGAAATATTTTCTTTCCAGAATCATCATATTTTAGCAACTATATGTGGGATATTTTAGGGTTGGAACTGAATTACTCTGGAGCGGCCCCCTCTGGGATTCCAGAGGATTCCTCCAGTTGTTGCAGAGTGTGCCTGGGATGGCAACACTTTAGCTGGTTAATATGGACCCACTTGTCTTCCCCTTCCGCCAGACTACCTTTGGGGATGCGGATCTTATAGGCTACAGGGGAGATTTTGTCTATAATTTCAAACGGTCCCTTCCACATAGGCAAACATTTTCGCTGTTTGGCCTGGTTTCTTTGGAAATTGTATAGATAGACCCAGTCTCCCACAGTATATTCCTTCCTGGTGGTCTTCAGGACGTAGTGGGTTTTCATGCTATCAGCTGATCTTTTTAGATTCCGCTGAGCATAGGCAAAAGCATGCTGAAGGTGTTTCCTTAAATTCGCCACATACTCATGAGTTGTGGAGGCATTTATCAATGTCTGCTCTTGGGTCCTGTAGAGCAAATGCAGGGAAAGCACCATCTTGCGTCCGGTCATCAACTCAAATGGTGACATTTAAGTTGCAGTTGAAGGGGTAGATCTGATGGCCATTAGGACCAGAGGTAATCGGATATCCCAACTTGGCCCAGAATCTGCCACAAACATTTTTAAGATGCTCACAATGGTTCGGTTGTATCTCTCCACTGCTCCAGAAGAAGCTGGCCGGTAAGCAATGTGTAGCTTCCTTTTAACCCCCAGTATCTCCCACATCTTTGTCATTACCTCGCTGGTGAAATGGCTACCTCTGTCTGACTCAATCGTTTGAGGTAGACCAAAACGGGAAAAGATGTGGTTAATCATCAGGGCAGCTGCTGTTTCTGCCTTGCAGTTTGGGGCTGGGAGACATTCCACCCACTTGGAAAACAAGCATGTAACCGTCAACATGTACTTGTTTCCTCTAGATGAGCGAATCACAGGGCCTACAAAGTCGATTTGCAAATCTGACCATGGCAGTGTCATCCCCCTCTTTTGGAGAGGTGCCCGGTGTGTGAGGGATGTTGGCTGAAATTGTGCACACACAAGACACCCCTTCAAGTATTGGTTGAGGTCCTGCCCCATGTGTGGCCAGTATGCAACCTCTCTTAAGATTTCAAGTGTTGTATGAAACCCCGTATGACCAGCGGTGGCCACATCATGGGCGTGACTTAACATCAGGCTTCAGAATGAGGTAGGAACCACTCACTGATCATGGCCAGCTTGGGATTTCCTTAGCAACAAACCGTCTTGGATTCGGAACATCTTTGGACATTTCATCAACACTCTTAGGTCCTCTTTCCCAATGTAATCGGTATCCGTCAGGGGAAAGTTCTCAGGGTCCTCAATGTGTTGGTAAAACGTACCAATTATTGGGCCCCCCTTCTGAGCTGTAATTAAATCAGCATTAGGGGTCTCCTTACTCCTTTGTGCAGTTGAAAGATCATTGTGAGCATTTGTCTGGGACCTAGTGATAGCAGTGACCTGGATTTCCCCCAACAGGGACTCTATTTCTATAAGATCCCCTTGGATGGCCCCGGTTTTGGCCAGCTGATCAGCTAAGTCATTTCCAGTTTTGTCTGGTCCCTCTACATTGGAATGACCCTTGATCTTTTTCCAGTAGATGGTCATTGTTACTCACCGGACGGGAAGTATACCAAATCGGTGGCCGGAAGACACAGGACTGAACTATTGATTGAAGAGCTAGGTCGGGGCCTCCAACCTAGCCTCCTTTCTGTGAGGGCACAAGACCTTTTTAACTATATGACCCTCTGCTGGGTAGGACCAGGCAGAGGGACTGATCGCTCAAAAGGGCGGGGAGGACACGCCGCCAAGAACCCAGCTATAAAGGAAAAACAAGAGGTGAGCAATTGGAAATTTAAGAAAGATCCCTTTCCCTCGATACTTCTTTCTAGTAGTACCCGAACTATGCCCTCCCCTTGTTTCAAGGCAACCGGAACCACCTACAAGTAAGAGAGGAGAATGTAACCTATCCTGACTATAGAGGTCGATTAGCTAAGGAATATGGATAATCATACAACAGAAAACCCTTACCACTGATGTGCTGTTGAGTCTGTGTTGTCCCAAAGAGTTCATAAAACGGAAGTGCAAAATAACAAATGGGTAGGTTAGTTAGGGAACTGAACCCGGGCGGAACGAGGGCCGCACTAGAGTCGGGTAGGTGCACTATCCGCAAAGCGTCCCTGTGCACTACTGAAGAATGTCCAATGGAAGTCTGATTGCGGAGAGGATGGTAACAGCAACAATAAGGGACACAATTGGGTTGGAGTATTGCAGATGATATAGTTCAGCGGCAAGATACAATAAGTACAGGAGATATGCTTGTTAGCAAGTGGTGAAAAGGAGAGTCTTACCGATGCCGTGATCACAAGGTTCCAAAAAGCGGCAGGCAAAAGCAGTCCGTGAGGGAGGAAACAGGTCTGGTACATGTGTAAGTAGTTTTCCAAAAGCGGCAGGCAAAAGCAGTCCGTGAAGGAGGAAACAGGTCTGGTACACGGGTAAGTAGTTTTTCCAAAAAGCGGCAGGCAAGAGCAGTCCTTGAAGGAGGAAGCAGGTCTGGTACACAGGTAAGTAAAGAAGGATTGAAGACAGAACTTCTAAATACCGGGATACAACTTTAATCAGAAGCAGCGTTTCGCCCGGTTCCGAGGTTTAAATCTGGAAGGAGAAGGCGGAACTGGACGAAACCGAGGTTCACGCATCATCAGCGGGAGGCGGAAGGCTGGGAATCGTAGTCCAACTTGCCGCAAAGTGCTGCGGAGTGAGCCGAAGCCACTATTTTCCAGGGCAATTGCCAGTGGGCGTAGAATGGGTTTGCAATATGACGCATACCCTTACGGAGGGCAATAACCTTCCTCCGGGCCTGCCGAGGCGTAACAGTCATCCCATTCGATGTGACCAGATCATCAATATTTTGGATTAACTTCCCATGTTTCAGGGGTTTGTTATTAGCACATAACATGCCTCTGGTTTTCCAATTAACCAGGTGCTCCACGAACCCGTTCCGTACATAATCCGAATCTGTGATTATGACCAGTTTGTGGAGTTGATGTTGGACAGCAGTGAGGATGGCCTGATGCACAGCCATCAACTCTGCCACCTGACTACTTCGGGGACCAATTTTGTATCCAGCGGAGGGTTCTGGAAACTCCTTCACCCATGCATTCCCTACGCCGGCCACCAGTTCTTTCTCCCCGTTGTTGTCAACATGGTAAGAGCATCCATCCACATAGACAGTGGGCATTCCCTCACACTTGTCTTCTTCAAAGACTTTGTGTGGGGAATTAAGGTATGCCCCCATGTTGCCCTTGATTTTTAGACTTTCGTCCTCGAGACAGTTTTCTCTGGCACAATCATGCAAGTCAGCCAGACCTTGCGCGAGGGGACTCTTCTTGTTTTGGCCATATCTGACCTCCACAGGAAAGCCTTGCATTGACAGAATCCAGGAAGTAATTCGGGAATTACTCACATTTCCGGCCCGGATTCTGTCACTTTGGAGATATTGCAGAGGCTGGTGTGGAGTCTCCAATATGATGTGTTCCCCCTGGATAAACGGGCGTAATTCTTCAATGCCCACACCATTGCCAGGAGTGCCTTCTCACAATCGTTGAATTTTTCCTCCACAGAGGATAAAGTTTTGCTCGCATAGGAGATTACTTTATTGACCTTGTCATGCTTTTGGTATAATACTGCCGTCAAGCACGTATTAGAGAACCCTGTCTCCAAGAAGAACTACTTGTTTCTGACAGGGTAAGCTAGGCAAGGCGCTTGTGAGAGGCTTCTTTTGAGTTGTCTTACTGCCTCTGCTTATTCTGGACCCCATTCCCACTTGACCCCCCCCTTCAGGAGATTAATCAGGGGTCTAGTGATCTCTGCGCAGCCCTCAATGAACTTTCTGCTGTAATTAGTCAGTCCAAGGAGGCTCCTTAGTTCCCACAGAGTTGTGGGATCCTTCAGTTTCTGCAGTGCTTCCACTTTCTTTTCTTGGGGACAGAGACCCTGAGGAGTAATCTTGTGCCCCAAGAAATTAACACGGGTTCTACACCACTGTGCTTTCTGAAAGGAAAGTTTTGCTCCGGTGGCCCTCAACTGTGTCAGAACATAACGGATCTCCGCTATGTGTTCTTCCACAGATGAACTTTTGATGAGGACATCATCTACATAAGCCAGGTTACCCCTCGCTTCCCGGTCGGGCATTGCCTTATGTAGGAAAATGTTGAATTCATTGCCGGAGTTGAGGTATCCGAAGGGAGTCCGGGTCCATGTGTACTGCTGGCCCCCAAAGGTAAAAGCCAGTTTGTATTGGTCCTCCCTACTGACAGGCACGGTCCAGTATCCATTGGTCAGGTCTATTGCAGTGAATACCTGTGACCCCTGGATCTGGGCCAGCCCTTGGTCAATGTAGGGCAGAGGCCATCGGGAAGTATGGACCCGTTTGTTGAGCTCCCTAAGGTCAGCGCAGAGTCTCCACTGGCCGTTTGGCTTCAATATTCCCAGCACTGGATTATTGAAAGTGCTGTGGACTGGACGGATTATTCCCTGGGACTCAAGGTTCTTAATTATTTCAGTAAGGGACTCCATGGATGCGAGAGGCAAGTGATATTGCTTCACAAACACTGGAGTCATGCCAGGGTCCGTGGGAATTGTTGTTGTGTGGATGTTGGTGCGGCCACAGTCATATGAGTCTACCGCAAAGAGATCTTGGAAATCCAAGAAAACTTGTTTCAACTTTTGCTTCTGTTCCAGAGTCACACAGGCATCAGCTAGGTTGACTCTCTCTTCCACCATCTGCCTGAAGCCTGGAAAGACTTCTGGTTTGACTATCTCAGCGGCCTCCTCCAGCTGGGTGGCAGCCCTCATGGACCTGGAAAATCACCTCATCCCTCCTGAAGTCACAAGTCACATCTTCCTTACCTTAAGGGCAAGAAGTGTACACCAGGAAGTTCCCCCCATGCCGGGTGAAAACCCTGTCTGGTGTTGTATTGTCATCACTGTCACTGTCAAAACAGTCCTTGGGGATTTGTCCTAACAGTTCATTTCCTAAATCAAAGGAGCAATGTCGGTCCTCAACCGCCATTCCAATGATGGTGCCTGCGGCTAGAGTAATACTCTGTAAATCGCTGTTATCCACCTCTATTGGAATGCTGTCATGTTCCAAGTTGACTAATGGTGTTGGGTTTACCCCTAACCCTTGATGTTGGAGAGAAGCATTTAGATGAATATAAGCAACAGGGTTTTTCAATTTTTGTCCTCTTTTAACTTTCACTTCCAGGGAGAAATGTCGGGTTCTTTCTGGGATGGTGACTTCCTCTTTAAGCTGAATTTCAACTGCATAAGGTAGCAATTGAGCTGACCTAAATGCTTTTTCTTGATCATAAAAGCCCATGGGATTATCCGCTAATCGGGACCAAGCTTTGAAGTTTATTAGGTCCAAACTAATGGCGAAGCGATTGAGAATGTCACTGCCTAAGTAAAAGGCGGCAGTGACGTCTCGCACAACCCAACAATTATGGACTATGCTCTTGTTGCCAATGGAGATTTTGAGCATACACCTGCTTGGCAGGAGATGTTTGGAATTGGGGGTTTCCAAATCCATTTCCCATTTGTCTATCGGTTTGAATGTGGGAATTGCTGGATCTTTTGGGAGTTGGCGGACCATGGCTTCGCTGATGAAGCTCTTACCGTTGTTCACACACACTCGAGCGAGAACAGAGTCCTTCCCATCATTTAACTGAACAGGGATGAACAACTGCTCTCCAATTTGCTGAATATCAGCCAGGCTCTGAGCTGATTTCACATCTTTCTGGACTATAGGAGTGGGAGTGTGTGATTGTGGATTGATAAAGAATTTCAGAGTATTTCCTTCCAGTGTGGAATACCACCTTAAACTGGAAGGAAGGTTGATTTTCAGAAATAGAGAGGACCCCCCATCACCAGTCTGTTGTCATACTGCTATTACTGTGACGTCTGGAATTTGGTTGCTCTGGAAGTGAAATTCTACTTGGTCTGATTTTTGTTCAGCCATGTGGCAGGTGCTGTTTAAACTAACATGGTTGACACTCTGTTTTAATTTTATCGGTCGGCTAGTCTGGGTCCAGAGGACCTTGTTTACACAATCTATTAGGGGTGACAACCTTCTCAGGAGGTCATTCCCTAGTAAACAAGGGGTGCCCTCTGGAGTCACTACTATGACCGGGTGATTCACCTTATGTCGCCCAATTTTAATGTCCAAATCTGCGGTCCCCTCGACGGGAACTTCCTTCCCGTCAAAGTTCTGCAGTTGTCCAGGAATAGAGGTGAGAGGAATACGGTAATTTTCCCCCCTTCCTGCATTTAGTTAATCAAAGGCCCTTTTGGACAAAAGGGTAGCTTGGGATCCAGTGTCGACCAGTGCCCAAATTGTACCCTGCCCCTGTAATTGTACCGGGGCATAGTATCTTGCTTCCTTCTCCTCAAGGGGGCACAGATAATGCACATTTTTGGACAACTGGTGGGCTAACTTTCTGGTTTTGGACATGGTGAGAGAAGAGATTTGGGCAGAATTCTGTGAAGAGCCTGGGGAATCTGAAAGAAAAAGTTGGCAACTGGAAATGGTTTCGGGTTCTGGGCCGCCCCCCCCCCTTTTGGAGGCAGTCATCTGGGTGGGTTTGACCCATGGGATTTTGGTATTGTTGGTTCTGGGATAGAATGATGGGCGGCGACAGCTCATTCCCCACATCTACCCAGTCTGTTGATTCGGTTTTAGGTTCCCCTGGTTCCAGTTCTGGGCCGCCCCTGCCTTTTGGGAGGCAGTCACCAGGATGGGTTTGAACCAGGGGTTTTTGGTTTTGTTGGTTCTGGGATACAATGATGGGCGGCGACAGCTCAATCCCCACATCTACGCAGTCTGGATTGGAATCTCTTGGGACCCATTTTTCCTTGGGAGGAGTTCCCCCATCTCTGAAGGAGAAGATCCTATTCCCAGGATCTTCCGAGGATCCCTCTCCCTCAAATTGGAAGACCTGTACCTCCTCCACAAAGTGTGTCTGTTTGGGTCCTTTGTTTCTCCTACCTCCTCTCTGCTCCTTGGGTGGCAGACTTTCAGGGGTAGGAGATTTTGTTTCCGGTTGCTGGTTTTCCAGGGGCTGTTTACAAGTTGGGAAGGAAGCTTCCTCCAAGGCTTTACACCCCCCTTCCCCTTGTGCCTCCTCCCTGGGAACCGGTGGGTTATCGGGGTGCTGCCCCCGTCATTGTTCTGGAGCACCAGGCCCAGAGTTTGGGGCATTCTGTGGTGGCATGCTCATCTGAGGGTTCTGTTGCGCCCTCAGCATGTGACCCAGATCCCGTGCCATGTTTTGGACCTGGCGCTCTAACTGGGAAACCCGCTCAGGCTGATACGGGGTCCGGTTTTCTCCCCTGGGCTGCTCCCGGGAAGGGTAGCTGCCCCTTCTCTGGTAATACCCTGGGCTGGGAAGATTTGGGTACCCCTCCACCCTTGTCCTCCCCTCTCCCGGATTAGGAGGTCTTGGCTCAGGGAATTGGGGAAAGAAGGATGGATGAGTTTGGGGCTGGAAACCTTGTGGATACCTGGGGAAACAGTTCGGCCCAGGGTTTGGTGAATTTCTGCTCTCCTGTGGGAAGTTTGGAGGGAAGTTCTCTGGGTTAGGTGCTTGACTGGATCCCCCCCCTTGGGCTGGAGGAGTCCTCACATAACCCAGGATGGGTCGGTTTCCCTTGTAGCGGGGACTTACATAATCAGGGGAGCGAGGGACCCCATTTGTGGGACTACATCCTCGACTCCCTGTCTGTGACTGGCCCGAGGGCCTTCTGGGCTGTGAAATATTTGGCGCAGGCAGGTTTTTAGGCCCCCCATCTCCAAATCTAAAACGGGGCAACCTTTACCTCTGCCACCTTGGCAGCAGCAGGGGTGCTATTGGTTTTGGGGTTTTTCTGCGCATTACTTTTATTTTCTATGGGCTTCTGCACCTCATAGATCCGGGTGGCTTGCTCAATGACCCAGTCTAAAGATCTTTTCTCGTGAAAATCTCTCACGAGCTGGGTCATTATGTACTTGAGAAGAGCATGGAAAAATGTGTTGATGAATTCTGGTCTGCGCAAAGGCACGCTTCAATTCTTGCACGAATTCTTGTGGGGCCTGATCCTCCCCACATTGCAAATTGTAGGCTGCCTTGCGAGCCACTTGGGGATTCCTATGTACAGAAAAATGTTTCAAGATGGCTGCCCGATATGTGGACCATCTTGAATGGTTTTGGTCCTCCAGCCCCGCAAAGAAACTGGAGTATTCAGGGGAGAATGTCCATTTGACGTACTGGATGCAGCTACTGCTGTCCTTCAAATGGAAAGTCTCCATCATTTGCTCATAGAGCTCCAAGTATTCCCAAACAGAATACTTGGCGTTCTTATGATAAGGCGTGATGACACTCCTGATTGCCTTAATCTGTTTTAAGGGGTCCTTAAGCTAGGCCCTTTTCACCTTATTGGCCTTTTTGGTTCGGGTAACCCTGGTCCATTCATCCTCTGATTCAGAAGCACTGCTCCCAGAGGTGCCCGTCTGATCTTCCAGGTTTTCCCGGATTCTACGAGCCTGGGAATAACTGGCAGAATGTGGGGACCTGGTCTCCTGTGTCCTGTGACGCTCAGAGGAGTCTTCAGATCCCTCCTTGCTATCAGGATTTGATGGGTACTCCCCCCACTGACCTAGCTGGGCAGAGGTTTTCAGGATGCCCTTAGTGGGCCTACTCTCCTGGGGTTCCCTACTAAATTGCACTGTACTTAGGTGCCCATACCCGGATGCCCGCCCATCCATTCCTGGGTGGTACTGGCCTATGAGTCCCATCCTTTTGGCTGGATAGTAATCTGCCATCCCTATGGCCCTGTGCTCATGTGCACCATGGGACATGGGGGTGGCAGAGTCCAGGGACTGGGAGAGATGAAGGCCTCTGGTACTAGGGCTCCTGAGGTTATGCTCAGGCGTTTCCCTTTCCCAGCGAACTTCATCTCTGTCAGCCCCTGCTCCCTGTTGCAATGCAAGAGCCTGCGCTTTCAGTTCCTCAGTTAAGGCCTTACTAGACTCTATCAGTCTCTCCTGCATGGCTACCTGTTGCTGGAGCCTATCATTGTGCTGGCAGAGAGCCTCATTTTCTCTCTGTGCCTCCTGATTGGTCCTGGAGTACTGGGCCAGTCTCTGCTGCAGGAGGGTTACCTCCTGAGTCCCATTGCTACTGGCCTGCTCCGTTCTTGCCAGAGCCTCCTCCACCCTCCTGGTGTGATCTAGCAAGCCCTGATGCTCTTTTTGGAGGTCACCCAGCCCCTTTAGGGCCAAGTGATTTTCTTCAATTTGGATGGCCCCGGTTTTGGCCAGCTGATCAGCTAAGTCATTTCCAGTTTTGTCTGGTCCCTCTACTTTGGAATGACCCTTGATCTTTTTCCAGTAGATGGTCATTGTTACTCACCGGACGGGAAGTATACCAAATCGGTGGCCGGGAGACACAGGACTGAACTATTGATTGAAGAGCTAGGTCGGGGCCTCCAACCTAGCCTCCTTTCTGTGAGGGCACAAGACCTTTTTAACGATATGACCCTCTGCTGGGTAGGACCAGGCAGAGGGACTGATCGCTCAAAAGGGCGGGGAGGACACACCGCCAAGAACCCAGCTGTAAAGGAAAAACAAGAGGTGAGCAATTGGAAATTTAAGAAAGATCCCTTTCCCTCGATACTTCTTTCTAGTAGTACCTGAGCTATGCCCTCCCCTTGTTTCAAGGCAACCGGAACCACCTACAAGTAAGAGAGGAGAATGTAACCTATCCTGACTATAGAGGTCGATTAGCTAAGGAATATGGATAATCATACAACAGAAAACCCTTACCACTGATGTGCTGTTGAGTCTGTGTTGTCCCAAAGAGTTCATAAAACGGAAGTGCAAAATAACAAATGGGTAGGTTAGTTAGGGAACTGAACCCGGGCGGAACGAGGGCCGCACTAGAGTCGGGTAGGTGCACTATCCGCAAAGCGTCCCTGTGCACTACTGAAGAATGTCCAATGGAAGTCTGATTGCGGAGAGGATGGTAACAGCAACAATAAGGGACACAATTGGGTTGGAGTATTGCAGATGATATAGTTCAGCGGCAAGATACAATAAGTACAGGAGATATGCTTGTTAGCAAGTGGTGAAAAGGAGAGTCTTACCGATGCCGTGATCACAAGGTTCCAAAAAGCGGCAGGCAAAAGCAGTCCGTGAGGGAGGAAACAGGTCTGGTACACGGGTAAGTAGTTTTCCAAAAGCGGCAGGCAAAAGCAGTCCGTGAAGGAGGAAACAGGTCTGGTACACGGGTAAGTAGTTTTTCCAAAAAGCGGCAGGCAAGAGCAGTCCTTGAAGGAGGAAACAGGTCTGGTACACAGGTAAGTAAAGAAGGATTGAAGACAGAACTTCTAAATACCGGGATGCAACTTTAATCAGAAGCAGCGTTTCGCCCGGTTCCGAGGTTTAAATCTGGAAGGAGAAGGCGGAACTGGACGAAACCGAGGTTCACGCATCATCAGCGGGAGGCGGAAGGCTGGGAATCGTAGTCCAACTTGCCGCAAAGTGCTGCGGAGTGAGCCGAAGCCACTATTTTCCAGGGCAGTTGCCAGTGGGCGTAGAATGGGTTTGCAATATGACGCATACCCTTACGGAGGGCAATAACCTTCCTCCGGGCCTGCCGAGGCGTAACAGTCATCCCATTCGATGTGACCAGATCATCAATATTTTGGATTAACTTCCCATGTTTCAGGAGTTTGTTATTAGCACATAACATGCCTCTGGTTTTCCAATTAACCAGGTGCTCCACGAACCCGTTCCGTACATAATCCGAATCTGTGATTATGACCAGTTTGTGGAGTTGATGTTGGACAGCAGTGAGGATGGCCTGATGCACAGCCATCAACTCTGCCACCTGACTACTTCGGGGACCAATTTTGTATCCAGCGGAGGGTTCTGGAAACTCCTTCACCCATGCATTCCCTACTCCGGCCACCAGTTCTTTCTCCCCGTTGTTGTCAACATGGTAAGAGCATCCATCCACATAGACAGTGGGCATTCCCTCACACTTGTCTTCTTCAAAGACATTGTATGGGGAATTAAGGTATGCCTCCATGTTGTCCTTGATTTTTAGACTTTCGTCCTCGAGACAGTTTTCTCTGGCACAATCATGCAAGTCAGCCAGACCTTGCGCGAAGGGACTCTTCTTGTTTTGGCCATATCTGACCTCCACAGGAAAGCCTTGCATTGACAGAATTCAGGAAGTAATTCGGGAATTACTCACATTTCCGGCCCGGATTCTGTCACTTTGGAGATATTGCAGAGGCTGGTGTGGAGTCTCCAATATGATGTGTTCCCCCTGGATAAACGGGCGTAATTCTTCAATGCCCACACCATTGCCAGGAGTGCCTTCTCACAATCGTTGAATTTTTCCTCCACAGAGGATAAAGTTTTGCTCGCATAGGAGATTACTTTATTGACCTTGTCATGCTTTTGGTATAATACTGCCGTCAAGCACGTATTAGAGAACCCTGTCTCCAAGAAGAACTACTTGTTTCTGACAGGGTAAGCTAGGCAAGGCGCTTGTGAGAGGCTTCTTTTGAGTTGTCTTACTGCCTCTGCTTGTTCTGGACCCCATTCCCACTTGACCCCCCCCTTCAGGAGATGAATCAGGGGTCTAGTGATCTCTGCGCAGCCCTCAATGAACTTTCTGCTGTAATTAGTCAGTCCAAGGAGGCTCCTTAGTTCCCACAGAGTTGTGGGATCCTTCAGTTTCTGCAGTGCTTCCACTTTCTTTTCTTGGGGACAGAGACCCTGAGGAGTAATCTTGTGCCCCAAGAAATTAACACGGGTTCTACACCACTGTGCTTTCTGAAAGGAAAGTTTTGCTCCGGTGGCCCTCAACTGTGTCAGAACATAACGGATCTCCGCTATGTGTTCTTCCACAGATGAACTTTTGATGAGGACATCATCTACATAAGCCAGGTTACCCCTCGCTTCCCGGTCGGGCATTGCCTTATGTAGGAAAATGTTGAATTCATTGCCGGAGTTGAGGTATCCGAAGGGAGTCCGGGTCCATGTGTACTGCTGGCCCCCAAAGGTAAAAGCCAGTTTGTATTGGTCCTCCCTACTGACAGGCACGGTCCAGTATCCATTGGTCAGGTCTATTGCAGTGAATACCTGTGACCCCTGGATCTGGGCCAGCCCTTGGTCAATGTAGGGCAGAGGCCATCGGTAAGTATGGACCCGTTTGTTGAGCTCCCTAAGGTCAGCGCAGAGTCTCCACTGGCCGTTTGGCTTCAATATTCCCAGCACCGGATTATTGAAAGTGCTGTGGACTGGACGGATTATTCCCTGGGACTCAAGGTTCTTAATTATTTCAGTAAGGGACTCCATGGATGCGAGAGGCAAGCGATATTGCTTCACAAACACTGGAGTCATGCCAGGGTCCGTGGGAATTGTTGTTGTGTGGATCTTGGTGCGGCCACAGTCATATGAGTCTACCGCAAAGAGATCTTGGAAATCCAAGAAAACTTGTTTCAACTTTTGCTTCTGTTCCAGAGTCACACAGGCATCAGCTAGGTTGACTCTCTCTTCCACCATCTGCCTGAAGCCTGGAAAGACTTCTGGTTTGACTATCTCAGCGGCCTCCTCCAGCTGGGTGGCAGCCCTCATGGACCTGGAAAATCACCTCATCCCTCCTGAAGTCACAAGTCACATCTTCCTTACCTTAAGGGCAAGAAGTGTACACCAGGAAGTTCCCCCCATGCCGGGTGAAAACCCTGTCTGGTGTTGTATTGTCATCACTGTCACTGTCAAAACAGTCCTTGGGGATTTGTCCTAACAGTTCATTTCCTAAATCAATGGAGAAATGTCGGTCATCAACCGCCATTCCAATGATGGTGCCTGCGGCTAGAGTAATACTCTGTAAATCGCTGTTATCCACCTCTATTGGAATGCTGTCATGTTCCAAGTTGACTAATGGTGTTGGGTTTACCCCTAACCCTTGATGTTGGAGAGAAGCATTTAGATGAATATAAGCAACAGGGTTTTTCAATTTTTGTCCTCTTTTAACTTTCACTTCCAGGGAGAAATGTCGGGTTCTTTCTGGGATGGTGACTTCCTCTTTAAGCTGAATTTCAACTGCATAAGGTAGCAATTGAGCTGACCTAAATGCTTTTTCTTGATCATAAAAGCCCATGGGATTATCCGCTAATCGGGACCAAGCTTTGAAGTTTATTAGGTCCAAACTAATGGCGAAGCGATTGAGAATGTCACTGCCTAAGTAAAAGGCGGCAGTGACATCTCGCACAACCCAACAATTATGGACTATGCTCTTGTTGCCAATGGAGATTTTGAGCATACACCTGCTTGGCAGGAGATGTTTGGAATTGGGGGTTTCCAAATCCATTTCCCATTTGTCTATCGGTTTAAATGTGGGAATTGCTGGATCTTTTGGGAGTTGGCGGAACATGGCTTCGCTGATGAAGCTCTTACCGTTGTTCACACACACTCGAGCGAGAACACAGTCCTTCCCATCATTTAACTGAACAGGGATGAACAACTGCTCTCCAATTTGCTGAATATCAGCCAGGCTCTGAGCTGATTTCACATCTTTCTGGACTATAGGAGTGGGAGTGTGTGATTGTGGATTGGTAAAGAATTTCAGAATATTTCCTTCCAGTGTGGAATACCACCTTAAACTGGAAGGAAGGTTGATTTTCAGAAATAGAGAGGACCCCCCATCACCAGTCTGTTGTCATACTGCTATTACTGTGACGTCTGGAATTTGGTTGTTCTGGAAGTGAAATTCTACTTGGTCTGATTTTTGTTCAACCATGTGGCAGGTGCTGTTTAAACTAACATGGTTGACACTCTGTTTTAATTTTATTGGTCGGCTAGTCTGGGTCCAGAGGACCTTGTTTACACAATCTATTAGGGGTGACAACCTTCTCAGGAGGTCATTCCCTAGTAAACAAGGGGTGCCCTCTGGAGTCACTACTATGACCGGGTGATTCACCTTATGTCGCCCAATTTTAATGTCCAAATCTGCGGTCCCCTCGACGGGAACTTCCTTCCCGTCAAAGTTCTGCAGTTGTCCAGGAATAGAGGTGAGAGGAATACGGTAATTCTCCCCCCTTCCTGCATTTAGTTAATCAAAGGCCCTTTTGGACAAAAGGGTAGCTTGGGATCCAGTGTCCACCAGTGCCCAAATTGTACCCTGCCCCTGTACTTGTACCGGGGCATAGTATCTTGCTTCCTTCTCCTCAAGGGGGCACAGATAATGCACATTTTTGGACAACTGGTGGGCTAACTTTCTGGTTTTGGACATGGTGAGAGAAGAGATTTGGGCAGAATTCTGTGAAGAGCCTGGGGAATCTGAAAGAAAAAGTTGGCAACTGGAAATGGTTTCGGGTTCTGGGCCGCCCCCCCCCTTTTTGGAGACAGTCATCTGGATGGGTTTGACCCATGGGATTTTGGTATTGTTGGTTCTGGGATAGAATGATGGGCGGCGACAGCTCAATCCCCACATCTACGCAGTCTGGATTGGAATCTCTTGGGACCCATTTATCCTTGGGAGGAGTTCCCCCATCTCTGAAGGAGAAGATCCTATTCCCAGGATCTTCCGAGGATCCCTCTCCCTCAAATTGGAAGACCTGTACCTCCTCCACAAAGTGTGTCTGTTTGGGTCCTTTGTTTCTCCTACCTCCTCTCTGCTCCTTGGGTGGCAGACTTTCAGGGGTAGGAGATTTTGTTTCCGGTTGCTGGTTTTCCAGGGGCTGTTTACAAGTTGGGAAGGAAGCTTCCTCCAAGGCTTTACACCCCCTTTCCCCTTGTGCCTCCTCCCTGGGAACCGGTGGGTTATCGGGGTGCTGCCCCCGTCATTGTTCTGGAGCACCAGGCCCAGAGTTTGGGGCATTCTGTGGTGGCATGCTCATCTGAGGGTTCTGTTGCGCCCTCAGCATGTGACCCAGATCCCGTGCCATGTTTTGGACCTGGCGCTCTAACTGGGAAACCCGCTCAGGCTGATACGGGGTCCGGTTTTCTCCCCTGGGCTGCTCCCGGGAAGGGTAGCTGCCCCTTCTCTGGTAATACCCTGGGCTGGGAAGATTTGGGTACCCCTCCACCCTTGTCCTCCCCTCTCCCGGATTAGGAGGTCTTGGCTCAGGGAATTGGGGAAAGAAGGATGGATGAGTTTGGGGCTGGAAACCTTGTGGATACCTGGGGAAACAGTTCGGCCCAGGGTTTGGTGAATTTCTGCTCTCCTGTGGGAAGTTTGGAGGGAAGTTCTCTGGGTTAGGTGCTTGACTGGATCCCCCCCCCTTGGGCTGGAGGAGTCCTCACATAACCCAGGATGGGTCGGTTTCCCTTGTAGCGGGGACTTACATAATCAGGGGAGCGAGGGACCCCATTTGTGGGACTACATCCTCGACTCCCTGTCTGTGACTGGCCCAAGGGCCTTCTGGGCTGTGAAATATTTGGCGCAGGCAGGTTTTTAGGCCCCCCATCTCCAAATCTAAAACGGGGGCAACCTTTACCTCTGCCACCTTGGCAGCAGCAGGGGTGCTATTGGTTTTGGGGTTTTTCTGCGCATTACTTTTATTTTCTATGGGCTTCTGCACCTCATAGATCCGGGTGGCTTGCTCAATGACCCAGTCTAAAGATCTTTTCTCGTGAAAATCTCTCACGAGCTGGGTCATTATGTACTTGAGAAGAGCATGGAAAAATGTGTTGATGAATTCTGGTCTGCGCAAAGGCACACTTCAATTCTTGCACGAATTCTTGTGGGGCCTGATCCTCCCCACATTGCAAATTGTAGGCTGCCTTGCGAGCCACTTGGGGATTCCTATGTACAGAAAAATGTTTCAAGATGGCCGCCCGATATGTGGACCATCTTGAATGGTTTTGGTCCTCCAGCCCCGCAAAGAAACTGGAGTATTCAGGGGAGAATGTCCATTTGACGTACTGGATGCAGCTACTGCTGTCCTTCAAATGGAAAGTCTCCATCATTTGCTCATAGAGCTCCAAGTATTCCCAAACAGAATACTTGGCGTTCTTATGATAAGGCGTGATGACACTCCTGATTGCCTTAATCTGTTTTAAGGGGTCCTTAAGCTAGGCCCTTTTCACCTTATACAATCTATTAGGGGTGACAACCTTCTCAGGAGGTCATTCCCTAGTAAACAAGGGGTGCCCTCTGGAGTCACTACTATGACCGGGTGATTCACCTTATGTCGCCCAATTTTAATGTCCAAATCTGCGGTCCCCTCGACGGGAACTTCCTTCCCGTCAAAGTTCTGCAGTTGTCCAGGAATAGAGGTGAGAGGAATACAGTAATTTTCCCCCCTTCCTGCATTTAGTTAATCAAAGGCCCTTTTGGACAAAAGGGTAGCTTGGGATCCAGTGTCGACCAGTGCCCAAATTGTACCCTGCCCCTGTAATTGTACCGGGGCATAGTATCTTGCTTCCTTCTCCTCAAGGGGGCACAGATAATGCACATTTTTGGACAACTGGTGGGCTAACTTTCTGGTTTTGGACATGGTGAGAGAAGAGATTTGGGCAGAATTCTGTGAAGAGCCTGGGGAATCTGAAAGAAAAAGTTGGCAACTGGAAATGGTTTCGGGTTCTGGGCCGCCCCCCCCCTTTTTGGAGGCAGTCATCTGGGTGGGTTTGACCCATGGGATTTTGGTATTGTTGGTTCTGGGATAGAATGATGGGCGGCGACAGCTCATTCCCCACATCTACCCAGTCTGTTGATTCGGTTTTAGGTTCCCCTGGTTCCAGTTCTGGGCCGCCCCTGCCTTTTGGGAGGCAGTCACCA
The DNA here is from genome assembly GCF_040938575.1 of Ambystoma mexicanum. Taxonomy (NCBI): domain Eukaryota; kingdom Metazoa; phylum Chordata; class Amphibia; order Caudata; family Ambystomatidae; genus Ambystoma; species Ambystoma mexicanum. Next base: position 389,928,398 of record NC_090928.1, on the reverse strand, counting down.
GGATGGGTTTGAACCAGGGGTTTTTGGTTTTGTTGGTTCTGGGATACAATGATGGGCGGCGACAGCTCAATCCCCACATCTACGCAGTCTGGATTGGAATCTCTTGGGACCCATTTTTCCTTGGGAGGAGTTCCCCCATCTCTGAAGGAGAAGATCCTATTCCCAGGATCTTCCGAGGATCCCTCTCCCTCAAATTGGAAGACCTGTACCTCCTCCACAAAGTGTGTCTGTTTGGGTCCTTTGTTTCTCCTACCTCCTCTCTGCTCCTTGGGTGGCAGACTTTCAGGGGTAGGAGATTTTGTTTCCGGTTGCTGGTTTTCCAGGGGCTGTTTACAAGTTGGGAAGGAAGCTTCCTCCAAGGCTTTACACCCCCCTTCCCCTTGTGCCTCCTCCCTGGGAACCGGTGGGTTATCGGGGTGCTGCCCCCGTCATTGTTCTGGAGCACCAGGCCCAGAGTTTGGGGCATTCTGTGGTGGCATGCTCATCTGAGGGTTCTGTTGCGCCCTCAGCATGTGACCCAGATCCCGTGCCATGTTTTGGACCTGGCGCTCTAACTGGGAAACCCGCTCAGGCTGATACGGGGTCCGGTTTTCTCCCCTGGGCTGCTCCCGGGAAGGGTAGCTGCCCCTTCTCTGGTAATACCCTGGGCTGGGAAGATTTGGGTACCCCTCCACCCTTGTCCTCCCCTCTCCCGGATTAGGAGGTCTTGGCTCAGGGAATTGGGGAAAGAAGGATGGATGAGTTTGGGGCTGGAAACCTTGTGGATACCTGGGGAAACAGTTCGGCCCAGGGTTTGGTGAATTTCTGCTCTCCTGTGGGAAGTTTGGAGGGAAGTTCTCTGGGTTAGGTGCTTGACTGGATCCCCCCCCTTGGGCTGGAGGAGTCCTCACATAACCCAGGATGGGTCGGTTTCCCTTGTAGCGGGGACTTACATAATCAGGGGAGCGAGGGACCCCATTTGTGGGACTACATCCTCGACTCCCTGTCTGTGACTGGCCCGAGGGCCTTCTGGGCTGTGAAATATTTGGCGCAGGCAGGTTTTTAGGCCCCCCATCTCCAAATCTAAAACGGGGCAACCTTTACCTCTGCCACCTTGGCAGCAGCAGGGGTGCTATTGGTTTTGGGGTTTTTCTGCGCATTACTTTTATTTTCTATGGGCTTCTGCACCTCATAGATCCGGGTGGCTTGCTCAATGACCCAGTCTAAAGATCTTTTCTCGTGAAAATCTCTCACGAGCTGGGTCATTATGTACTTGAGAAGAGCATGGAAAAATGTGTTGATGAATTCTGGTCTGCGCAAAGGCACGCTTCAATTCTTGCACGAATTCTTGTGGGGCCTGATCCTCCCCACATTGCAAATTGTAGGCTGCCTTGCGAGCCACTTGGGGATTCCTATGTACAGAAAAATGTTTCAAGATGGCTGCCCGATATGTGGACCATCTTGAATGGTTTTGGTCCTCCAGCCCCGCAAAGAAACTGGAGTATTCAGGGGAGAATGTCCATTTGACGTACTGGATGCAGCTACTGCTGTCCTTCAAATGGAAAGTCTCCATCATTTGCTCATAGAGCTCCAAGTATTCCCAAACAGAATACTTGGCGTTCTTATGATAAGGCGTGATGACACTCCTGATTGCCTTAATCTGTTTTAAGGGGTCCTTAAGCTAGGCCCTTTTCACCTTATTGGCCTTTTTGGTTCGGGTAACCCTGGTCCATTCATCCTCTGATTCAGAAGCACTGCTCCCAGAGGTGCCCGTCTGATCTTCCAGGTTTTCCCGGATTCTACGAGCCTGGGAATAACTGGCAGAATGTGGGGACCTGGTCTCCTGTGTCCTGTGACGCTCAGAGGAGTCTTCAGATCCCTCCTTGCTATCAGGATTTGATGGGTACTCCCCCCACTGACCTAGCTGGGCAGAGGTTTTCAGGATGCCCTTAGTGGGCCTACTCTCCTGGGGTTCCCTACTAAATTGCACTGTACTTAGGTGCCCATACCCGGATGCCCGCCCATCCATTCCTGGGTGGTACTGGCCTATGAGTCCCATCCTTTTGGCTGGATAGTAATCTGCCATCCCTATGGCCCTGTGCTCATGTGCACCATGGGACATGGGGGTGGCAGAGTCCAGGGACTGGGAGAGATGAAGGCCTCTGGTACTAGGGCTCCTGAGGTTATGCTCAGGCGTTTCCCTTTCCCAGCGAACTTCATCTCTGTCAGCCCCTGCTCCCTGTTGCAATGCAAGAGCCTGCGCTTTCAGTTCCTCAGTTAAGGCCTTACTAGACTCTATCAGTCTCTCCTGCATGGCTACCTGTTGCTGGAGCCTATCATTGTGCTGGCAGAGAGCCTCATTTTCTCTCTGTGCCTCCTGATTGGTCCTGGAGTACTGGGCCAGTCTCTGCTGCAGGAGGGTTACCTCCTGAGTCCCATTGCTACTGGCCTGCTCCGTTCTTGCCAGAGCCTCCTCCACCCTCCTGGTGTGATCTAGCAAGCCCTGATGCTCTTTTTGGAGGTCACCCAGCCCCTTTAGGGCCAAGTGATTTTCTTCAATTTGGATGGCCCCGGTTTTGGCCAGCTGATCAGCTAAGTCATTTCCAGTTTTGTCTGGTCCCTCTACTTTGGAATGACCCTTGATCTTTTTCCAGTAGATGGTCATTGTTACTCACCGGACGGGAAGTATACCAAATCGGTGGCCGGGAGACACAGGACTGAACTATTGATTGAAGAGCTAGGTCGGGGCCTCCAACCTAGCCTCCTTTCTGTGAGGGCACAAGACCTTTTTAACGATATGACCCTCTGCTGGGTAGGACCAGGCAGAGGGACTGATCGCTCAAAAGGGCGGGGAGGACACACCGCCAAGAACCCAGCTGTAAAGGAAAAACAAGAGGTGAGCAATTGGAAATTTAAGAAAGATCCCTTTCCCTCGATACTTCTTTCTAGTAGTACCTGAGCTATGCCCTCCCCTTGTTTCAAGGCAACCGGAACCACCTACAAGTAAGAGAGGAGAATGTAACCTATCCTGACTATAGAGGTCGATTAGCTAAGGAATATGGATAATCATACAACAGAAAACCCTTACCACTGATGTGCTGTTGAGTCTGTGTTGTCCCAAAGAGTTCATAAAACGGAAGTGCAAAATAACAAATGGGTAGGTTAGTTAGGGAACTGAACCCGGGCGGAACGAGGGCCGCACTAGAGTCGGGTAGGTGCACTATCCGCAAAGCGTCCCTGTGCACTACTGAAGAATGTCCAATGGAAGTCTGATTGCGGAGAGGATGGTAACAGCAACAATAAGGGACACAATTGGGTTGGAGTATTGCAGATGATATAGTTCAGCGGCAAGATACAATAAGTACAGGAGATATGCTTGTTAGCAAGTGGTGAAAAGGAGAGTCTTACCGATGCCGTGATCACAAGGTTCCAAAAAGCGGCAGGCAAAAGCAGTCCGTGAGGGAGGAAACAGGTCTGGTACACGGGTAAGTAGTTTTCCAAAAGCGGCAGGCAAAAGCAGTCCGTGAAGGAGGAAACAGGTCTGGTACACGGGTAAGTAGTTTTTCCAAAAAGCGGCAGGCAAGAGCAGTCCTTGAAGGAGGAAACAGGTCTGGTACACAGGTAAGTAAAGAAGGATTGAAGACAGAACTTCTAAATACCGGGATGCAACTTTAATCAGAAGCAGCGTTTCGCCCGGTTCCGAGGTTTAAATCTGGAAGGAGAAGGCGGAACTGGACGAAACCGAGGTTCACGCATCATCAGCGGGAGGCGGAAGGCTGGGAATCGTAGTCCAACTTGCCGCAAAGTGCTGCGGAGTGAGCCGAAGCCACTATTTTCCAGGGCAGTTGCCAGTGGGCGTAGAATGGGTTTGCAATATGACGCATACCCTTACGGAGGGCAATAACCTTCCTCCGGGCCTGCCGAGGCGTAACAGTCATCCCATTCGATGTGACCAGATCATCAATATTTTGGATTAACTTCCCATGTTTCAGGAGTTTGTTATTAGCACATAACATGCCTCTGGTTTTCCAATTAACCAGGTGCTCCACGAACCCGTTCCGTACATAATCCGAATCTGTGATTATGACCAGTTTGTGGAGTTGATGTTGGACAGCAGTGAGGATGGCCTGATGCACAGCCATCAACTCTGCCACCTGACTACTTCGGGGACCAATTTTGTATCCAGCGGAGGGTTCTGGAAACTCCTTCACCCATGCATTCCCTACTCCGGCCACCAGTTCTTTCTCCCCGTTGTTGTCAACATGGTAAGAGCATCCATCCACATAGACAGTGGGCATTCCCTCACACTTGTCTTCTTCAAAGACATTGTATGGGGAATTAAGGTATGCCTCCATGTTGTCCTTGATTTTTAGACTTTCGTCCTCGAGACAGTTTTCTCTGGCACAATCATGCAAGTCAGCCAGACCTTGCGCGAAGGGACTCTTCTTGTTTTGGCCATATCTGACCTCCACAGGAAAGCCTTGCATTGACAGAATTCAGGAAGTAATTCGGGAATTACTCACATTTCCGGCCCGGATTCTGTCACTTTGGAGATATTGCAGAGGCTGGTGTGGAGTCTCCAATATGATGTGTTCCCCCTGGATAAACGGGCGTAATTCTTCAATGCCCACACCATTGCCAGGAGTGCCTTCTCACAATCGTTGAATTTTTCCTCCACAGAGGATAAAGTTTTGCTCGCATAGGAGATTACTTTATTGACCTTGTCATGCTTTTGGTATAATACTGCCGTCAAGCACGTATTAGAGAACCCTGTCTCCAAGAAGAACTACTTGTTTCTGACAGGGTAAGCTAGGCAAGGCGCTTGTGAGAGGCTTCTTTTGAGTTGTCTTACTGCCTCTGCTTGTTCTGGACCCCATTCCCACTTGACCCCCCCCTTCAGGAGATGAATCAGGGGTCTAGTGATCTCTGCGCAGCCCTCAATGAACTTTCTGCTGTAATTAGTCAGTCCAAGGAGGCTCCTTAGTTCCCACAGAGTTGTGGGATCCTTCAGTTTCTGCAGTGCTTCCACTTTCTTTTCTTGGGGACAGAGACCCTGAGGAGTAATCTTGTGCCCCAAGAAATTAACACGGGTTCTACACCACTGTGCTTTCTGAAAGGAAAGTTTTGCTCCGGTGGCCCTCAACTGTGTCAGAACATAACGGATCTCCGCTATGTGTTCTTCCACAGATGAACTTTTGATGAGGACATCATCTACATAAGCCAGGTTACCCCTCGCTTCCCGGTCGGGCATTGCCTTATGTAGGAAAATGTTGAATTCATTGCCGGAGTTGAGGTATCCGAAGGGAGTCCGGGTCCATGTGTACTGCTGGCCCCCAAAGGTAAAAGCCAGTTTGTATTGGTCCTCCCTACTGACAGGCACGGTCCAGTATCCATTGGTCAGGTCTATTGCAGTGAATACCTGTGACCCCTGGATCTGGGCCAGCCCTTGGTCAATGTAGGGCAGAGGCCATCGGTAAGTATGGACCCGTTTGTTGAGCTCCCTAAGGTCAGCGCAGAGTCTCCACTGGCCGTTTGGCTTCAATATTCCCAGCACCGGATTATTGAAAGTGCTGTGGACTGGACGGATTATTCCCTGGGACTCAAGGTTCTTAATTATTTCAGTAAGGGACTCCATGGATGCGAGAGGCAAGCGATATTGCTTCACAAACACTGGAGTCATGCCAGGGTCCGTGGGAATTGTTGTTGTGTGGATCTTGGTGCGGCCACAGTCATATGAGTCTACCGCAAAGAGATCTTGGAAATCCAAGAAAACTTGTTTCAACTTTTTCTTCTGTTCCAGAGTCACACAGGCATCAGCTAGGTTGACTCTCTCTTCCACCATCTGCCTGAAGCCTGGAAAGACTTCTGGTTTGACTATCTCAGCGGCCTCCTCCAGCTGGGTGGCAGCCCTCATGGACCTGGAAAATCACCTCATCCCTCCTGAAGTCACAAGTCACATCTTCCTTACCTTAAGGGCAAGAAGTGTACACCAGGAAGTTCCCCCCATGCCGGGTGAAAACCCTGTCTGGTGTTGTATTGTCATCACTGTCACTGTCAAAACAGTCCTTGGGGATTTGTCCTAACAGTTCATTTCCTAAATCAATGGAGAAATGTCGGTCATCAACCGCCATTCCAATGATGGTGCCTGCGGCTAGAGTAATACTCTGTAAATCGCTGTTATCCACCTCTATTGGAATGCTGTCATGTTCCAAGTTGACTAATGGTGTTGGGTTTACCCCTAACCCTTGATGTTGGAGAGAAGCATTTAGATGAATATAAGCAACAGGGTTTTTCAATTTTTGTCCTCTTTTAACTTTCACTTCCAGGGAGAAATGTCGGGTTCTTTCTGGGATGGTGACTTCCTCTTTAAGCTGAATTTCAACTGCATAAGGTAGCAATTGAGCTGACCTAAATGCTTTTTCTTGATCATAAAAGCCCATGGGATTATCCGCTAATCGGGACCAAGCTTTGAAGTTTATTAGGTCCAAACTAATGGCGAAGCGATTGAGAATGTCACTGCCTAAGTAAAAGGCGGCAGTGACATCTCGCACAACCCAACAATTATGGACTATGCTCTTGTTGCCAATGGAGATTTTGAGCATACACCTGCTTGGCAGGAGATGTTTGGAATTGGGGGTTTCCAAATCCATTTCCCATTTGTCTATCGGTTTAAATGTGGGAATTGCTGGATCTTTTGGGAGTTGGCGGAACATGGCTTCGCTGATGAAGCTCTTACCGTTGTTCACACACACTCGAGCGAGAACAGAGTCCTTCCCATCATTTAACTGAACAGGGATGAACAACTGCTCTCCAATTTGCTGAATATCAGCCAGGCTCTGAGCTGATTTCACATCTTTCTGGACTATAGGAGTGGGAGTGTGTGATTGTGGATTGGTAAAGAATTTCAGAATATTTCCTTCCAGTGTGGAATACCACCTTAAACTGGAAGGAAGGTTGATTTTCAGAAATAGAGAGGACCCCCCATCACCAGTCTGTTGTCATACTGCTATTACTGTGACGTCTGGAATTTGGTTGTTCTGGAAGTGAAATTCTACTTGGTCTGATTTTTGTTCAACCATGTGGCAGGTGCTGTTTAAACTAACATGGTTGACACTCTGTTTTAATTTTATTGGTCGGCTAGTCTGGGTCCAGAGGACCTTGTTTACACAATCTATTAGGGGTGACAACCTTCTCAGGAGGTCATTCCCTAGTAAACAAGGGGTGCCCTCTGGAGTCACTACTATGACCGGGTGATTCACCTTATGTCGCCCAATTTTAATGTCCAAATCTGCGGTCCCCTCGACGGGAACTTCCTTCCCGTCAAAGTTCTGCAGTTGTCCAGGAATAGAGGTGAGAGGAATACGGTAATTCTCCCCCCTTCCTGCATTTAGTTAATCAAAGGCCCTTTTGGACAAAAGGGTAGCTTGGGATCCAGTGTCCACCAGTGCCCAAATTGTACCCTGCCCCTGTACTTGTACCGGGGCATAGTATCTTGCTTCCTTCTCCTCAAGGGGGCACAGATAATGCACATTTTTGGACAACTGGTGGGCTAACTTTCTGGTTTTGGACATGGTGAGAGAAGAGATTTGGGCAGAATTCTGTGAAGAGCCTGGGGAATCTGAAAGAAAAAGTTGGCAACTGGAAATGGTTTCGGGTTCTGGGCCGCCCCCCCCCTTTTTGGAGACAGTCATCTGGATGGGTTTGACCCATGGGATTTTGGTATTGTTGGTTCTGGGATAGAATGATGGGCGGCGACAGCTCAATCCCCACATCTACGCAGTCTGGATTGGAATCTCTTGGGACCCATTTATCCTTGGGAGGAGTTCCCCCATCTCTGAAGGAGAAGATCCTATTCCCAGGATCTTCCGAGGATCCCTCTCCCTCAAATTGGAAGACCTGTACCTCCTCCACAAAGTGTGTCTGTTTGGGTCCTTTGTTTCTCCTACCTCCTCTCTGCTCCTTGGGTGGCAGACTTTCAGGGGTAGGAGATTTTGTTTCCGGTTGCTGGTTTTCCAGGGGCTGTTTACAAGTTGGGAAGGAAGCTTCCTCCAAGGCTTTACACCCCCTTTCCCCTTGTGCCTCCTCCCTGGGAACCGGTGGGTTATCGGGGTGCTGCCCCCGTCATTGTTCTGGAGCACCAGGCCCAGAGTTTGGGGCATTCTGTGGTGGCATGCTCATCTGAGGGTTCTGTTGCGCCCTCAGCATGTGACCCAGATCCCGTGCCATGTTTTGGACCTGGCGCTCTAACTGGGAAACCCACTCAGGCTGATACGGGGTCCGGTTTTCTCCCCTGGGCTGCTCCCGGGAAGGGTAGCTGCCCCTTCTCTGGTAATACCCTGGGCTGGGAAGATTTGGGTACCCCTCCACCCTTGTCCTCCCCTCTCCCGGATTAGGAGGTCTTGGCTCAGGGAATTGGGGAAAGAAGGATGGATGAGTTTGGGGCTGGAAACCTTGTGGATACCTGGGGAAACAGTTCGGCCCAGGGTTTGGTGAATTTCTGCTCTCCTGTGGGAAGTTTGGAGGGAAGTTCTCTGGGTTAGGTGCTTGACTGGATCCCCCCCCCTTGGGCTGGAGGAGTCCTCACATAACCCAGGATGGGTCGGTTTCCCTTGTAGCGGGGACTTACATAATCAGGGGAGCGAGGGACCCCATTTGTGGGACTACATCCTCGACTCCCTGTCTGTGACTGGCCCAAGGGCCTTCTGGGCTGTGAAATATTTGGCGCAGGCAGGTTTTTAGGCCCCCCATCTCCAAATCTAAAACGGGGGCAACCTTTACCTCTGCCACCTTGGCAGCAGCAGGGGTGCTATTGGTTTTGGGGTTTTTCTGCGCATTACTTTTATTTTCTATGGGCTTCTGCACCTCATAGATCCGGGTGGCTTGCTCAATGACCCAGTCTAAAGATCTTTTCTCGTGAAAATCTCTCACGAGCTGGGTCATTATGTACTTGAGAAGAGCATGGAAAAATGTGTTGATGAATTCTGGTCTGCGCAAAGGCACACTTCAATTCTTGCACGAATTCTTGTGGGGCCTGATCCTCCCCACATTGCAAATTGTAGGCTGCCTTGCGAGCCACTTGGGGATTCCTATGTACAGAAAAATGTTTCAAGATGGCCGCCCGATATGTGGACCATCTTGAATGGTTTTGGTCCTCCAGCCCCGCAAAGAAACTGGAGTATTCAGGGGAGAATGTCCATTTGACGTACTGGATGCAGCTACTGCTGTCCTTCAAATGGAAAGTCTCCATCATTTGCTCATAGAGCTCCAAGTATTCCCAAACAGAATACTTGGCGTTCTTATGATAAGGCGTGATGACACTCCTGATTGCCTTAATCTGTTTTAAGGGGTCCTTAAGCTAGGCCCTTTTCACCTTATTGGCCTTTTTGGTTTGGGTAACCCTGGTCCATTCATCCTCTGATTCAGAAGCACTGCTCCCAGAGGTGCCCGTCTGATCTTCCAGGTTTTCCCGGATTCTACGAGCCTGGGAATAACTGGCAGAATGTGGGGACCTGGTCTCCTGTGTCCTGTGACGCTCAGAGGAGTCTTCAGATCCCTCCTTGCTATCAGGATTTGATGGGTACTCCCCCCACTGACCTAGCTGGGCAGAGGTTTTCAGGATGCCCTTAGTGGGCCTACTCTCCTGGGGTTCCCCACTAAATTGCACTGTACTTAGGTGCCCATACCCGGATGCCCGCCCATCCATTCCTGGGTGGTACTGGCCTATGAGTCCCATCCTTTTGGCTGGATAGTAATCTGCCATCCCTATGGCCCTGTGCTCATGTGCACCATGGGACATGGGGGTGGCAGAGTCCAGGGACTGGGAGAGATGAAGGCCTCTGGTACTAGGGCTCCTGAGGTTATGCTCAGGCATTTCCCTTTCCCAGCGAACTTCATCTCTGTCAGCCCGTGCTCCCTGTTGCAATGCAAGAGCCTGCGCTTTCAGTTCCTCAGTTAAGGCCTTACTAGACTCTGTCAGTCTCTCCTGCATGGCTACCTGTTGCTGGAGCCTATCATTGTGCTGGCAGAGAGCCTCATTTTCTCTCTGTGCCTCCTGATTGGTCCTGGAGTACTGGGCCAGTCTCTGCTGCAGGAGGGTTACCTCCTGAGTCCCATTGCTACTGGCCTGCTCCGTTCTTGCCAGAGCCTCCTCCACCCTCCTGGTGTGATCTAGCAAGCCCTGATGCTCTTTTTGGAGGTCACCCAGCCCCTTTAGGGCCAAGTGATTTTCTTCAATTTTTCTTTTTATATGGCAGACTTCCTGGCCTAAGGTATCCCTTTCCTGACCAAGAGCCTGCATTTGTGACGCCAGGTCGTCCCTCTGCCTTTGAAAGGCACCAGCTTTCTGGCGTTCTTCATCAAACTCTGCCTGGGTATCCAGGTCTTTCAAAATCAATGTATTGCTTTCCTCTTTCCCTCTGTCTAGTTGGATTTGCAGGGTGGCTACCTGCTCTGTGCATGCCCTGTTGAAATTGATCTGTTGCTCCAGCTTTTTCTGGCTCTGCAGTAAGGAGTCCAAACTGTCTTGGTGCTCCTTCTGCAAAGCCAGAATTCTGGTATCCTGATCTGTCTTTTCCTGTTGCAGTATATCCATGTCCTCTTTTATTTTAATGATATACTGCCTACTATCAATTTCTGACTCCTGGCTCCTCTGCACAGAAGAGACCAGGTCAGATTGGGCCTTCTCTAATGCCAACAGTTGCCTACTTGCCAGATCTTGGCCTTCAGCACATTTGTCCTGCATGGCTCCCATATATAGATACAAATATGCCGCTATCTTAACCATCTTGTCGTGTTCATCTTTAGCCAGGGCTTTAAGTGGGGTAAGAAATTGAGGGGGGGCCCTCATTTGGGGGCGTGGCTTGTGGGAGGGGCGTGGCCTAAAAGTACGCAAATCGTAGGGTATACACACAAATATATATAAATGTTTTGGATTTGTCTGCGTACCTTACTATGGTTTGTGTACTATACAAGCCATCTTTTCCAAACATAGAAATATGTAACATAGTTCTACGTTTATAAAAGATGGCTTGCAAAGTACACAAACCATAGTAAGGTACGCACACAAATATATAACATTTATATATATTTGTGTGCATACCTACGGTTTGCCTAGTTTTCAGGCCATCTTTTTTAAACATTTCAGGTTTATAAAAGATGGCTTTGAAAGTACACATTTCAAGCCATCTTTTATAAAGCTTTGCCGACGGACAATTTTGTCAGTAGTCAAAGGTTTATAAAAGATGGCATGAATATGTCGAAATATGGCGAAAGATGGCGAAATATGTCGAGGAATCCCCAGGTTCGCCGAGGGTTAAAGACGCCTCGGCGACCTGGGGAAACAAAGGGACAGTAACTGCCTCTGGTGACCTCTCGCGCGAGGGGTCACCAGATGCAGTTACTATGACTGACTGAAGTGGCAGCCAGTCACAGCGTTGCTGTGGCTGGCTGCCACTTCTGTCAGCTTGCCTGACTTCATTGCCGGCGCATCTCCCGTCGCGGCTGCGGCCACGACGGGATAATGCATCCCGCCAATGTTGCGGTAGGACGGGGGCCCCGGCAGGGCCCCGGGTCAGTCCCACTTTTTGGAGACTGCCGGGGCCCGACCCCGGCAGGCCCCGGCCCACTTTAAGCACTGTCTTTAGCTTTAGGAGCCATGTATAGTTAGCTCAGGGCCACATGTAAGGGACCTGATCTCTCCAGATATCTAACCCAGTTGCCGTGACCTGTTGTGTGATTGACTGCAACCACGCATCCTGGCCCTGCTCAGTCCATTCACCTCTCACAAATAGCTTATGTAAGAAGTGCTCTCTGGCTATTTTGATGTCTACCAGTGTCGTCATTCTGGAATTTGAGTTCCTTCCTGACTTACAGAAGTTTTTATTTTATTTTGCAAAACAGACCGTTTCCTTAGAGCGTTCCTTTGAGGAGTGCTTTCACAATGTAAAACAGCATGGTGATCTAACCGGATATGTGTATCCGGTCAGTTGGCACACTGTATTAAGCTGCACAAGTGGTAAATCTAATACAGAATCCCGGACGAGCCCCCACTTTGTAAGCGGATTCAATTCAACACTACAGCTAAGTCAATGCCTAGTCTGGGATGCAGATGGAAACCCTTATTGATATATTTTTATGTCCAGTTTGTTTACTCTGGATGACAACCCTTATATAACGCCCCTCTCTTAGAATCCCCCTGCGCCCACTGAGCCAAGAAGTAGGTTTGTTTTGCAAATTAAAAGGTTTATTTGAAAATTAACAATATATATATATATATCACACTTTTATAATAAATTAATGTTTGATAGCACACTTGTGAAGATGATAGTGATCAACAATGGATAATGTTACAGTGGTACACTCTTTTTGATGGCTTAGAAGTGATATGGAGAGGATAAAGTAGCTGAGAATGCTTTTATGACTTCAAGGACAATGCAATGATGAATGAAAATGCAGTACAGGAAATAAACTTGATATGACTTCAACCAAAACAATGCAATCACTTTTCCCCCTAGTAGCAATTCATCCCCCCCCCCATGCAATGTAAAGAGATGGAAGAAAAGCACACAGTTCTCAGTTATGCAATCAAAAATAATTCAGTTCCCCCCCTAGCAAGCTTAGAGCAACAGGGATGACTTTAAACACAGGCAAAGTACTTTAAAGGTGTTATGCAAAGAAGTGAAAAATATGCTAAAAAGGCTTTTAATTCCCTATAGGAGGTCCAGGGTGAGTGAGAGATACTTAAATTAATTCAGGATCACTTTAGCAATGCTCTATGAATGATGGTCAGGTTGCACACGAATTTCAGCAAGGAAAGCAAGGACAAATATTTTTACACGTGGCTGAAATTAAGCAAAATGTCAAATCGCAGCAAATTTAGTCACGTGCGTCGAGCGCAATTACGGAGGCACTGTAAGGAGTAGGAAAGCTTAGAATCTTAGCTTTAAGATGACAGTTAAAACTCGCTCCTAGCACACACGGTTCCGGAGATACGGCGATTTAGTAAAGGTAGTTTTTCGGATTTGAAATTTTAAAGCTCAGAATGACAGATGACAGTTTTCAGTTGTAAAGATGACAGAATGACACGATTCTAGGAGGCAGTTCTAATAGGCTAAAATAGTTTGGATTAGATTATTTTAAACTAAGAGATTGGTTTTGGCACAGTGCTAGCTGGGTACTGGATAGGAATGCGACTTCATCACCGATCGGGTCAGGATTGGCTGGACTTCTGCTAGCAGTTCTTCACAGCGATCTGGTCTCTGGTTCTCTCTGGTTCCGGATACAGCACTGCTTTCTGGATAGTGCTACAGGTTCTTGAAAAAGGTCTTGGCAAAGAATTCAAACAGCTCGCCCGGCTGTTGAATAGTTTGGTTGGTTTTGAGGCCTGCTGAAGAGGATTCAGCTTGTGGATTCAGGCCTCTCTGCTACAAATTCTGGAGTTAATTTCTGGTCTCTGGAGATTGATGGATTTGAAGTCTGGCTCTCTGGATGTGAAGTCTCCCGGCAAAGCGTCCCGCAAGAAAGTGGAAAGTAAATGTCTCTACCTGGGTTTCAATGTTCCTTTTATGTGTTTTGAAAATGGGTGTGTGCCTGGGCCTAGCTAAGCCTGCCCCTCTCACTTATCATTGGCCAAGCTTTCCTCTCTCCCTTGATTGGGGGAAAGAAATGAAGTGTCAGAGTGATGCTGTAGGTTTTATGGTCAGAGGAACCTCCCCTTGTCAAATTGCACACACATCTATTTCTGACCCAAATACATATTTATCTATGTACCATTTCTCTAATATTATAGGTCCAGTTAACATATTTTCTGTAGCACCAAACCATCCGATCCCTGTCTTTGTAGGATGTTGTGTCTACTTATGACACAATTCTCCCCTTTTCATCCAGATAACGACCTCTAAACCTTTCCAGATTTTACACAAATGTGCACCAGGGATATGGGTTTCAGATGATACAGTGTCAGATTTTAAACATGCATACATTTGGAGTAACAACCTTTTTTTCCGCTACTATCCCCAAGAACATACCACAGGGTCCTAAGACCTCTTAAAATGTGCACAGAAAAATCACAAGAATGATGATGTTATTTATATAATTTTGACAAGTCCGCACTGTGAATTATCCATCTTTTTAAAATCATGCTCTGGCCCCAAAGGGGTGTGGTTTTCCAAAGCACATGGTGGAATTTCTGGTTTATCCACTTCCCCCAAGCTCAGCTTGCTCTCACAGGCACTGCCCCTCCCAGTTTCTCCCAAGAGGAAGCCATTTTACGACCCCCCCAATATAACATTTGCCTGAGCCAGGGACAGTGCTTTGTTTAGTTTCCTGTAGTCGCCAGGTGCTCCTCCCCTAATCCAATCAGAGAGGTGTAATCTCCTTTTGGCAGGGGCAGCAGAATGCAGCCAGGCCTGGGAAGAGTTGTTGAGACAGTTCAACTCCTGTCGGGGGTAGTTGTCAGGCAGAATTCAGCTAAATGTCACTTTAGTTCCCAGTTTTCTACATTCAAATCCAACTTACAATTTTTGCACATGCAGCTAGAATGCTGATTCTAAGTTCAAAACTATGACATTTAAACAATTGCAACCTATGTGACACTCACAAGTAGGTCACTCATTTATTCTAAACATTTCGATTTTAGTGGCTTTAAACCCAACTTCACTTAAGCTGCTGACATCCCCAGCTATTTTTTATATATACATTAAATAATGACTTCCTTCAAGTCATTTCAGAATATAGTTTTACATTGTATCCACCTCTTAGCAAGTCTTTCCTTTGCCTGGTTTGGGTTCATTTGTTCAGTTTTACACAAAAGTCTGGTGGTTTTAAAACGCCGGCTTTCTGATAGTGGTGAGAACCAGTATTGCATCCATTTTTGACATTAAGAAAATGAATTTCCCACAGTTCTGGGTGGCTTTTGGCAATCAGCATTGCCATTCCCAATGGTTTCAGGCTACTGTGTGTGTAGCCCAATGGTGGTTTTAGGCAGTGCCCTCCTGTGCTCACAACATAGACAAAAATGGGTGGCAGCCTATTCTTCATGTTTTCCCTGTGCACTCGCTGGGGAGTTCTGGCCATCATGATGTTTTCAATGCCAGTAATGCACAGTTTTATGGTAGGGCTTGGATACATGGGTAAAAACATCCCACATTACCATCCTCAGAACACACCCATTTCGTTTATTTTCGAACATTTCAGGACACAGCGAGTGTTCTTGGAACACTTTCAGCTTGCTTGCAAACAATACGTACAGGCGTAGTGTCCTCAGAACACCCCCACTTCGTTTATTTAGAACATTTCAGAACATCTGCGTTGTCCGCGGACAAAGCGAACACACCTGGGGGGTCTACCACCTAAATAAATACAACATTTAACCCATCTCTTACTCCCCCGCCCTCCCCAAACACTTTTACACACCAACACACTCTACTAAATAGTATTTTTTCCACCAAGTTTCACCTCGCTGTCCGCGGACGTCCGCGAATCCAAGAACGCGGGCGTTCCCGAAAATCTGACACGCTTCACGCTCTTCACCGTCCAATCAGCGAACATGTTGCATGTCCGCGGACATAACACAAGCCGGTTGGCCAATCAGGACACTGTCCGCGGAGCGAACAGGGAAGTGTGTCCGCGGACCGAACAATGATATCACACATTTTTTGTGACATACTTTTTGGTCATTTAAAAAAAAACTACTGGACGTATTTTCACCTAATTTGCAAAAGCACTCGTAAAGGCCCAAGCCGCTGCTCCTGGTCCAAATTTGGTGAAAATCCGTCCAGCGGTTTGGCCTGTAGGTGTGAGCAAATTTTTTTCCCCGTTCAGTCTATGGGAAAAAAAGAAGTTTTGGGACCCCCCCCTATAACTTTGCCCCCCCTGGACCAAACCTCACCAAACTTTGCAAAGCAAAAAAATTCAGAGTGACCCATATACTTGTTTTTGGTGAGGATTCGTCCAGGGAGAGCGAAGTTATAAGCCGCCCAAAAAGGGCTCTTCCTATGGAAACAGCAACTTAACCACAACTACTACCGTGGCTGTGTAATGAGAAAGAGCGAGCACGCGAATATCACTTAAAGAAACAGAACAAAGTAAATATAAGAGACTGTTTCATTTTTAAGTGTGTGCTGTATGCCTATAAGTGAAGCCCAAGCAGGATAGTATACCATGGGGGTGGGGGTACTTTCAGTGGTGGTTCCCAAGGAAAGCCTAGGTGTCACTTCAGCAATGACTTTTTCCAACCTTATGAGGAGGAGAGAGATATTTCTGACTGGTGTGAAAAACTGGAGTTATTATTCATCCTCCAGAATGAGGATTGTGTAGCCGACAAGTATGTAAATACTCACGTCCAAACGAAGGCTCTAGCCACAACATCCAAGCCAGAAGACAAGGGCATTGAGGAAAGTAAATCAAAGGAGATGTGGTGAATCACTGTACCGTGATCCCCACAACAGATTTACCCAGGACTGCTTTATGGCAATAGCAGTGCTACCCGCTATGGTAGAACGGCGACAGCAGTGGCGCAGCTCATGGCATGTGGATGAACAACGGGGGAATCCACCCCTCACTATGCCTGTGCTGGAACACCGGGAGCTGGGATGGGAGCATGCTCTGCTCTGAGGGATGGAACTGGAAGAGAGACACTGGCAGGGAGATGTTGCAGGAACTCAGAGGGAAGGCCCTAGCCCTATCCTTTGAAAGCACTAGCACTAGTCCAAGATGTTCGCAACACTATAGAGCCTATGGTATGACCCGGGTTCAAATCCCTATAGAAGAACATGGGAAATGTAAGGGCTACTTAAATAAATAAAATAAAAACCTGAGCCCCATGGATCGGACAAATAATATTTAAAAAGCACCCCTGATAAAACCAGAATGCATAAAAACAAATACAAGACATTGAAACCACAATTGAACTAATAGAAGTCCAACTGGCCAATAGAAAGAGAGTGTAACACAGGAGGACCACAGTGAAAACACCCTGCCAACCAATCATGTAAGCAGGGCTTTTCTCCAATCAGCATGTTACGAAATCCCCTCTGCTCTGCGCTTCCTCTGTATGGCAACGTTGGAGGTTGCCATGAAGACATGGACTCTCAGCTTCCCGAGTCCGAGTCCGTGGAAGTCATGTGACTTCATGTTCATGCTTACGGCGGGATAGGCTCCGCCCCCCTGCACCAAAGAGGTGTTTAAAAGAAGCCCGCAGAGTCTCAAACGCTGCTCCTTATTAGCGTTACCTTTCCGGATTTACTTACCTTCTTCATATCGGATTGTTTGACCTCGGATTTCCTCCAACGACTCTTCTTTCTCTTGTTCCCTGGATTTGTCGACTTGCACTTCGGTAACGGCCGTCCGCCAACCGAACACCTTCGCCTTCGGGCCCCTTCGCTACTTTGCTTTCTGCCAAGCTGACAGTGTATTCCCGAGCACTGTATTACCATCCAGCATGGCGCAGGTAGCGTAGCGGACTCTCAGCTTTCCAAAAGTTCCTGTAACCTTCAGTTTCCAAGTTGCCTGGGAAGTACCTTCCCGTTCTTCTATACCAAGTAAGATCCTTCTTCCATGTTGGTCTACCCCTTTTGAAAGAACTATTTTCAGTGGCACTCATTCAGATTTAGGCATTTCCCTGTTATTGGACTAAGACTTGTTTTGCTTTTTTGCCTTGCTTTCTTTGGATCTCCTCAACTGGGATACTTGAACTATATCACCATCAGTGATTTCCTGTGCACTACTTGAACGCTATCTCTGACCCAGTGCACCATCCCGTCTCTAGTTGCGTCCCTCGTGCAGTTCGCGGTAGTTTCCTATACTAATTCCCTTATTTTTTATTTTATGCTGTAGTTGTTTTCCTTTACACTGAAACTCTTTACGAGTAGGGTAAGCTCTTCAACAATTCTATACATTTTGGGACTCTGTACGGATATTATTTGGGTTAATCAATCTTGTCTTTCCCTTCCTAGTGTTTCCCTACTTCCACTCCTCTTGATACCTAATCAGCTCTACCAAGCCTCCTTCAGGTATTGTTTCCCTCTCCTGATAAACACCTTGTATATTTTGTTACCTGATCACCTTGTAACAGTGTTCCTTTTTTCCACAGCTTGGTGTAAGCGGTGTGGGTATCCCCGCTCTTTTGGGTAACCAATTGCTTTTCAAAGGGATCACATAGATCCGTCTCAGTCAGAGGCAGGTTCCCTATATTTCTCTCTAGACGCTTAACTCTGTCCATTTTGGCATTCCGTTAACAGCATAACAGAATGCCAAAATGGACCGGGTTATCATGCCGCGAGGTCAGAAACATAAAGTTCAGTGTTACTTGATAACAGTGTTTCATGTAATGAATTAGAGTCAGACATTTGTGTTAGTTTGAATTTACGTAGGCAAAAATAATACAAGTCCTATGATGTTGGTCATCTTAACAAAACTGTTTCTGTTAGCGCTGCCTTGTGATCTTGAAAAAGTTGTCACCTTTTCTTTAAAATTCTTTGACTTGTATGTATTACCTGTTATGAATCTGATGGTGTCATCACTCCTTTCCCAATGGTGACCTCTCCCCTTCTGGCCAGGGATGGCAGCCACTACCTGATCCTGACCCTGGGGGTGGCTATATGAGAGAGGATAACATGTGGGCAGGCAACCCTCAAGGGAGTGACATGACATCATTGGTTGAGACATGGTATCCCCCTTTTTCTTTTGAGGATACCCTATCAATTCCCCGTCCCTTTATGGTATATTGTCATACCTCCCCTCACCCACCTAGAAAGGTTACTGAAAACACCTTCCCATACTCATCAAGAACTGACTTGCCTTTCAAGATCAGTGAGAACACTGCCCCGGCTTTGCGTACAGGTTATCAAGAACTGACTTTTATTTCCCTAAATGCGAAAATACTGTGACAGAGAAGATCAATGGAGTCCAAGAGCACACGCTGCACTCTAGTTGTTACCGGAACATACCTGATGCCTGGAGATTTAAACCGCTGAACCAGCTGACAAGGAGACGCTGACTGTAGAACTCTAATCCTCTCAGTGCTGAACGAGGAGCTGAGGGGCTGGTGCGAGGTCCATGCAGCCAACCGGATCACCGAAGAGACTGAGGAGAGCTGAATGAAGGATACGGTACGTTGCAAGGATACCCGAAGCTGGAGAAAGGCTTTAGAACGTTCGCAGGTACTGAAAGGCAGCGCAGCTGCAGCAAAAGGGAGCGGAGTGCCAAAGAGCCACCACAGGCTTGCCGCAGGAGGATGTTACGTCGGCTGACATCGATCAAGACATGTGACATCCAGAGCCGGTAAGCCCACCCAGGGGAAGCAGGGACACCAGGGCGTATTGGCAACCCTGCCGGAAGCAAACGCACAGTGTATGAAGTATATGAGAAAGAGCGAGCAAGAGAATATCAATAAAAGAGACAGAACAAAGTAAATATAAGAGACAGTTACATTTTAAAGTGTGTGCTGTATGCCTATAAGTGAAGCCCAGGCAAGATAGTATACCATGCAGATTGAAGACAGAACGGAATTCAACTAAGAGACTGTGCACAGTGCCCATATAAGAAAGCCCTGGCAGGAGAGTATACCAGGCAAATTCAAGTCACAAGAGCTTTCCTATGAGAAAAGCCCAGTCAGGAGAATATACCACGCAGATGCAAGTTACAAATCTGTTCATATAAGAAAGCCCTGGCAGGAGAGTATACTAGGCAGATGCAAGTTGTAAGTACATTCATATGTTAAATCCCTGAAAGGAAGCACACCAGGCAAGGTCAAGTTGAACACAGTGTAAAATACATCACCTAAGGAAGTCCTGATACGGATACATCAGAACTAGAAAATGTCTGTGTTAAATTATATTAAAGGGGAGTGAAAACCTGGCAGGAGAGTACACCATCTATCCTAACAAGATACAGACTAACAGTCAAGTTGTTTTGTGTACCATTCATTTGGTTTGTTGAACAAGAGAGACTTAAAGAACTAATATTCTTTAAAGTATAAAACAGAGTGAAGAGAAATCCAGGGGAAGGGAACCGCCCCCCCCCCCCTGGATCAAGGAACCTATCCTTCTGGAACTTTTTGTGTTGGAGTTACACATTTCATTTTTGAACATTTGTACACTACACAAGGCCAAAGACATTTTCCCTTACACCTTAGAGTTGATTTTTAGAATGTGAGGGCCAGAATAGTACTTTGGACACATAGGACGTTTTGCATTGCACATTCTGACATTCAACAGACCCTTCGTTTTGTTTGAGGTAAGGAAACACCTCTTAGAGTAGGGACAGAGAGGCCTTTCCCAACCCACTTTTCCTTTATTAGTACAAGTTTTGTCCAAAACCATGAACCCCCTGTGTCCGGGTCTCATTCCTGGCTCCTCAAATACCCCTTTTATTATTATTATTATTTTTTATTTTTTATTGATTTAGCTGATTTCTCAACTTTTCAATTTACACAAAATAGATAAATTACAATAACATCATATTTGTTACCATACAATAAAATCATGGCTTTCTCCTTTAATCAATGGCAGAAATACAAAACAGCACATCAATAGCACATTGTAATTAAAGGGAAAAAAAGCTAATAAAAAAATGTACAATCATATTAGTTACGGCTTTACAAACTTTACAATCTTTCCGACTGAATATATATACTGTTGCCATATCTTTGTCTTCGCTATGGGCACTCTGATCTAATATAGAGTATATTACATCACAATTGCTGTTTATATAAACATTTGTATACATAATCGATGGTTGCATTATGCTTATCATGTTGATGTATTTAACTACTGATTCTTATTTCTCTGCAGTATTGTTATCATCATTCAAATGTAATGCGTTAAGAAAATTGATCGTGGCTATACGAATACTCATGTTTCGTGACGCGACTATCAGGGCCCATCTATGTTCATGGGACACATTTGCAATCTGAACCATGTTTTTTACAAAATGTTTGCATTTCAGATCAATCAATGCTGTACAATCTGTCACAAGATGTTCAAGAGTCTGTTTCATTAACACATCGGCGCAGAATCGACAGTAATTTTCCTCATGATTGATCTGTTTCCATTGTGCCATGACATCGCGAGTTGGCCACAAGTTCAAACGTAATCTCAAGATGGCAAAACGTATTTGCAGATTCTGAGCTTTGCACAAATATGGCTCTATGGCACCAAGTTTCTTTTCACCAAAGTATTGCTGATTAAAATGTTTATAGGTTAGACAGATTGTTTGTGTATCTATCCAATCTTGTAAGAAGATCTTCTTTTTGGCTATGTCGGGATTCGTGATCAGGGTCTCCAATGACACGTCATCTGTTACCATAATTTCCATAACATGTCTAGTCCATTCTTGTACAAATTGATGAATTGATGTTTGGATGAAAACATATATTGTGCTACTATTGTTAGCACTGTGTCAGTTTTAGAATATACGAGGCATTTGCGAAACAGCGCACATGATTGCCAGTGGTATTTGGCTTGTAAAGACGTGAGTCCCAGCTCATATCTCAGCCAAGGTCCCGGAGTACATTGAAGGACACCTAAAATTTGTCGCCAAAATATGGCTTCAAGTTTGTTCAAGTAATTGCCTTTTGATGATTTTTCTTGTTTCGAGGCCATCCAACAGCGTTGGAGTAATTTTCTGGCACCAGAACAAAATCGCTGGGCTGATGGAAAATTTGCCAAATTTATACTAAATCAACTTAGTCTGAGATATCGCTGGGATCAACCTATTTTCTATAATAGTCATCTGTGAATTATCAGCTGTTTACCGTCAAAAGCAAGACCTAGATATGTATAATTAGGTACAATTTGTAAGTTCACATTTTTGATTTGCCATTCCTTCTTATTTCTCGCAGAGCATTTAGGGGCATACAAAACAATTTGAGATTTTTTTAAATTAATGACAAGTTCATTATTGTCGAAATATTTAGTAAGGGCTGAGAGTAATTTCTGAAGCCCATTTGGGGTCTTTGATATTAAGACGATATCGTCTGCATACCAAAGAGCTTGGATGGCCACCTTATGCATCTTTGGGGAATCTGAGTCAACTCCCACAAAGGTTGCTCTTACATTGTGAATGAAAAAGTTAAATAGGGCTGAAGCAAGGATGCAACCTTGCTTCAGCCCTCTTGCAGTTCGGACCACTGATGACAAAAGGCCCATCATTCAGAGTCTAATCTGCACTGATGTGGAAGAGTGCAATTTATAAATAATATCAATTAAACTTGCTGGGTTTTGTGCTTTAATGAGTTTCTCCATTCATTTTACTCTTGATACAGAATCGAAAGCGGATTGAAGATCGATGAAAGCAAAATAGATAGGAACTTTAGTAGTATGAGCCTGTATTTTTAATGCATTCAGTGTGAATAGATTAATCGCAGTCCCCATACCTACGACAAATCCTGTTTGATTTGGATCCAGTTGTTTGGCTTTCTCTGTCCAAAGATGGAAATCTCTCAGAACTAGGCATGTGAAGATTTTACCAGGAGTATCGAGCAGTGCTATCAGACAGTAATTTGACAGCACTCCCTGATTGCCTTTCTTGAAGATAGGGACAATGAGAGATGTACACCATGAATTTGGGATCTTTTTTTTTTAAGTATATGTTTGAAAATGTTGTTGAAGATGATGGCCCACTGTTTGGGATGTTCTTTCAACATATGATTTGTTAGGCCATCTGGGCCTGCTGCACGAGAGGAGGAAGACTTAATTATTAGTTCTTCTATTATTTCCTCCGAGCATTCCAGTATCCACAGTGAATCAGATTGCATTGAGTATTGATAATGATCAAATTTCTCGTCTAGATATAATTCAGAGAAAAGTGCTACCCATTTGGCTTCTGATACACCATTCAGCTGTGTGTACAATTGATTTTGTCCTGTTCTTTCATTTAGCAGCCTCCATATCTGTGAAGCATTTTCACTGGAAATTAGGAACATAAAAGTTTCACTATCTTTTTTAAACATGTTGACCTTATACGATCGTACCCAGTTTCTATATCAGCATTTGATGGATTTTCTTGCTTGTAGTCTTTCATTATGTGGAAGTTTGTGGATAGAGTTTAGATCTCTTCTATAAGTTGACTTTGATTGTTGAAGGTGACAATCAAAGATATGATTATGTTTCTTTAATCGGAAGTCATGAAGACTATTTAGATTTTTGAATGACGTCAAAGCACCTACATATGAATCAAAATCGGGCTTTGATGAGTTTTTAACACGTCATTCAGCATGGTTAGTTTGTCATGAGACCATTTGAAACGGGATTTGGCATTGTTAGTGATTAGTTTCTGTGTCATCCATTGTTGTTGCTGTATGTTAAGGCCATTGCCCGAAGGCCACGTTAGTTCCAGCATGTGATGGGCACTTGCACTCTGTTGTATAGTTTCAAATTTTGTCGCCCTCATAAACAGATCTTCTGAAAGGAATATATAATCGATAGTGCTTTTTGAGGTTCCTCTTTGCCATGTAGGCTGAGACGGTATATCTCCCGGCAGAGAGCCGTTCGCCATTCTCAGGCATCCATATTGCATAAAGTCTTTCCATCTCGTGATTTCTTGTAAGTTGTTTCTTTTAGCTGGCTCCATACAATTAAGATTGAGGTCGCCTACTACTATGGTCGCTATGATGTTGTTTGTCTTGGCTATGATTTGAAGCAAGCTGGATAAATCTTTGTAGAAGGTATTATCAGAGATGGCAGCTGGATTTCTGTATAAATTGATAAGAGCTAGATCTTGTTTACCATAAATAGATTTTAACTAATTGGGTAAAATTATTTGGAGAAGTCCATGCTTGCAGTGTCAGGCCTGCCAAGATTTTAACAGCAACTAACAGACTTGCCATCGTTCGCCCTTTCAGGCCAGGTATCGCTGGTAAGAGAGTCAATTCATGGTCATCCCACACCAGAGGAGTGGTCATCCACATCTCTTGGAGGGCTACTATATCGAAATCATTTATGCCTGTGTTTTGGTCCCATTGCAGATGGGTGTTCCCTCTAGAGTTCCAGCTAACTAGAGACACAGTTTTCTTGTTCACATTGGCTAATGGTTATGCTTTTGGTCCTAGATCACAAAATGTACACTGACAGTCTGATTGTTTTGTCTTTGTTGTTTGTAGTTGTTCCATTGAAGATTTCTGATCATTAGACTCTCAAACTACTCGTTCAGGATCTTGGGCCAACGAAAAACCCATCTCGAAAAGTTCAATTTTAGCCCTCCAGAGGGTGTTCAGGACTAATCCTGACTTGATCCACAGGCGCACAATCGATAAGTTGTTATCACATAGAAATTCGACTTGATCGATGTCAGCCGACGTAACATCCTCCAGCTCATGTATCTCATTAAATATGTTCAAGATGCTGGTCCTGCAAAGATCATATTTTTAGCATGGAGCATTTTGACACTTTAATATCAATGTATGAAAATATGAGAAACTGTTTTTTTTATGCTCGTTCCTTTGAGCTTTTTCATTGCCTTCTCCGCTTGTTTGATCGTGAGTATGTTTCTCCGTTGTGTTGAATCTCTGGTATCGGTAGACGTATGATTGCTTTACGATCTTGCAACGGGGTCTTCGACTGGTTTATGCCTAAATGGGGACCAGCTCTAGAGTGTTGTTGTGATATTTCTGAGGCAGCGTTCTTCGTGGTTGTAGCTAAGGTAATGTAATTTAATTGTTGCGAGAGATCCGCCTCTACCGCCGCTTTAATAATTCGAGTGCGATCATTTATACTTTGTTTTTCTTCTATCTCTTTTGAAGATTGTGTTGTCAAAGCCATCGAGCATGTGCTCATGGTGTCCTCCGATAGTACATTTCCCTCCAATTCTTCCAGGTGATTAGCCGCAGCTTTCTCTGCAATTGCCACTAGTTGGTTCAATGGTGAGTGGTTAGGAGGTTGCGCCTTTGTTGTGCGTTGTTGATTCATTATAGATTCATCTTGAGTTCTTTTTGTGTTCATGTCTGCTATTGGTATTACTTTTGGGATTGGCGCAGATTGTTTGCAGCATGCAACAGGTTTCGAAGATTTACCAGTTGTGTTCGAATTTTGGCCTTAGATGTTCTATTTGACTTAGTAATTATTTGATAGGGTTTTGATCCTAGATGTCTCGGACGCACTCTGGCACGAGAGTGTTTGTTAAAAACATCATAGATTTCTTGACTAGGAGTCTGTTGGTGGTCAGTAGATTGGTTCTCTACGCTAATCCAGGAGGAGTTTGGTTCAACAGACACAACTTCACTGCATTCAACTGGACGTATTATTTGTGTAAATGTCGGTAACACTGGGACTGCAACGCCTTCTGTAATCAATTGTACACTCTGGTTTTACACATCTGTAGCTTCCATAGTTTGATAAGGCTGCTTAGAAAGACTGGGCGTATGTGTTTTTTTTTCAATCCAGTCAACAATTTGCTGAATTTGACGTGATTGAAGTTTGCGCTTTGAGTCGAGAGATTCAAACAATTTGAATAGACTTTTGATCATTGTATTTACTGCACTGAGGGTGATTTCAATCAATCCTTCATTAGTGGTTCTTTGAATTGCTCCGCGGGTGATACCCGACGGCTTGGGGTTGGTTGTATATATGAAGCAGCAAGTGAAATGCTGGAACCCATTGAACAGCGAGGGTTGTAGTCTGAGGATGTCGTAAGTGAGGAGGTTGATATATTTCTGATGCTTGCATGGATTGAAATGTCTGAAAAAACCTCATCACTTTCTGAGGTTTCTTCCACCACTGTTAACTGCTGCTTCGTCGTTTTTTTTTTAATAGGCAATTTGAATTTTTGCAAGATAGTATTATTAGAGATGACTTCCTTATCTCTTCCCTGTTCTTTTTCAGAATCGCTTATGACTTTGTCGCTTATTTCGATGTTTTCTGTGCCAGCACTCAAAGGGGTGTCCGCGCTCTTCCGCAGAGCGCAGAATAACCGTATGTCTTTATTAAGGCTCGTCGTCCGTGAAACCGGCGTGAGTGGTGAGTGTTATGGACTTACGTGAGGACGATCGCTTCGGTTTCTCTGTAGGTTTAGCTGAAATTGTCAATGGAGTAAGAGGAAGCTCAGGTAAGTCTGGCATGTTGGATTTAAGCGTATATACTTGCATAGAGATACTCAGTGCTAATATAGTTAATGGGTTGTCTCTTTACGTGCCTTTGCTCCAGGCCACTTAACCACCTAAAAATTATGAAACCTTGCACTTACTCAC
Source organism: Ambystoma mexicanum (assembly GCF_040938575.1). Lineage (NCBI taxonomy): Eukaryota > Metazoa > Chordata > Amphibia > Caudata > Ambystomatidae > Ambystoma > Ambystoma mexicanum. The sequence continues at coordinate 389,902,240 of NC_090928.1, read as the reverse complement.
TATTCGACATTTAAATGTGTATACAGAAGTTAGTCAAATACAGTGTACACTAGCTTGCTCAAACAAAACCTTCAGACCGTAGTTCCACAGCTCCGTGGCTAAGCAGCCAAGCGGTATTTGAAAGGTACCTGCTACGGTGCGTGCGCTTTAATATTCTAATGCTGACATCATTATGTGGCAGCACTGATGTCTGAGGTATTTCACTAGTTTTTTCTTTTTTTATATATATGTAACTCCTGTACATACACTGACTTCATCTGCCCAGTAGATGGCAGCACTGATACGCCTCCGTGGTTTACACTTCAATGATTGTATTTCAGTTGCACAGCAACCCATGCGTTCCATTTAGCCTCTTAGCGCATGACCTGCTCCCATGCTATCTGCAGCTCCATAATTGCCAATATGACCCATTCCAATCTGTAGGTGCTTATTCAGCCCTGGTGTTTTTCTTTTCATTCTGGGACTTGTAGTTGCACTTTTCCTCTTTCTCTCTCTTCATATGCAGGACATCGCAAGGATTTTCTCCATAAGAATAGTGTGAAACTGGTAGAGGCTTGTGGGGTCTTCTGGACTGCAAAGAGGTCCCAGGGAATACTACCATCCCATTTCTTCCCATCCTTTATTTTATTTTTGTAATTTCTTTATTCGTTTTTTAAAATATTGTACAGGTCAATGTCATATGTACATACCATTCCTTATATTCTTATAATTTGTTCCTGTTATGACCCTGCCCTCCCTCCTCCCACCCACTATAACAGCCTACATGCGATCCCATTCTCTACTTGTCTTAGTCCTGTTTACTTCTCCCTCCTTCCTTCCTCATTCCTGTTAATTCTGTTTGCCCTCTTGTCCTGGCTAAATAGCATCACTGTGAGTGCAGTCCACTGCAATATATCTGGCCCTGGGTCTAGCTTCTGCTCCTCTATCACCTTTTCCACACTCCTGTTTCTGCTGTAGTCCATTTTCGCAGGTCTTCCCACCATTTTCCAACATTCGGCTCTCTATCTGCTTTTCAGTTCATGGCTATACCTCGTTTAGCTTGCACGTATATTAGGTCCTTGAGTTTCCCTATTGCTTTTTCTTTTGTTCCCCTCCTGAAGAGCCCAAGCATGCACACTTCTGGAGTTTGGATATGTGAATGTATGCCCCATTGGGCCACTTTGTTTGCAATTTGCCTCCAGAATTCTTGAATGATTCCACATTACCAGAACATGTGTGTCATGCCTACATTTTCCCCTCTGATTGATTTTTAGACAAATCTGCTTGCCTGCCCCTTTGAATTTGGATATTGCCTCTGGAGTCAAGTACACTCTTTGTGTGACATATAATTGTATTAGTTGTAACCTGGCCTTCCTAGGGACCTTCTTATGGTAAGTGACTACTTTCCGCCTGACTTTGTCTTCAAAGGATTTCCTCAGTTCCTCCTCCCATCTTCCTCTGCATTTCAGTTCCTCTTTAAAGTGGCTCTCTAGCAATACATCATACAGTCTCGATATGGCATGTCCTCCCTCTGAGATGTCTTATTATTGTTTCTATTTCTGCACACTCTAATTGCGCCTTCCCTAGCCATTGGCCATCTCCATTTCATCGTACGTATCATGGCCCTGTGTAGTAGGAATTGTCCCCCGTTTATGCCTGTGGTTGACTGCAGTTCATGAAAATCTAGCAGTTGGTTCTGCCCCCAGAGGTCCCCTATTGTGGCAATCCTACTGGCCTCCCAGTGTGTACGCACGTTAGCTCTTAGTCCTCTCTTATCCGTCATTACGGCTGCTATATAATAACACATCATTATCATTTGACCTTGGACGTCTGCTTGCCTTCACAGTAATTTGGTAACATGGGCCTAATATACACACTGATATTAACGATACATATGGTGATCCATTCTTGTATGAAATGTGTATCACATTACAGTGATATTGTAACCATATTTTTCGTAGTGTACTTAGGAACAATGCTATGTGATGCCACGTATTGTTTTGTCAAGGGGAGAACGGTCATGTTCCATCACTTCCCATGATGCCACTTTGTGGTTGGGTCAAATGACATCACTTCCTGTGATGTCATCAGAGGTCAAGGCTCATGTGATGTCACTACCGCTACCGCAGGAGTTTCGGTGAAATGACGTCCCTGTTCCAAACCCAATTGAAGTTCAATAAACATCCTTGAACTGTGATCACTTGTGTCCGTCTTACTGTTTGATACCATGGCTTCCTTACATATGGTGTTAGGGGTGGGATGCGACTCAGTTGAGACAAATTAGGGAACCCTAACACTTCAGAAGCTTAGTCATAGAGCCTCAGATCCCTCTATCGCCACGTAAGAATACATAGGCTTTGAAATCTGTAGCAGCAGAGAAGCTACTATTCCTCCAGGGCAAATAGGAATGATCCCCACAGATTTGGTTCTAATACCACCTCTTGGGTGTTATATAAGATTTCTCCAAAATCTGGCCTGGAAGTTCAGTCTGGATGTCCCAGCGGGTATCATAGATATTGACTTTTGGGGAGACATAAAAGTTCTCCTACAGAACCATGCAAAACTCCATTTGAAGTACATTGTGGGGACAACATTGCTCAGAGAATTCTTGAAAGGGCTCCATTTCCCGTTTTATAGAGAGTGATCCAAAAATGACTGAGAAAGGTACCTTAGGCTTTGGAGAAGCTAATGAACTACCTCCCACTGAGGCAAAGAAGGAAGAAAAACCTGACATCCTTCCCGATCTAGCCTTCGCCCAGTGCAATCATCCAGCACTCGCAGAGGCTGTTTTGCAGGTCATTCCGCAAGGGGAAGGGTTAGAGAAGGGAAGCCCCTTTTTCTTCCTAAAGCAAGGATTAATGTACAGAAAGGAAACCTCCAGAGAAGGCCTGCGTAAAACTCAGTTAGTAATCCCCAAAACCCATTGGATGATTGTACTAGAGATTGCACATTCTCATTTGACAGGGGGACACTTAGGACAGGCGCACATCAGTGGGAAGTTTTACTGGCCAGCTATCCATGCAGATATAAAGAACTTCATTCAGACATGGGAAATATGTCATAAAACTGGTACGCATATTCCTTTCCCTGCCCCTTCGAACCCTTTACCAATAATAGAAATCCCTTTCTCCCGAATTGGGATGGATATCAGTGGACGATGGAAACCTCTAGACTGGGTAACAAATATGCCCTCGTAATACCCAGAGTCATTCCCCATGTGGAACAACACAACACAACATATTTTAAAACATCTATTGCCATATTTGTTCACGGTTGGTTTCCCCAAGAAAATTCTAATGGATCAGGGATCCAATTTCATGAGCAAACTCATGGGTGAAGTCAAAGAATTGCTCCATATTTCCAGCTTAAGAACCTCGGTTTACCACCTCCAAATGGACGGATTGGTAGAAAGATTTAACAAGTCACTTAAGATGATCCCAAGAAAGTTGGTAGACAAGGACAAGAAAGACTGGGATTGTATGATTCCCTGGGCTCTATTTGCGGTAAGAAAGCCCCTCCAGCGTCTACTGGATTCTCTCCTTTCGAACTACTTTATGGTAGGGAACCAAGAGATGTCCTAGACATGCTGCGGGAAACCTGGAAAGAAAGAGGAGAGGCACCTATTCCCCTCTCACAAACAGCTACCCGATTGCGAGAGCATATGAAACTTGTTCAAAATCTAGTCTATACTCACATGGAAAAAGCCCAAGCACAACAAAAGTCCACCTACGACAAGAAGGTGAACTTAAGATCTTTTTCAGTAGGACAAAAAGTATTAGTCCTCTTACCTACCTCTGAAAATAAACTTGTCTCAAAGGGGCATGGCCATATGAGGTGCTAGAGCAGACAGGGACCTGTACCTATAAAATAGACCGGAAACAAAAGACCCACCTCTACCACGTGAATCTCTTAAAAGAGTGGAAAGAAAATCCTTCCGCCGCCACTGCCTCAAGACTGTCTTGTTTAGTACCAGAAATGAATCGATAATTTTGAATTAATTCCCAAAGAGCTATCTAGTCAACAACAAGAGGATTTAAAAGATTGTGGGTCTGATCACTACTTTGGCGGTAATGCCGGTGGTATTACCTCCGGCGGTATTAGCCCTACTGCGAAACTCCCAAGCGCTAATAGCACCGGATCACGAGTTCGGCAGTGATGTAATTCCCCATTGAGCCCATTCGGAAATGCCCCATTCCCCATTGTGCTCAATGGGGAAAATTCACACTCTTAATAGCGCACATTTTCAGTGGATTTCCCTCCAGCCAAGAACTGGGGCGAAATCCGCCTAAGTCCTGATTTGGCGGAACCTTAAATCCGGCGGTAATAGCGCGACCGCCGAATTTAAGGGTTACCGCCAAAGACGTGATGAGGCTCTGTGTCACAACATTCCCCGATGTATTCTACGAGAAACCAGGGAGAGTGCACAGCACATATAATTATATCAGAACCCCAAAGGGAAAAGTGGTACATTTGAAACTGAAAGCAAGCGTCCCCAAACAGCACGATCCTCCCCGCAATGAGAGACAATGAAGGACTCTCCCAAAATGGGAATAAGGCCAAGACAGAGTGCGGGTGAGCGTAAATGGGAGTTTATCAATCAGAATAGGGCATGCAAAGAACTCTGCAAACTCCGAGAGCGCTCTGTCTGACAATAGCAAAGACAGGCGTATATATTTACAAAAAATGTCATAAGAACCTACACACTATAGGGGGCACAAGTTCAATGGGATTGGGTAGCGACGACTAACTATAGGTGCTGCTGCGATGTGGTTGGCTTTGGCTGGAAGACGTCACTGGTCAGCCTCGTGGGTTGGGCTGGGCCTGGCAGGGTGGCAGAGTTCATCCGGGCGGTGTTGTGGTGCCATCGCGGCCAGTGGCAGAGATGAATGTCTTTTCCTGACTTATTAGCCCTAGGCCATGCACACCGCAGTCATTCAGGCATTTCGATATTATCTTCTTTAGTAAATCTTTCAATAGGTTATACCACAGGTTAATGTAACACAGGAGGAATGCACCTTGTGAGGGGTCTGGAGGTAATACGTCAGGACATGGTTACCAGTGTCCTGTTGACCGGGGCCATAGGTCGAGGGGCTAAGCTTCAGGGCCTGGGACGGGTGGTACAGGTCTGTCTGCCTTGTAAGAAGTTGTTATGGATGTTCCGCTGTGTGTTGTCAAAGTGTTGGGTGTCCTGATTGTACAGGGCCATAAGTCTGAGATGGTCCGGTGGGTTGCGAGGTTTACGAGGGGGCGCGTGTGTTCAGGCAGAGGTTTACTGCTGTGCTGTAAATAATGCAGGTGGCGGGTGGCGGCCTTGGGTGCTACAGAGGGGGTTACAAGTCTTTGAAGCGGCTCCAGTCTGGTTGGGGGAGGTAAAGCAGCGCGGCCTCTGCTCTCATGCCTTGGCAGCCTTCGCAGGGTGGGAGGGGGAATGGCCTTGCACATATTTCACAAAGGTATTTCCCTCGTGTGTTGCCGATTTAGGTAAAAACATCACAACCATTTGAACACTCTATAATACTTATTGTAAGCAATACAAAACATGCATTTAAGCTTTGCTGGATGTGTCTCGATTATACCCAGTCTGAGCACCTTATTTATACATTATGTTTTAGTAAGTACAGCATTTTAGTTATATGTATATATATATTTGCAATAAGTGAGGTAGAATTAGGATTGGTGGAGAACATAGAAAGTAACCCGCCACTATTCGTGGCGGTGGTGGCACATATGGGGCCTGGACATGCACATATGACATGCGCCTTCTCGTGCATCCTTCACATGGGCCCTCTGTATGGTTACATTCGTCTTTCTTGTGTCCTCTAGCAGCATTAGTTCAGTTAAGGCGTGAGCCCATGGGGTGTAAGTTTCCCAGTGATACACGTAACAAATAGATTCCTGGTGCGTCCCTTTATTATTAGCACCCAACTGCAATGGTGTGGGCTCGCCATTGCTTATATCAAGGAAGCATGCTTTCTTAAATTTATACATTTTACAGGCTTTTGTAATATAAGGGATTTGGTGGAAGAAAGCATACTTTGCGAGTAGTCTTGACATTAGTATATAAAGACTGTCTGCCATCTGATGACCATTTTACTGTTCTTTTCATCTGCCCAGGCCTGCTGGCCGGGTCATGCTGGGGGCGATGATACACTGCGGGAGGTGAACTGTTACAATGTTAGTGTATTACGCTAGCTCATGTCCGTCTTGTTCGTGGGAACGTGCTCGCAGCGGATCTGCCAGGGTGCTGCGGCAACAAGGATGACTGAAACCCTCCAAGGGTGGGGGCCGCGCTACAGTGCGCTGAGCTCACACCATCTTTACCAGACAAAATGGTTTCTGGGCCTAGCTAAATTTTACTACAGGTGGGCAATTAATACGTGCGGGCAATGTCTCCAGTGGGTGAACCCTCCACCACCTGGGCCCGGGTGGCATGAGGGGACGCCCAAAAGAGCCATAGCCCTCACCTGGGGAGAAAGCGCAGGCGAGGGGGGTCTCCTGGACCAGTCCTCCCCTACATTTCCCCCCTTTCGTTACTAAAGTAACGAATTCTTTAAATCTTCTATCCTCCTACATTCTGCCTCGTCCATCACCGCCTCATCCCATGCAGGAGTTCCTTTAATGGGCATCCATGCTCTGCACACCCCCCTTAAGCTTTCACCTCTCCGGGCGTATTCATCTGGGGTACACATTAGATATATACATCCACCATCTCCTTCCAAATCTACCCAGACTTCCTCATACCATTCTAGTATACGGGGCTCTTTGATGGTGGTGTGCCATAACTTATCTACAATATCCTTATCGTGGTACATAGGCACCAGTTGGTACCTGGGTGTGTTGTCTATTCCTGTTTGTACTTGTGCTTCTTGCATCGTTTTTATTGTACCGTGTGAGTTGCCCATTGTCACCATCATCATTGCACCATTTGGTACTGCGTTAGCACAAACTCGAAGACCCACCTGGCACAGGCAAAAAAGTAAAAGGAGGAACACAACAGCTGGTATCAAAAATTTCACAGTCATTCCAAGCCATGAGGGAACCCAGGAGAAGATGTTGTCGAACCATGTACTGTCTTCTGCTCCACCTTCCATTTTCATTTTTTCTCCTAGGTTGTGGACTGCTTCGATCACATGGGACAGGGAGCCGTTCTCTGCGTCTTCAGAAGGTACGAAAGTGCAGCAGGCACTTCCTATCTTTCGGCAAACACCGCCGTCCATCGCCGTCAACAGGTCCAGGACATACCTGTTTTGCATGGTCATTAGTCGTAAAGCTCTTAGTTCCACCTTTATTATATTGAATCCTTCTTCAGTGTCGTTTGCCAGCTGAATCAATTCCCAGCGGGTTATCTGGAGCCATTTTGCGTTTGCCCTTGCTTGGACACTTGAGACGAGCAAGGCAAAAAATGTTTCCGCTGAGCTGAATAATCGATATTTGTCTGGGATCTGAGCCAATAGTTCTGATGATGCCTTTGATATGTAATTTGATGCTCGTCTGTTACGGGTCAGCACTTCTCCCTTGCTTCCGGAAGACAGGACATATATTTGCGACTCTGCAGTTGGTTGAGCCCCACTTTGTTGCACGCGTTCCTGTGTCCTTTTGTTCCCATCGATGTGGCTTTCTGGTATTACCATTAGGGCTGAGTGCAGAGTGGCCATTGAGCAGCTGCCACTCCATGACTGGGGGAGGTGTAGGTATGCCTGGTTGCCGCATACCCAGTACGTGTCCATGAGGGCTGCAGTACCTTTTCTTAGATCTGGGATGGTGAGGGTCTTGTTACAGTTCTTGTTTGTTCCCATGGGGGTTCTCCCTTCTCCTTTAAAACACAGTCCATAGTCCATTTCACTCTGTAGTTTGAACTGTTTTTCAATGGCAGTTACCCAAGTTAGTTTTGAAATGTGTTCTCTCCATACTGGTGTACATGTTTCTTCTATCCACTGCAATTTATCCGGTGCCACACCTCTTAGTGCTTCCGCTTTGCACAGTACTTCTTCATCCTTCCGCTTGTTGTCAGAAAAAAGTGTCCCTTCTATTACAAAAAATGGTTCTTTCAAACATACCACCCCTGCCGTTTTTGGGTAACACGTTTTCTCGTTCTGCAGCATTTGAAAAGTCACTTCATGTGCCTGGAAGGTGTTCTTAATCCTGCACAACGTGAGATGAAGGAGACACTGGGCAGCTATAATTGGCAACTCTTTGGGTAGTAATACTTTGGGTGTACCTGATGCGTGAGGGATGAGGGAACAGACATAGCAGCTCTCGTTTGTTGTCTGTTTAGCTGTGGCGCTCATGTCTGCATACCACTTATTTGTTTGATGGGGGTGTCGTGGGTCTTCCATCTTATCTAGACCTAGCCCATAGTATTCATCATACTTCCTCCTCCCTGCTTCCCTCTTCCGTCTGTTGTTCTTGTTCCTCATGTACTTCCCAACTCCCTGGGCAATGGATAAGCTGGACCCCCCTTTCTCATTCCCGCCCCCCTTAGCCCATTCATCATATAATATTTCGTGCATTTCTAGTAGCTTTTCGTCTTCTTTCCTGACGTTAGCTGGCAGGTTGTTTTTTAGTATGGGGGCAGGCTGGCTGGTGAGGGTGTTGTACAACCATGATATGGCAGACGGATTTCGGTCATTTAGACTGTGGGCATTGTAATTAGATACCCCTGGTGGGGACACTGTGTTGTTCTGCATTCCACCTTGTGGCTTTTTTCTTTGTAAGGTGACAACACTGGATGGTGTGGTATGATACCCCCATACAAGTTTAGTTCCGTCCCATATCAAAAAATCACCTTCCCTAGTATTGACACTTGTAGATGCATTGGGCCCGGTAGTGCTGTTAATCCGCCCAGTAGTGCTGTTACTCCCTCCCCCCTCGTTCATCTCGATAGAGATGAACGCTATAAACCAATACGTAACCAGGCCAAACATTATCATAAAAAACAATGTGATGCATACAGATAATCCACACTCATACGAATATCTGCATCTCTCAATTACTAATTCTCTCATTCTACTAATTCTATCCGTTGCAGGCTGCCCGTTAGATGCCATGGAAGCTCCTGTTTGAGATATAAAAGTGCATTAAGTGCATGTGTGTAAACATGTTGCTAGCACCATCGGTGCCAATATATATTTTACGGGGAATGGGAGCGGGTGGGGATGCGGGGAGGGGTATTCACAGACAAGGGTTTATACAGGCTATAATTTTGTTATTTCATTAATTACATACCATCCAACAAGATGAAAACAAAACACACACATTTTTTTTTTTTTTTTTTTTTTTGAAATATCCTTATCAGTTATTCTCCCACTCTAGTCCAGTGCTGACACACACACACAAGTTCATATTTAGACATTCTACTCAGTTTCATCGTTTGCTGTTGTCTGTGCCTCCTCATCTACCTCCTCTTGCACATTGCTGTATGCCTTCCGTACGTCGGTCAAGTGCACCCAGTACCTCAAGCCCTTCACCTTTACTGCCGTGGGCGTGCAAAATATTACCTCGTATGGGCCATGGAATCGTGGTGCATTCCACCGACGCACAAAACTTCTGACATAAATTGAGTCGCCTGGCATCAGCTGTAGCTGTTGCTCTGGCTCCGTGTCAGATCCTGTTACGTTTCCCTCTTCTCTAGTGAAGGGTGGGGAGAGTTGCTTTGAAATGGCGCGCGCTGCTCTTGTCAATTTTCGTAAATAGTCTGTAAACTCATCTCCCAATATTGCGGCGCTTCTGTGAGCATCTGAGTGTTCGCGCAGTGGAGAGTGTGCTGTATTCATTCGTCTCCCGGTCACGATCTCGTGCGGGGACAAATGATGGTCTTTGCTTGGCTGATTTCTCAATTCAAATAGCGCCAGGGGTAGACAGTAAATCCAATTTTTCTTCAATGAGAAGCATAGTTTTGATAACCTGCCCTTCAACAGTCCGTTCATCTTTTCCACTACGCCATTACTTTGGGGATGATAAATCGAACACAATTTATGTTTTATACCCAATAATGTGGTAACTTCCTTGAAGAGTTCATTCACAAAGTGAGAGCCGTTGTCTGAGCGAATCACGTCACAAATTCCCCAGCGTGGGAACACTTCCCTTACTAGGAATTTGGCAGCGCTTTTTGCATCAGGTCGCGCACAGGGTCCTGCTTCCACCCACCTTGAAAATGGGCACACAACCACGATCATGTACCGTGCGCCATTGCACCTTTCCCCCATGTCTGCGTAATCTATATGTAGTTCTCTGAATGGGCCAATGGGTTTGGGAATCGTTCCCCGGAGTGTGCGTAATGTCATTCCTGAGTTGTATATTTGGCATGTTGTACATTCCATTGCTAATCGAGACACATGCTCCTGGAGACAGGGCACGAACCATTCTTCCTGTATTTCCGCTGCGATGTGCTGTTTAGTATTATGTGCAGGGAAGTGTAGCTGTTGAAATGCAACTTCTAGTAACTGTAGTGGCATTACCACTTTCCCTGAGTTATTTTGCCGCCATAGTAGATCTGTTCCCGATTGGCTGCATCCCCGTTTTGTCCACGTTAATTTTTCTTCTGCACTAGCTCCTTCCTGCAATTCTAGTATTTGTGATACGGACATCATGTTGTACCCTTCTGGGAGTTCTTCGGTTGTTTTGTTTTTAATCATGAACTCACCTGTGTCGTATTTCTGAAAATAGGAAGCCTCTTTGGCGGCAGCGTCCGCTGCCGCGTTCCCTAAAGGCACAACGTCTGTGTTGGATGTATGGGCCTGGCACTTCACTATTGCTACTGCAGTAGGGTTTTGTAGGGCCTCAATTAACTCTTTTAACAATTCTGCATGCTGTACTGGTGTTCCGTCTGCCCGTCTGAATCCCCTACGCCCCCATCTTGCTAGACCTCCATGTACTGTCGTCGTCATGTAAGCTGAGTCTGTGTATATTGTCACTGCACAACCCTTTGCTGCATGTAGTGCTTCTATGAGCGCAATCAGTTCTGCTGCCTATGCAGAGTAATGTGACGGGAGGCGGTACTGTACTAGTGTTTCGAACTCACCTTCTTCTAATCTCACTACTGCCATGCCAACGTGTTTTTTTCCCGTGTCCACATCAATTGATGCAGACCCATCCACAAAGTACACTTCCCCTTCGCTTAGGGCGATCTCACACACCGCTGTGTCATCCCCTCCTTCTCCTGTGTAGGTTGCGCAATCGTGGTTCTGCATATCCTCTAATGTGCACGCTTCTGTAATGAATGTGGCGGGGTTCACTGTCTTACATCTCACTATATGGATGTTGGCGCTGGACAATATAATCTCGTAGGCTGTTGCCCGCTGTGTGGTCAGTGTGCTTTTTGATCTCTCAAGTATTGCAAATAATGAGTGTTCCACAAACAATGTCACAGGGCAACCCATTACTATTGTGGCACTTTTCTCAATCGCGAATGCAGCTGCTGCGAGTGATTGTTCGCACGCGAAATGACCCTGCATCACGGCATCCAAAGTACCACTATAGTAAGCCAATGGCTTGTGTCCTAAGGATGTTTGTTGTGTCAGTACCGCTGTCATAAGTGTTCCTTTGCAATGTGAAAATAGGTAAAATTTGCGTCCATAATCAGGGTTTGCTAGTACTGGAGCGCTTGAAATTAGCTCTTTTAGTGATTGAAATGATATGCTCATTTCTTCTGACCATTTTATTTTTTCATTCTCCTGTTGTGCTTCTTTGAGTGCTTGTAGGAGGGGCCTCGTGTATGCTGCATAATCTAGTATCCATGGTCGGCAATAGTTGCACATCCCCAAAAATTTCTGCATATCTTTCACTGTCGTGGGTTCTCCTACTGATCTTATTGCCTCTACCCTGTCAGGGATTATTCTTTTTCCATCTTTTGATATGAGCTGTCCCAGGTATAGGACCTCAGTCAGGCAGTACTGTAACTTCTCCTTGTCTACCTTGTATCCCTTGTTGGCTAGTAAAGTCAGGAGCGTTGTTGAATCTTTTCTACATGTTTCCTCGTCTTGTGCACACACTAATAAATCGTCTACGTACTGAATAATCGTACTCTCAACTGATAGGTTTCCCAAGTCTTCATGCAATATGCGGTTGAATATGCTCGGACTCTCACAGTATCCCTGAGGTAATCTGCAGTGTTCATATCTCTTACCCCCCAGTGTGAAAGCTGTAAGGTATCTACTCTCTTCAGGCAGGGGTATCGAGAAAAATGCATTTTTCAAGTCCACTACTGTGAAATGTGATGCCGCTTTTGGGATGCTGCATAGTATTGATGCAGGGTTCGGGACTAGAGGGAACTCTTTCTGAATTACGTCATTGAGGGGGCGTAAGTCCTGTATCATCCTCCAAGATCCTCCTTTCGCTTTTTTGATTGGATAAATACATGTGTTACATGGGGAGTTTGAAGGCACTATTATCCCTTGTGCTAGTAGTGCATTTATTGTTTCTTTTATCCCTTCTTCAGCTTCACGGGACAATGGATACTGTTTGACTCGGGGCAAGATAGCTCCTTGTTTTAGTTTTATTATCACAGGTTGTACTCCGTGCAACAGCCCTACATCATGGGGGCCTGTTGTCCATAAATTGTTTGGTACGAGCCTCATGTCGTCATCAAAAAATGACGGTGGTGTTCCTACCACTGCCATCAATTGGACGGGGATTTCCCTGGCTTGGATCAAAATGTCACAGGGCATCGCTATTTCCATTACTATCTCACCATCTGCTTCTGTGTCTGAAAAGAGATCCTCATCTGTTACCTCGCGTAGGGCGAGGTTGGCGTTTGTACACAGCACTGTGCGCCACTCACATCCTTCCCTGTCCACTCCAATCACAGCGATCCTTTTCGTTGATACCTGCACAGCGTGCAAATCCAACGATACCACTGATCCTGGTGCTGTGTTTGGACACACTATGGGCGGAAGAGGAACTCAGCTGGAATCCTCCAATCCATTCTTCTTAGCTCTGGAATTATGAGGGCCAAAGTCTTTAGCCCTTCAATAAACATTTCCTCATTTTGTGGCAGCCCTCGTATTTCCTGTGTGGTTGTGTAGGCTTGTACTACCAACATTGCACGCAAGGGGCATATCCCGGGTGTCGAACACACTATTCCTCCTTTATTAAATGATATGGTCATGTTAAGTTTACTCATAAGATCCCTCCCCAACAAATTTATTGGGGACTGTTCGTAATACAGTAAGGGTGCCTTCACAGTCTTGCCCCCCACTGTTACATCCAAAACTTCTGTGTAAGGAACTTCAATTACAGCCCCAGAGAACCCCTGCGTCTCTAACTTCCTGTTAGATAACGGGAACCGGCCCTCTCTGACACATGATTTCTCCGCTCCCGAATCAACCATGAATATAAACTGCTTGTCTCCTATCTGCGCCCCTACCAATGGTTCCTCTGCTGCACTGTAGGTGGTAGATAGAACTGGACACGCAAGTGTTCTCTGTGGGCTGTCCTATGTGGGGTGTCTCATCGCCCCCCCCTCATTAAATACATTTCCTGAGACCACTGACATGCCGTTGTAAGGTGCTGGTGCGGGAGCCCCGTTTGCTGTTGTCGCGAAAGGGTTACCTGGTGTATATTGCATACTGTCGCTGTTTTGTGGGTGGTTCTGTGTTCTATACTGAGGTCCCTGTTGCTGGCCGACATTACCTTGGCCTGGGTTTCTTAGTTGTTGTTGTCCCATTGGGAGGCCATATGGGCTTCCTGGGTGGGGATGGCCATATTGTTCTACCTTTTGGAACCCGTTATTGGGTCTGCTTCTGCACTCTCTAGAATAGTGCCCCCATCGCCCGCAGTTCCAGCAACTTCCTTGTGCACCTCTAGGACCCTGCCATCCATTTCCTCCCGTTCCCCCGTATCCCGTTCCACCTCCTCTTCGGCCCCTGTACCCACCTCGTCCCCCTCGAGGGGTCCACTCTTGCCACTGCGGACCTCCACCTTGCTCCTGCTCGTTCCACTGCCGCTGTCCTGTTCCCGCCCAATTAGTTGCCATCCTTCCTTGTATTGCTATCAGCCCCTCCTCCTCATCCTCTCCCTCCCTGCTGTGTGGGAGCGCAGCTACTGCTGCTGCGACCTTCACCAATTTTGTCTGTACTAACTTCGCTTCGTCTGCCAACCTTTTCTGCGCCACCTCCTTCTCCCTCTCCTTTATTCGTTTACAATGGTGTACTACTATGCTCTGAATTTCTGGCCATCCCTTTGCTTCAATACCTGCTATCTTGTCGAGCGCTTTCTGCACTTCCTTTGGGAGCCCTCTTTTTATAATGAAGTAAAATAAAGATGTCGATTGATACCAGGGCGTGCCCGTCTCCGCTCTCCACATCTCTTGGACCCGAAAAATGTAATCCATAGCCTCCTCCCCGTCATTCATTGTACATTGCATCACTGACTGTAAGTCCGGTGTATCTGGGAATGTTTCGCGTAAGGCGTCCCACACCCTAGCCCGCACTGTGTTAAAGGAGGCCCCATCATGGTGGTCACAATCTAACGTTACTCCCGGGAAACCTGCTTTAACCCATACTCTTTCAGCCTGATCGCCCACCGCTGATACAAGCAGACTTTTCACATCTCCTATAGGTAGGGGTACCCCAGCAGTATGTTTTTCAAAGGCGTATATCCACTTACTTGCCCCTCCTGATAATGGGGGCAATAGCTTTAATAAATTGGCTTTATCCATCTGTGCCCATGGGATATAGTTAGGCCTCCCTCCTCCTCTGTGTATCAGCGGGAGCTGTAGCTTTCCTTTCGTTAGGGCATCCGGACCCGATTTGGATGCTGATGTTTCCAGTGATGCCATTTTCCCCACTCTGTTCCTTAGTCGTCCCGTCCACTCATCGTCCAGTGTTCTCACTGAACATGTGCCATCCCCCCCTTCGCTTCCCCCTCCCATAGCCATGCTCAATCTGTCACTTTCTTCTAATTCGTCCCTTATGTCGCATAGTAATTCCTCTTGATCCCCCATAGGCCTTTCATTATTGTGAGTATCTCCCTCTCGTGTCTCTATTTCAATTATTCGTGTTGGTTCTTCTTCAATTCTGAACAGTATCTCACCTTTCTTCCACCCCTCTTCAGGTTTTCTATTCTCGCCTGGCGCTCTAGACGTGCGCCCTGATCTAGCCGCATTAAGTGCTGTTTGTCCGCACATGTCTTTTATCCTCGAGAGCTCATCTTTTGCTATTGAGAGTCTTGACTGTAAATCGTCTGTGAGTTTCTCTATGTCCACCCTTTGTGTACTCGCCTGGCCTCGCTCCCTTGTATTTTCATATGGTGGGGGTGCAGTGGGCCGGTGGGGTGTAGTGGTTGTCGGGGGAGGCACATACATCGGATCACTGTATCCTTCTGCGGGTACAGGTTTTTTTAATATTGGGTACAAACTTATTACCTCTACTGGTGGCGCTACACTGGACAATTCTTTGACATCTTTCTGTATCATTAGTGGATTGTCTGTGGTGGATGGGAGATCAGGATTTAATGCTGGTGCTTTAGGCGGTGGTATCTCTTCAAATAACCTCCAAAGATCTAATATTTCCCTCCTATTTTGCAACTGGTTTCCTTTGTACTTCAAGAAAATGCATGTGACCACCATATCCAGAACACTTTTATCAAATGGCCCTCCCTCTGGCCATATCTGGGGTAACCCCTCTCCCTTCAACTCAGTTACCCATTGGTCGTGATATTTTTTAATCCGCTCCGCGTACCCTGGAAGACTCTTACAAATATGTGATAAGGGTGTTTCAGCCCCCATCTCTGTACCCTCCTAGTGCTTGTGTGTCTCTGTGCGTCTGCAACTACAAGGTAAATGGATTATCAATATTTTTTTTTTTTCCTTTTGTGCTACTTCACATTCAATGTTGGGCTCGTTTGGGCTCTCCCCCCTTCCCTTGATTGCACGATACAAAACTAGCTATACACAGCGTCTACTCTGTTTTCTTGGAGGGGCACATACAAGGGCAACCCATCATTTATTTTGACAGTATCAATCTGGAGATCAAAACATGCACATCACGCTTACCATGACCATTTAACTATTATACATTTATAACCGTTATGCACATTCACAACCTCAAATCGTCCCCTGACACATACGAGGTGCACAAACCTCTTGGTAACACTCAATGCACCATTCAAGCTGCCCTCCCTTTCCTCCCTAGCCGGCTGTCCCTGTCCGTCTTACTTAGATAAATGGATGCGCATATGCATATATTTATATGTTTTAACCTGCTCTCCCCCCTTCTAGTAGGACCCGTTTTTCTCTTACTTTCTTCCCAGTTTCGTGCTAAACTTGTTTTTTCTTCTCCCCCTACCCCTAAAGAAAAAGAACAGAAAGAAATGATAGTGATCACTAATATATCCTCAGTGCCCCCTTTTGCTGAACACTTTTATCTTGTATTTCACTTCGTCATATATTCCCAGTACTAGTCAATATATCGCTATGCGGCGCCGCCTTCCACCCCCTTTCGGAACTAGGTTCCCGTCACTTTTATCTCTTATTCACCTCTTGATCCTAATGGCCATATGCAAAGAAAAAGAAAGGAAATTTTTAGAATGATCTTTAATATATCTTCGTACCCCCTTCTCGTTTCCTGTCCTACACTTCTCTCCCCACTCCCTTTACAATCGCTCATACTCAGTACTCACGTGCCCGTCTTGAACCGATAGTCTCCGAAACTGGGTCCGTCCAGGCAGTGTCGCCGTCAGCTCAACAGTCAGCCCCGGCTCCGGCGAGCGGTACTCAAAGGGGATTTTTCAACCGGGATCCCGTACCCTTTCTCTATTGAGTGCGCACTTCTTAGTGTACCGGTCGCCGTTGGCGGGCAGCCTCCCGGAGCCGGCTCACCGTGCGTATCCCTTTTCGACCGGAGATTCTCGTGCCAAAAAGGGGACGGTTATAATGAGTTAGGAAGAAGTAAAAATCACGCTATCGGGGTCACCACTGAAAGCAAGCGTCCCCAAACAGCACGATCCTCCCCGCAATGAGAGACAATGAAGGACTCTCCCAAAATGGGAATAAGGCCAAGACAGAGTGCGGGTGAGCGTAAATGGGAGTTTATCAATCAGAATAGGGCATGCAAAGAACTCTGCAAACTCCGAGAGCGCTCTGTCTGACAATAGCAAAGACAGGCGTATATATTTACAAAAAACGTCATAAGAACCTACACACTATAGGGGGCACAAGTTCAATGGGATTGGGTAGCGACGACTAACTATAGGTGCTGCTGCGATGTGGTTGGCTTTGGCTGGAAGACGTCACTGGTCAGCCTCGTGGGTTGGGCTGGGCCTGGCAGGGTGGCAGAGTTCATCCGGGCGGTGTTGTGGTGCCATCGCGGCCAGTGGCAGAGATGAATGTCTTTTCCTGACTTATTAGCCCTAGGCCATGCACACCGCAGTCATTCAGGCATTTCGATATTATCTTCTTTAGTAAATCTTTCAATAGGTTATACCACAGGTTAATGCAACACAGGAGCAATGCACCTTGTGAGGGGTCTGGAGGTAATACGTCAGGACATGGTTACCAGTGTCCTGTTGACCGGGGCCATAGGTCGAGGGGCTAAGCTTCAGGGCCTGGGACGGGTGGTACAGGTCTGTCTGCCTTGTAAGAAGTTGTTATGGATGTTCCGCTGTGTGTTGTCAAAGTGTTGGGTGTCCTGATTGTACAGGGCCATAAGTCTGAGATGGTCCGGTGGGTTGCGAGGTTTACGAGGGGGCGCGTGTGTTCAGGCAGAGGTTTACTGCTGTGCTGTAAATAATGCAGGTGGCGGGTGGCGGCCTTGGGTGCTACAGAGGGGGTTACAAGTCTTTGAAGCGGCTCCAGTCTGGTTGGGGGAGGTAAAGCAGCGCGGCGCAGCCTCTGCTCTCATGCCTTGGCAGCCTTCGCAGGGTGGGAGGGGGAATGGCCTTGCACATATTTCACAAAGGTATTTCCCTCGTGTGTTGCCGATTTAGGTAAAAACATCACAACCATTTGAACACTCTATAATACTTATTGTAAGCAATACAAAACATGCATTTAAGCTTTGCTGGATGTGTCTCGATTATACCCAGTCTGAGCACCTTATTCATACATTATGTTTTAGTAAGTACAGTATTTTAGTTATATGTATATATATATTTGCAATAAGTGAGGTAGAATTAGGATTGGTGGAGAACATAGAAAGTAACCCGCCACTATTCGTGGCGGTGGTGGCACATATGGGGCCTGGACATGCACATATGACATTCGCCTTCTCGTGCATCCTTCACATGGGCCCTCTGTATGGTTACATTCGTCTTTCTTGTGTCCTCTAGCAGCATTAGTTCAGTTAAGGCGTGAGCCCATGGGGTGTAAGTTTCCCAGTGATACACGTAACAAATAGATTCCTGGTGCGTCCCTTTATTATTAGCACCCAACTGCAATGGTGTGGGCTCGCCATTGCTTATATCAAGGAAGCATGCTTTCTTAAATTTATACATTTTACAGGCTTTTGTAATATAAGGGATTTGGTGGAAGAAAGCATACTTTGCGAGTAGTCTTGACATTAGTATATAAAGACTGTCTGCCATCTGATGACCATTTTACTGTTCTTTTCATCTGCCCAGGCCTGCTGGCCGGGTCATGCTGGGGGCGATGATACACTGCGGGAGGTGAACTGTTACAATGTTAGTGTATTACGCTAGCTCATGTCCGTCTTGTTCGTGGGAACGTGCTCGCAGCGGATCTGCCAGGGTGCTGCGGCAACAAGGATGACTGAAACCCTCCAAGGGTGGGGGCCGCGCTACAGTGCGCTGAGCTCACACCATCTTTACCAGACAAAATGGTTTCTGGGCCTAGCTAAATTTTACTACAGGTGGGCAATTAATACGTGCGGGCAATGTCTCCAGTAGGTGAACCCTCCACCACCTGGGCCCGGGTGGCATGAGGGGACGCCCAAAAGAGCCATAGCCCTCACCTGGGGAGAAAGCACAGACGAGGGGGGTCTCCTGGACCAGTCCTCCCCTACAAAACCATATAGACTCCCGGAAGCTCGATAGTGGTTTAGGAAGTGAACAAAATGCTACGGGCAAATATTATCGAACCTTCTTGAAGCCCATGGTCCTCCCGTATGGTCACAAACCCCAACCATTCCTGGAGGTTTTGCATAGACTCCCGACAGTTCAACACCATCTCTGACTTTGATGCCTATCCTATGCCACACATCGACAAATTGATTGGAAAACGTGGAAATGCCAACTTCCTTCCCCTATCAACCCTAGATTTAACCAATGGGTACTGGCAGACCCCAGTACATGGACCTGATAAAGAAAAGACAGCTTTCTCGATGCCCCTGAGACTATTCCAGTTCAAAGTCTTCCCTTTTGGCTTACTCAGGGCCCCTGCCATTTTCCAAGGGCTTATGGACAGGATATTACAGCCCTACTTCAATTTCTGTGGGCCTTATATTGTCGACATAGTCATTTAAAGTAAGACTTGGGAAGACCATCTTTTCCATCTCTTTACTATTATGAGAGCCCTCAGAGAAGCCAAATTAAAGAATGCCGAACCCCAGAAAATGTATTGGACTGACGAGGATGATGTATGTTACAAAAGCTTAAAACAAACCCTGTGCCAGAACCCAATCCTAAAGGTATTAGATTTCTCAAAGGATTTTGTGTTACAAACTGACACCTCCATTACAGGGTTAGGAGCAGTTTTGTCACAGGTTTGTGATGGATTAGAACACCCTATCATATTCACTAGTCAAAAACTCTTGTGAAAGAAAATTACTCGATGTTAGAATTAGAGGCCCTTCCCATCACATGGGCCATCACCTTAGAAACTACCTCCTAAGAAGGAAGTTCACACTCATCACAGATCATTTTCCATTAGTGTGGATTAGCCAGCGAGTTCCTAGTCCTGCAACTCTGTTTCACTGTGGAGCACCGAAAAGATAAAGACCAGGGGACCGTTGATTTCCTTTCTTGGTTTCCTTGTGAAACAGATGCGGCTACATCTCGTAGGGGAAGGGAATGTAAGAAACCAGAAAGTGTGTCACCCACTAGTCCCCGGGGATCTGTCATCCAGGTGGACATGACACGGCCATTGCTTTTGGATCCAGTTCCTGGGGGTGGACCAGTGCGGGAGGATCACCTGGGTGAGGGTTTTTTGCGGGAGTGGGAGACTGGATGGTGAGGTGTGTTATCCCCTTCCCTATAACACCTTTACCCCATCCTACCAACTAGGTTATTTAAGAACTATACCCCCAACTGTTTACAACACAAAAACTTTCTCACAGACAGCCCGCTATGAGAGAAAACGGACTAAGACTCGAGCCGTATACCTGATGTGTCCCAATACAATGGTCAGGCAATTACTGACCATCACACCCACCTGACTTCCATTAAGCTTCCCCACACGGATAAAAGGTGGAGCACGAGAGCACACCCTGAGCGAGGCAAAGCACACAAGGAAACAGCAGTTCCAAGATGGCAGTTTAATGCAGGAAGAAAGATGGCAAAACATCAGGGGATTGCAAGGAGGGAAGTTCCCTTGACCTTTTTGACAAGGAAACGTTGCTTTCATGAGCTCCCGCAGATTGGAAACCATGAGACTAGGAAAACAGGCTGAAGAATGCTGCATTGTGTGTCAGAGACATCCGGGGCCCTCCCCTGTCAATGAAATGAACACAGCCGGTGAGTAGGGAGACCGATACAAGATCGGTCTCTGTTAAAGCCAACGTTGCAAGTGGCAACATTGTATGGCAAGCGCTGGAACAAACATTGTTTGAAATACGTGTGATAAAAGGCACAAGTAAAGTTGAACTGCTGATGAGTGGTTGAACTTTTAAACCAAGATGCAATACCTTTGACAGAGTGGTCCGGCACCACGTGTGTGCTCAATGGAAGGTCTCTGTAAGGTATCCAGCTGAAAAGTGAAAGAGTTGTAGAGAATTGTGACTCAAAGTTGTCCTGCAATGGTTCAAGCTAAATCCTGCGCACAGTCGAAAGTCTTCGATGTTGATACAGTAAAGAAAGTTTGTGGCAAAGTAGATAAAGGTGGTCCGAGCCCGGCAGAGGGAGATCATTTGAAAGCTTTGTGTTAAAGTGGGTCTGACCCCAGCACAGGGGCACCCAGGGTGAACAGAAAATCACCCAAGAATTTGTACATGTGAAATCCTAAGAAGATAGGAACTTTGATGTTTGTCATGTTGCATCAGGCCCTCTGAAAAAGAGACTTTGGCACAGAAGGCATGATGTTTTGAACTGCACCCTTCATGCTAGAGAAGCCAGACTGTGGTAAACTCGAGTGTGCCTCCTTGTCCCGGGCTGCAAACGTGGGGAAGGGAAGCCAGCGGCTTGAATATCCTGATGTATCATTTCTTGAACACTTTTATTTTGCATAACATTGTTTCCCGCACTATTTGCATTTAGAAGTAAATATTGGCAATAGGTTTATTAGCATGGGCCCTATTATTTTGACAGACTCGACTAGGACAGCGTTATTATTATTTGATGGTCGTAGCTTGCTCCCATCTTTAGATTTAGGATTAGATAGGCATTTTTCAAACCCAATTGAAGTTCAAGAAACACCCTTGAACTGCGATCACTTGTGTCTGTCTTACTGTTTGATACCATGCCTTCCTTACATGTGAAAGTGAAGAATAGATGATATGCAGCATGCAGTCTGCTGGAACTGGGAAAGTTCCTAGAACATATTGAGGAATGTGGTAAGTCAGAATCAGGAGGCGGACAACTTCCTGTGTTTTGTAACATAACTGTTTTTTTGATGTGCCAAATCCCTATGATATCCCTGAGATTGTTATGTTATGTTATATGGTATTTATATAGCGCCTACTGCCATTGGTATGGACTCAAGGCACTGTGAGGTTGAAGGCCCTTTGGAAAACTGTAGTCTGAGAATTGATGAGTGATGAAGGAGTTGTAAAATGTGTTTGTGAATTTATAGCCATTTGAAAGTAGCTCAGGTTAGGAGTGGTTAAGTCCCTAACAGCAATCTGTGATTTTCAGTAGGTGGGACGGATGCTATGAAAGTATTGAAGGAGTTAGAGGAGCCATGAGAGTCCCTAAGAGTCAAGCTATGTGAAACGGCTGGACCAAATTGTGCGTGGGACTGAGCTGTATATTTCTTGGAAACCTACTCTGGCCGATGTTGATGTGTGGTAATGGTCAGTGTAGAGAGGCTATGTTTATTGCAGTTGCTTGTGGCTGAGCAGGTTGATCCCCCAGAGGGGCGCAGCTGTATTCCCTGGGAAGCAGTGCATGAGGGTCTGGTTAAGGTGTATCAAAAACCTAGATAGATTTAGTCTTGCGGTGCATATCATATAGGCCCGGTAGGAAGTGCTATGTTGCCCCTATAGGCTTCTCCTGTGCTTCCAGTTTTCGTTGGAGGGGTGGATGGTGAGCCTGATCTGAGGTTTCTGTAGGGCCTGTAGCGTGTGAATATATTTGTAGGTATTCTGGTCTTTTGTTGTGAAGGATTCTATGGGTTATGTACATCGCCTTAAAGGTGGACCATCGCACGATTGGTAGCCACTGTAGGACGCTGAGAGTGGGGTGATGTGTTCTCTGAGACTTCGGGCTAGTAGGAGCCTCACAGCGGTGTTTTGTATTTGTTGAAGTTTTCTTATTTGCAATGTTGGCTGCCCCTACGTATAGGCTGTTAGCATAGTCAAGGTGAGAGAGGATGATAGCAAAGATCGCTGAGACTCTGTACGGGAAGGTCAGGTAAGGAAAAAGGCAATAAGGGGTGCGAATGTGTAAGTAATAGCATTTTATCACGGAGTTGATGTGATGCGATAGGGTCAGCTCCATGTCCACGATGCATCCAAGGTTTTTTACTGTGTGGGAGGTGGTGGGAGGTAAGCCTAGGGAGGGTGGCCATGGGTGGGTTGAAGGAACAGGGCGTTCTTGCCACAGAGCATGATCTCAGTTTTACCAGGATTGAGTAGGAGGTAATTGTACATCATCCAGTGTTTGATTTCTGAGAGACGGGTAGCTAGGTTGGGAGAGGTAGAAGTGGGGCTCTTGGGGATTCAGAAGATGATGTGGGTGTCGTCTGAGTAATTATAGCATGGTAGGCCATGGGATCGAATGAAGGCAGGAAGGGGGCTCAGATAGAGGTTGAAGATAGTGGGGAGAGCGAGGCAACTTGCAGCACTCCATAGTTGTCTGGGTGGGGAGCGGAGGAATTTTGAGGCGTGTGTACTATTTGGGATCTATTGCAGAGAAAGTAGGATATCCAATTCAGTGCGGAGTACCTGATGCTGAGTGTGCGAAGTCTATCAGTGAGGATGGAGTGGTTAATGGTGTCGAATGCTGACGGGAGGTTGAGCAGGATTGGGCGGTGCAGCCTTCCGAGTGAATGTGTCTTTTAAGACCGTCCCATATGGAGACTAGGCAGGGTTCTGTTCCTCGTCAGGGTCTTAAACAGATTGGTTGGGGTCAAGGATGTTATTCGATTCTGCAAAATGGCATAGTTGTGAGTATGCAGCTCGGTCAGTTATTTTAGCTATATATTGGTCGTTTGAGATGGTCCTGTAATTGGTCAGGACAAGGAGTTCGAGAAAGTATTTTTGAGCAGGGGCTTGATGTAGGAGGTTTTGAATTCTGTAGGGAAGGTGAGAGAAGTGAGAGATGTATTTACTATGGATTTTGCAAAGTCGCATGCGCAGGTGGTTGTCAGGATTTCTTTTAGTAAAGCGGGGGGCAGGGGTCTCCAGGGGATCCTGAGGCACAGAGAGTGGTCAGAAGGTAGGGAGGAGTGAGAAGATGGATGTATGTTCTAGTGTCATGGGCACGGTGGGGGATGTGGCGTATCCAATATAATTTTAGAGAGGATGGACTTTTCTCTCTAGGACTATGTTTTGAAAGTGGTCTGAGAGGGAGTTGCTAAGGGTTTGGGTGTAGGTGATAGTGTTGGTGTTGCGGGGGGGCTGTTGAATTCAGTGATGAGCTTGATGAGATCCCTTGAAGGGTGCGAGGCACTGGTGATGATGTTCCATGGGTAAAATGATTTGGCTTTGCGTATCTCTGCCCGCTAACTTTTGAGTTGGACAGTGTAGGTCAGTCTATTCGAAGACAACAGGTCTGCCCAACATTTGTGCTCCAGGATATGGTTCTGGGATTTTAGCTTTTTGAGTGCTGAGGTGAAGCATCTCGGGAATAGTGTTTTAGGGAACGGCCTTGATAGAAGATTTGGTATCATAGAGAAATGAGCCATCCTCTTGAAAAGCCAGGGTGATCCGGTAAACAGAGCGACCAGGCTTCCATTGAGGCCAGACAAAGGAGAAAAACTCACAAGGAGGGAAATCCTTGCAGAGAAGGCAGAATCCGCAGGAGCTTTGGAAAATCCACAGCCAATGGGGGAACCCAGCAGGGACAGGAGGCAGTAGAACAAGCAAGTTCTAAGAGGCAGGATATCAGAGACAGGATAACTGGAAGGGCCGGAAACCAGAAGGCATAGCAGGTAAGGGGGAGAGAAGCCAGCAGTAAGAGAGCACAGGAGGGGCGAATAGAGCAGAGCAACAGAGTAACGGGGAACACGCGCCAGAGCAAGGGAAAGTTGCGATGCACAGGTCACCCGTTTCCAGCGGTCTTTGTTGCAAATGGACCTAGACTCCAACCCTAAAAACGTTTATGACATTGTATTTGGCTGCCATTTCGCAGTTGCTGGAAAAGGGAGAGATGCACAGCTCAGCGTGTGGTAGGAAAACCTGGATGACATTGTTTCTTCTTATCCCAAACAGACCAGGAGTGGGGCCACGATTTAACAGAGGCCTTGTCTTTTATAGTTGTGGTCCCTACATTAAAAGAAATGAAAGAGTTCAGAAGGGTGCGCATCAGAATGCTGTACCAAATAAATTCTGTCTGTCATTCTGTCTGTCATTTAGAAAAATTATCCTAGCCTAATTCCTTTCTCTACCACTAAAAAGGAAAATACCCTAATTTGTACCCAAATGATATAGTTGGGGCTGGACTCTGGCCCCCACTGCACTGTCTTTGGATTGGACAAAGGTTTATTGCCCTAATCAGGACTTCAATATGATCATCAGTCAATGTCTGTAGGCTTTTCGCTCAATCTACATTTCAAGTCAAAAGAAAGGTTCAATAAATCTCCTTAGGGTTTCGCCCCCGGTGAGTGGCTCTAGTCCTCTCGGTCCACTGCACAGTTCAAGTCCTGCCCCATAACAAAGTTCTATCAAATGTCTCTGGATAGCTGTGCCTCTTGCAGCCCTGTTCAGAGCCCCTTTGGTCCTTACCCCTCCCTGATGTCTCGGGTTTCACACCCCCTCATGGGGCCAGTTTGCTTGTGGCCCAATCTTGGCATGTCTGTTTCTCACCCCACCTTATGATCTTGGGTTTCACACCCCTTCTTGGGCTATTTGGTTCCTCAGCCCCCTATGGGCACTTTGGTTTCTCAGCCCCTCTTGGGCTATTTGGACTCTCACTCCTCCCTTGGGTATGTGGATTCTCACCAGCCCCTCTTGGGCTATTTTATTTCTCACCCCTTCTTGGGGTATGGCTGGGTCTGTCCCAGGTTCCCTGGATGCACTGTGTACCTTGTTGACTGCAACAGCACTCTTCGGGCAGGCAGTCTCCTCAGGTAAGGCAGTCTCCTCGGCCAATGCAGAACTGCGTTTCCACCTTCTCCTACACCTTCCACATCAGTTCACTGGTCTCAGTTCTTCCCGTCGGCTCGTAACAGGACTTCAGCGTCAGTTCCAGCAAGTGCCGGTCGACCACTTTCGATGCTATTGCATATGTTTTTACAGCCAGCAGGGCTCCCGGCCTTGTAATGGGCAGCAGCACTCCGTGGGCTTTCTCATTCCTCCGCTCTCCACGTCAGCCGCGTTGTGCTGCTTCCTGTCTCTGCGTCAAAGTGGGATGTTTCCACCTCAACTCTCTCTCTCTTGCTCTCCCTCCTCTTCATGTCGGTCTTATAGGAACTTTATGTTCCTCCCTGCAAGGAGATGGAACACTCCATTGGTCCTGCATTTCAGGTAAGGATAGCAGCAGTAAAGGGCCATAAACCACATCAGTCACTTCTCTAGGGATATCACACAGTTGTCTATTGCAATCCTCCTATAGCCAAGATAGACAATTATCTTCCAGAGAAAAGGGAGGGTAACAGATATCCCTGTTGGAGGATGGCCTGTCCTCAAACCCTGTGTGATCCTGCTTGCCCTGTCCCCTGGGGGGTGTTAAGCTTAGCAGGCTCATCTCCCTAGTATCAAAGGGCATAGTTCCCACGAAGCCCTCAGGTAGAGGCAACAAATTCCCTGGGTTATTCACATACCTGCTCCATTGGTTTTGAGTCCTCCACTGTTTTGGTTGTGACTCGGGTGAAAATGTAATCCTGCCAAACCCATCGTGATTCCTGGGTATCCTCTGAAAATCCCTTTCAGGATGACAGAGAGGAGTATATTTCTGGGTTTCCTTTCTCGGGGGGTGGCTGGAGCAGGTCTGAAAAGGTTGGACAATCTGTCCCAATGATCATCTCCTCTGGGAGTCCCAGAACAACTGCTACCTTTAGCGATGTTGGGTCTCCCCTGACCTCGAAGGTGAGCGGTATTTTAGGATGGACCTCGGCATCACCATGGACACAGGTTACTTTTTTACAGGCTCTTTTAAACCTAAGGTATTTCGGTAAACCAGGTCCGAGAGGATGATCTGTCTGCTACCAGAGTCAATCAGGGCATTGGCCCAGATTGCATTTACTGTGACCAGTTCCTGGGCCTGGCGAACACAGGAAGATGTCAGTTTCCTGTTAGGGGTCAGAAATGTGAGACAGACACAAAAGAATAGTTTTCTCAATGTTTGCCATTTATTAAAATAAAAAGGGATGAGATAAAGGCCTATATTTCCCTATCCTTACAAGGATGTCCCTACCTAGCAGACTAAACTAAAGAATGACGACCTAGTGTCCAAAAAGTCTCTCACCGAATAGATACAACACAATAACACAAGGAATATGTGGCTGTCTTCAATTCAACCCAACAATGTAAAGGTTCAAAAATATAAGTCTCAGAGATCGCTCCTTGTGGCCAGGGCTGGGTTCCCTTCCCCTGGATCAATGCAGGAGTACCTTTGGAAAGGTTCTGTTTTAACCAAGTTCTATTCAGTTCAATACAAAATATCTTTCCTTTCCAATGGAATCTTCTCCTTGGTAAAGTAAATGTCTCTTTCATAAACACTTGTTTCCAAAACCAAAGCAACTGTTGTCCTCTACAATATCCTTTTTGCTAACGCAAATGTCTCTCTCACAAAATATAAGTTCATAAACCAAGGCAATTGTTTTCCTTTGGATGCAAAGCAATTATCAGTACATCACACCTGTTCTCCAAATAGAATACATTTGTGAGGATAGCACAGTAACTACCTCTGGTGATGCAACAGTGTGTCAAAGTCAAAATAGAGTTAATAAATTCTTCCCAACATACTCTTTTGCCACAACAAACACTGCTTCAAAACATCTTCTTTCCTGGTCCACGTGCCTGCCAGGACGAACTACTATTGATCCGTTTCTTGGTTTACTCGCCTGCCAGGATGAAACTCCTACAACTACAACTGATCTTAGTGGCAATATTTGTTCCGGTTTTCTCCACACCATGATCTCATTTGAGGAGGGCTGAACAATGGCTGCCTCTCTTTATACTCTCTTTACTCTTGGCAATGTGAGTTAAACGTTTCCCCCAGTTGGTGTCCCTTAAAGGAGACATTGTGCCTTTATTCCCTCTGTATTATTTCTTTACAGCCTCTTGGGTGCTGGCAATGCGGGGTACAGGTTTCCCCTAGTTGGAGGCCCATAAAAGGGGAATTGCGCCTTTTTCGTCTCTCTTCTACTTCATTACAGTCTCTTGGCTGTTGGTAATGCGGGTGACAGGTTTCCCACAATTGGTGTCCCATTAAGGGGGAATTGCACCCTTTTCGTCTCTCTTCTACTTCTTTACAGCCTCTTGGCTATTGGCAATGCAGGTTACAGTTTTCCCTCAATTGGTGTCCCATAAAAGGGGAAGTGCACCCTTTTCACCAAAATATTATTTTATTTTTTCAGTATTCAAAATTAGTTAAATGTCCTGTTCGGTGCACCGCGGGGTCATCTCTTCCTTCAGGTCAACTCACTAGTCTTCTATGGCGATTCTGCTTTACTGTCTTTTGTTGCGGTGGATCTCCTGCATCCTCTCTGCTCTGTTGACATCTCCCATGTAACTTCAGCGGATGGCTTGGCTCTTCTCTGGAGCTTTCCAGCTCTGTTGGTCATCCGCATCTTCTCGCACACTGAAGCGGCACACGCCAGCCTGGAAGTACTTCTCCTCTTCGGTTTTGCTTCTCTTCCTGACACCGCTTCCTGCTGTGCACAATCTGCAATGTTAAACACTTTCAAGCTGGGGGTCGCCTTTGCCTCAGATACTCAGTCAGCAACTCTCCTCCTCAGCTGCAATTCATTAGTGAGTTTAAATGTCCCACTCAGGTGTTTTTCTTTACAACTAGACCACACCTTCTGGTTAAAAGAACCTTTGCTCCTTAATAACTCTGGGCCCCTCCTCCATGTCCCAGTACCACAGGCATTATGAATCTTGAAGTCCATAGTGTTTTTGGTTCTTTGATATTTGATTAGTTTGGATTGTTTTGTGAACTGAGAGTTGTCAGAGTTAGGGATTGTTGTGTAAAAGGTTTGTGTTTTAACACTTGGGTTAGGACCTCTACATAGGACAGAATCATGACAAATAGAGGATGCTATGTTTAATTCCTGAACCCCCAAGGTACACTCCTTATTCTGGTTAAATGACATTTCATAGCATGTTCTTTGGGTATTTTTATGGGAGGGATTTGTGCAATGACAGCAGGCCATTAGGTATTTGGGAATTATAGGACTCTCATCCTCAGAAGATGATGAATATTGCATCTCTCCCAAAGGAGTAACCACTTCCCCTGACAACCATCTCCTCCCATGTGATCCTCCTCATGATACCGCCCCCGGAGTTAGGATCAGGTACCGGCTGCAATCACCTAGCCATATGGGAGGAGATATTAGGATGGGTTTAGTGATGACTCAGCAGTATTCATCACATTCCTCAGTTGTTTTGCCCCTGTTCTCCTCCCAATCTTTCCACTCCTCAGTACCTAACCACCCTCTCTCAACAGGTTCCTCAGGTGGGCTTTTCAGACAGACCCGGGGCGAAATGTCACTTCTCTCCACATGGGAAACAGATGTGGCGTGTAGGAGGGATACATATTGCTCTACCAATGGCTTCCTTAGTCAAACCACAGGGTCTTGAAAGCGGTAGGGATACTGGTTTCTTTACAGCCTCATCTTTCTTGTTTGGGATGGAGGAAAGTTGAATTTCTCAACCCTTACTAAGGGGAGGGAGAATGCTCTTAAAAGAAAGTTTGAGGTCTCTCCTAGGTTAGGAGAGTTTCCCCTAATGTTGTCTAAGAAATTGGAATGTCTCAGAGTGAATCTGGGAAATCTGGATCGCTGTCTCCAGAGGAGGTTGATGGTGTTGTAATATGGCTCTGTGGAGCGGGGTGGGGAAAGAATTAATCAATTGCTCCAGAACTAGCATTTCCAGGAACTCCAGCAAGAATTTCCTCGCCAACCATTTGCCCAGTAGGTTTTGTATTTTCCCAGCTAATTACAAATGGGGCTCGTCGGGGAGCAATTGGGTGTTCAATAGTTTCCTCTGGAAGAAAGGCTCTCTCCGTCCTACCTTTACGATGAGGGCTTTCTTTATTTAATAAAAAGGGGGTAGTGTTATTGGCATTAATGACTTGGTACAACAGTTGTAATTCCCCCTTAAGTAAAGGTGCCAAGTAACAGGTCTTAAGTGTGTCATCACAATGAAATTAGGTGCATAACCTTTCAAAGTTTACAAAAAAGGTGCCTACGTCTTCCACATTCTGGTAGGGTTGCAGTACTCGATGGGAGCGGCCCCTGTTACCTGGGACGACTCCTAGACAGTCGAGAGTCTCTTGATGGTGCTGATCTGCTCTCACCTGACTATCAGTGATTCTAAGAGAGATTCTGTTCTTCTGTGGCATCCGGCCAGCATGGGCCTCTCCTGTATCCACAAGACTGGGGCTCACCTCCAGCATCAAGCACAAGAAGGTAAGCCCTTGGGGCTTTTAGGGCGCATTTTTCATTAAAGCGCCACCTGCCCTGATGCACCCCCTACCATCCGGCTTATTTAAAATATTAATTTACAAAGAAAGAAAACTTGGATTTATTTATTTAAAATACGCATGCATCACTTTTTCGTGTGCAGGGTGATCCTGCATTCACTGTGGGCTGTTCTCTCTGCCCCTTCCATCATGGTCGCCTTGTTCGTGTAGGCACTGGATTGCCTTGGGCCATTGAAGGACTCTCACTGATTGGGCCTGCTGTTCTTCTTATGCCCAATCCGGACTAGCCGGCAGACAAATGCAAGCCCGCCTCCCAAGTTCCCACTCCTAAGGCTCTTGTCTGTTCATGGCTGTGCCCTGGGGCTGCTCTATTTCTGCCATATTCACCTTGAACCTGCTCGCAGGTGAACTTATCCAGGCCCTATGTGATTGCACCCTCAGCTTTCACCTAAGTGTGGACTTTCTCTATGCTCCCTGCATCATCCTCTGGACTTTTGTGCCTCTCCTGACTATCTTCTATAACCTATCTTCAAAAGGCACATTCTTTTCTCCGGTTTCAAATCACCAAACCTTCACACCCACTTCATTCTTGGACTTCCAGCTTATCTTCCTAGACCCCTGTAGTGTTGTGCTGCTTTACCGGTTTTGCCTACAAAGAAAACGATTTTAGCCATGTGCACATCCTGATTGTCTGCTGCTGTTTGGAACCATTTTAAATGTGTGCACATCCTGATTGTCTGCTGCTTTCTAAATCTGTTTTAACTGTGTGCCCATCCTGATTGTCTGCTGCTGTTTGAAGACGTTTTCAACTGTGTGCACATCCTGATTGTCTGCTGCTGTTTAGAACCGTTTTAACTGTGTGCACATCCTGATTGTCTGCTGCTGTTTAGAACCGTTTTAACTGTGTGCACATCCTGCCTTTCATGAGAATGGGCCTGATCACGACTACGGCGGTAACCCTTAAATCAAGCGGTAGCGCTATTACCGCTGGATTTAAGGGTCCGCCGAATCAGGGCTTCGGCAGATTTCGCCCCAGCTCTTGGCTGGGGGGAAATCTGCCGAAAATTTGCGCTATTACCGCCGGCGGGCAATCCGCCGGCGGTAAGAGCACAAATTTTGCCCATTGAGCCCAATGGGGAATGGGGCATTCCTGAATGGGCTCAATGGGGAATGGGGACTTCCAAGTCCGCCCAACTCGTGATCCCGCGCTATTAGCGCTGGGGGCTATGGCGGTTGCGCTAATAGCCCCCGCGCTAATATCGTTAGCGTTACCGCCGAGGTCGTGATCAGGCCCAAATGTGTTGACAGGTTCCCCCCCCCCCCTCGGTTCCCTGTTTTGTCTGCTAACTGTTCCCCTATGCTCGTCATCTCCCATTCTCTGCCCTTTCCTATCTTTGTCATTTTCTCTCTGTGCCCCGTCGGGCTTCCGGGCCCTACTCTCTTACAATTACAGCCAAAGGTGCTCCATCATGTTGTATACTCCAATTACGCACCTCTGGTCTGTGACATCTCCCCTCTTGCCATCACGTGAGTACTCACTGTGGTTTGGTGGCTTCCTCGTCTTTACTTGACTCATTTCCTCTGCCACTCCAGTCACCCACATTGCAGATGTCCCCTGTACTACGGTGAAACCTCACTCTGCTTTGACTCCCTGATCTACATTTCCACTGTCCCCATCTCTGTACTGCTGTGCTGCAATTCCTTCTGTTATCCTGCATTGCATTTGTCTGTTAGTGTAAAAATCGAATCTAGGCGTGCCTTCATCCTACATTGTTTTGTTTTGTACTCCTTAACACCCACTTGGTCAACTGTTTATCAGGTTCAGAACTGTGCATTGCAGCACATACCCTCCCACCCCTCTCGCTTTTCTCCCTGCCTCTCACTACCTTCTCTAGCTCCGAGATGGCACTCTCCATCTCCCCAATCTACTCCAACTGCTACACCATCACCTATCCTCCCTCTCTCACAAAATCTGGATGGAAAAACCATAAAAAGGACAACCTCACTGCAAACCCTGGCCTCCCAATTGCAGAACCTGTTGTTAGTGCATCCACAAGAGAAATCTTCATTGACATCCTCTTCTCTGTCCCATCTCCTGACCTATGAACCTCTCACCTCACTGCCACCCTCCCACCTTACTCTTCCACTTCCATTAATGGCGGCACCAAGTGGGAAGTCCTCCTACGGGTTTCTTCTCATCTCACTGCTGCATCAATGTCTATCTCACAGGCACAGTCCTGGTTCAAGTCCCTCAGGCGAACCTCCTTCCCTTTGACCGAATACTGCCATCTCTCATCAATTTCCTTCCTTCCCCTGTCTCTCCCCCTTCTCCCCCCTTTGTTCCACCACTTCTGGTGGAAGCCCCACGCCCGGCACTCCGCCCCAAAACACCTTCAAAGGCAGTGATCGTCTCCACCTGGTGACCCTCAACGCAGAGGCGTAGACAGGGTAGAGCCTGAGCGGGCAACGCCCACCCAAAATCTGTAAATGCTCACTCAGCAGCGCTGTGTGGGCATTTACAGGTGTTAATGTTACTGTGGTGGGCCCAACTACATCAGCTTCAGGCCCCACTTGTTAGACAATCCTGGCTACGCCTCTGCCTCAACGCACGCTCAGCCATCAAACGCTCTGTTGACATCTGCCTTCTTCTTGAAGCCACTGACCTGGACATAGTTGCACTCACTGAAACTTGATTCAATGCCAGCTCAGGTACTTCCTTTTACTCACTCCTACCAGACAGCTTTAAGATCACCTCAAAGCCTCAACCCCACCGTGCTGGCAGAGGGGTTGGCTTAATCTTCTCAGAGTGGATTCCTTCTTCCATACTACCCACTGAGCCCTATTCATCGTTTGAGAGCCTAGTATGCAAATTGGTCATCTCTCCTTCCACTATCTTTACCATTGCTACCATCTACCGGCCACCTGGCACTTCTTCTCTGTTTCTATCTGAGTGGGCAAACTTCTGTTCCTCCCTACCCTCTACCACTTCCAACCTGCTACTACTATGTGACTTCAACTTCCACGTAGGCTCCCCTTGCACAGTAACCACCCTCTTCACTGACCTCTGCTCCTCCCTGTCCCTCTCCATCCTTCCCCCTGACCCGACCCATTCTGCTGGACTCATGCTAGGTGCCATAATCCACTTTAAACTCGCTCTGTTTTATCCCCTGGTCACCCCCCCTCTCTTGGTCTGACCACTCTCTCCTCACCTTTCACTTGGGTCCCTATGTCCCTGTGACAACTCCTCATAAAAACTCTGCCAACCTCGTTCACGAACATCCGTCCGATGAAACTAGTGTCAGCTGCTGCCTTCTCTTCCATCTTCATTACCCCTTGCCCACCCATTGACATTCTTGCCGCAGTCATGAGGATCCGCCTGAAACCTGCCTCCAAGTGTAACACCTGGTATGACTCCGATCTTGCAGATCAAAAACATAAGTGCAGGGCTGCTGAACGTAAGTGGCACACTCCAGGGTCACCCTCTGACAAACTGGCCTGCCGCCATATCCAGACACCACAGATTTGCTATCCATGCCAATGAAAGAGCCCACATTCAGGCACGAGTGTCCAATGTGTCTAACAACACAGCTAAACTCTTAAAAATCTGCAGGGAACTTGCCAACCCGCCTGCAGTATCTTCTGACCCTACTCTGTCCCAGGACCTTTGCAATGCACTCGCCTCTCAATTCATAAAAAAACAGGACATACTGAACAGCCTTGTCACCACACACTCTTCCAACCCAACGTTCCCCCTCCGCCCCTGCCTACCACTCACCCTCCTTCTTCCACCTTCTCCTCCTTCGCTCCTGTCTCCCCTGAAGAAGTCACCAGAGTTGTCAACTCCATGAAGTTCTCTTCCAAACAGGTTGCCCCATGTTCTTCCAGAACCAGCAAGGACAAAATCTCATCTCTCGCCCCTGCTCTTCCTGATATATGCAGCCACTCCTTTGCTACTGGTTCTTTTCCATCCACCCTCAAGCACTACCTTGAGTGCCCACTGCTTAAAAAAAAACCTGCAGACCCCTACTGCCCAGCCAACTACTGCACCATTTGCATCAACCCTTCCTGGGGAAACTGCTTGAGAAGTTGGACCCCCCAACTCAGCTCTCATACCGAACCGTTGGAGGTCTACACGACCACCAGTCTGGATTCTGAGCATCCAGAGGCACGGAAACTGCTCTTCTGAACACCTGTGAAGAACTGCTTGCATCCCTTGATTCCAACTCCCCTGCTGTCCTCATCCTCCTTGATCTCTCTTCTGTATTTGACACAGGGAACCACTCCATGCTCATAAAAAGGCTCCATGATACCCGTGGTATCTCGGAGCGGGCACTGGACTGGCTTACCTCCTTCCTAACAGACCATTCCTCCAAAATCATTCTGGGCTCTTTCTCCTCCCCTACTTCCTCCTTCACTTGTGGTGTCTCCCAGGGCTCCATTCTTTCACCCTGGCTCTTTAACATCTACCTTTCTCTGCTGGCACGCCTCATTTCCTCCTTCTCCCCACCTTCCAGTGCTACGCTGACGACAAAAAGCTCTTCTTCAAACTTCCTACTGATGCCCTTGCACCTTAATTTATCGCTGACTGCCTCTCTGCCATCCAGGCCTGGTGCACTGCTAATAACCTCTGCCTCAATGCCAGCAAAAACAGAGATTCTCCCTATTATGTCCCCTGCACCCTACTTCTTCCCTTCACTCTGGCCTTCCTCCATGGGCTTCCCCCCCTTTCCCCTCCTCTGAAGCCAGGAATCTCAGAGTCATCTTCGTCCTCCCTTTCCTTCATCCCTCATATTCAGACATCGTCAATAAGTTCCACTTTCAGCTCTTCCTTCTTAAAGGAACTCTATCCTTCCTCATCTTCCTCAAGAGACTCAATGTTACCCGTGCTCTGGTCCTCTCCAGGCTAGACTATTGTAATAGCTTCTTCCTTAATCTTCCTTCGTCCACCCTGCAACCCTCCAGCTAACCCAGAATAGGGCAGCATGACTTATCCTTGGCCTCAAGCCCAGGGACCACATCTCTCCTGCCCTATAAAGCTTTCACTGGCTCCCGGTCTCACAGATTACATTCAAATCCTTCTGTATCATCCACAAGGCTATCTGGTGTCAGAGACCACTCTATGGTCAATGCTTCCTGAACAAATACTCTCCTTCTAGACCCCTGCGTTCCTCTGGCACTAACCCCCTGCATGTGAAGCTGTTCGCTAAACAGAGCTGGTGGTCGATCACTTTACTCGGTGGACTCTAGCCTCCCTCTACCTCTGGGACTTGAGCAGGATCTCTTTAAGTTCCGAAAAAGTCTCAAGACCTTTCTCTTTACCTCTTCCTCTTTTCCCTGCTAATCATACAGTAGCATGACTCGATGTGCAGGGACCTTATGTATCCTCGGGGCCCTGACCTCCCACATCTCTCATCCCAGCCGCTGTCTAATTCTACTGCACTTACGTAGGCTCCCATGGGAGGTTGCACTTACGTTCTTCTCTTCTTAAGCACTTCACCACAAGCACTTCCCCATGAGCACCACAGCACCTATCCCATACCCCCCTCTCCCCTCTCCACTTGCACGTTCTAAACACTCCCAAGGCATAGAAGGTTCATCTCCCCTCCCTTTTATTTTCATTATTTGTTTGTACTATTAATTCAATTATTTATCTTAGTTGTAATTCATTGGCTACCTTCTCCTGTCCCCACCCTGTTGCCCTGTGGGTGCTTTGAAACCGTTTTTGCTAATTGTAAAAATACATTCTAGAGATGAGACAGACACCATATATAACTTAGGGAGTCCTTGAATGAGATCCCCAACTACACTATCTCTAGCGGCTGAATAACATTCAGTGCCAGGTAATTGAAGTTCCACCCTCCTTTCCACTCAGCGACATTCTCCCCAGTTTCCCGGCTCGGGGCTACCAGGGTTTGCCATGGAGGCACCTCTCTCTCTCCACCCAGTGAAGCATGCGGTTGTTGGTAGATTGAGACTTGCAGATGTAATTTTCCTTCTCCCTTTCGGTACAGTCTGCTGTTGGTGCAGTGGTGTATGGATGCCAGGGATTCTGTAAGAAACAAAAAAGAGCTCAGGCCAGAAAAAAAGACAGAGATGCATGGTGGAAAGAACTATGGTGGCAATAGCTGTACAACACAAGGCACACTCGGGGCTGCGTGGGAGGGGGGGTGGTGATTCATGGACTAGGGCCCCCCGACTTTGTGTGCCCCACTCCTGGGGCAGGATTGCTTTGGCATACACTCTGGTAGGCCGTCTACACCAGGTTTTCAGGGGGTCTCTGCTCCTCCTTGACAGGGTCAAGACTCTAACTGTGTCACATGCCTCCACCCCTTCTTTCAAGCATCCCCTCATCTACCTGGGAGTATGGAGACAGAAAGTCCACATTGTTCTGCTTCTGACATTCCCTCTGCTCACTCTTGAATGTATAAGATTGAAGAGACAGGAATCATCTAAGTATTCTGGTGTTTGTCTCTTTTTTTTTTTGAACATTTTTTATTGATTTTATTCAAACAACAAAATAACAACCCAAACCAAACTTACAGTGGATGCATAATTTTCTCACATATACACGTACAATATTATGTTCTCGCCGACTGTGTTCCCCGTCCCTCCCCCTTCTGAGCCTACTTTCCCACATTGTTAGTTCCCACCTCTTGCGGTATGGAGTCCTCTTCCGCCGCGCTCGTCATATCACCATCACTTGGTCCATCATGCGAGGGCTCAAATAGTTCAGTTATCAGCTGCCTCCAACCCGACAGGGCTCCCGCTTCTCTCTCTATGTCCCCCTTACACGCTTCCTGCCATGCCACTGTTTCTGCCTCGGCCCACTTCTGCAAGTCCCTCCACCAAGTTTCCACTTTGGGCCTGTAACATGCTTTCCATCCCATTGCGATCCTTCTCTTTGCCAGAACATATGCTAGATCTTTTAATTTACTCACATGTTTAAACTTACGCGGTCTGGGGAACCCTCCCAACAAACAAGCCCACACGGTATCCACCTTCATACAGATCTTCCATTTTCTGTGCTATGTCCCCCCAATATCTCGCTATCAGTAGGCATGCCCAAAACATATGCACCATCCCTGCATTTTCCTCATTACATTTTGGGCACACTTGTTTTTCGGCGTTTTTAAATTTAGCTATCTTTAGTGGCGTCAGGTATGCCCTGTGAGTTATGTACAACTGTATCTGCTGCAGCCTGGCATTTCTCGAAACTTTTTTATGATATCCTTGTGCCTTTTCCCACATCCCATCGCTCATCTGGTCCCCCACCTCTTCCTCCCAGTCCAGTCTAAGTTGCACCACCTCCTTGCCCACTTGGGTCATTATTATCTCATACACTCTAGATGTTTCGTGCCCCCTTCTGCCAAGTCATATATCACATCCAGTATGGTATCCGGCTCCTCTGCCAGTTCCACCTCAGACCAGGTGTCTTTGATCCGCTGCACCATCCCATGGTACGTAATATATTGCCCGGCACTCAACCCCGTTTTTTCCACCAGCTCCTCAAATTCTAATATCTTCCCCTCCTGCCACACATCTCCCATGGTTGCTATCCCCACCGGTTCCCAGTGTTTCCTAATCATTAACCGTAGTTGCTTTTCTGCTCCCACCACTGTGACCAGTGGGATCTGCGAGGTGCACGGGGATGGCTTGTCCATCAACCGGCATGCCCTTTGCCACATCCCCCACCCAAGCCCCAACATCCTTGGACGACCTCCCAACTCCCATTTTGGCAACCATATCATCTCTTTCAGGAAATACGGGGCACAGTCACCCTGATGCAGCCTATGTTCTAAGGTAGGATCCTCAGAGAGCCATTTGGCTACATATTGTAATTGGCTTGCTACATAGTACACTTCCCAGTTTGGTAATTTAATACCTCCTTTCTCATACGGATTTTGTAGTTTCCACAGGGCTACCCTGTTCCTCATCCCATGCCATAGGAATTCCCTACATATGCTGTCCAACCTGGTAAAGAATTTCCGGGGTATAGAGTACGGGATGTTCGCGAAGCAATGCAACAGTCTGGGCAATGCCACCATCTTGAGATTCGCCCCTCGCCCCATCATTGCCAAGGGGAGTTTCGCCCAGAACTTCATGCTATTCTCCAGTTTCTGAACCGTTCTTTCCGTATTATGCTTGTGTTCGGCTTCTACCATGTGGTATATGTCTACCCCAAGATATCTGTAGGTTGGGACCTCCCACGGTATCTGTAAAACTGGCAGCTTCTCCACCGAGAGCCCTCTATATATTCCCAGCGGAAACACACAGGACTTACTGGGGTTCACAGCTATACCAGATAGTTCTGCAAACCTTTTCATCACTTCCAATACATATTGAAGGTTCTCTTCTGGGTGCCGCAAATACAATAACATACAATAACATATCGTCTGCATATAGTGAAATTAAATGCGATGTCTCCCCAACAACAATGCCTATTGCATCATACTACTGCCTTAAATAAATTGCCAGAGGTTCCAGCGCTAAGATATACAGCATGGGGGACCAAGGGCATCATTGCCTGGTACCTCTACCAAGTTGCCACCTTTCAGAAATCACTGTTCCCGTCTTCACTCTCGCTAGTGGCGTACTATATAGTAGTTCTACCCAATGAAGATATCCTGGCCCCATACCATAATTGGCTAGGGCCGCTTTTAACCAAGGCCACTTGACGGAGCCAAATGCCTTTATCGCTCCAGTGATACTATCACCATCTCGCCTGTGTCTCCATCCGTGTGTTCGACCACTCGATGGAGTCGCCTCAAATTATTCGATATGTTTCTGTTCGGAACATATCCTGTCTGGTCAGGATGTATCAGCTTGTTGATAACCTTCTTTAATCTGTTTGCTAGGACCGCTGTTAGAATCTTATAATATTGGTTCAACATCGACAGGGGCCTGTAGGATCCGCAGTCACTACCAGGCTTATTGGGCTTTGGAAGCGGTATAATAACTGCTTCGCATAAAGATTCTGGTAATTTCCCAGCTTCATATCCTTCATTAAGCATCTCCAGCAGCGGGGGGAGTACCTCTGATTTATATGCCTTGTAAAATTCGCTCGGGAGTCCATCGGTTCCCGGGGTTTTGCACGTGGGCAGCTGCCTCACTACTTCCTCTAGTTCCTCTAGGGTGATCGGGGCATCTAGCTCCTCACTCTCCTCTGCACTAATCTGGGGTAATCCAATATCTTCCAGTATGTCCCCTATCTCCCCCCTGTTACTCCCTGTCACATCCCCGTACAGGCGTCTGTAATATTCTGCAAATTCCTGATTAACGCCCTCTTGCGTATCAACTATGTCTCCATTGTCTTTCACTATTGTTCTGATTGGGGGCCTAGGGGTCTCGTTTTTGTAGAGCCATGCCAGGACTCTCCCCGGCTTGTCTCCCTCAGCATGTTGTCTCTCTATATACTTTTTATAGTTATGATTGCTTACACTCTCCCAAAGTCCTGCGCATTTCTGCTGCAAACCCGATGCCATTTCTGTATCTTCCTTCGTGTTACTACCCCGTTCCAGTACTTTCTCTAGCTCCTTTAATTCGGCCAGGACCCCGTTCTGCAGCCCTTTCGACTTGGTTATGGCAATTCCCCTCACTACTACTTTAAAGGCTTTCCAGAGCGTGCCCGCTGTCTTGACACTGCCAGTGTTTATCTCAAAGTAACTTATTATTTCCTCCCGCATATCCTCCCTAAATACACTATCTTTAAGTCTCTGCACGCAATCGCCATGTGGTTATCCTTCCCCTCGGGGGTCAGTATTGCCACATTAGCATCAGTGGCGAGTGGTCCGAGAGGACTCTGGCTTT
Source organism: Ambystoma mexicanum (assembly GCF_040938575.1). NCBI lineage: Eukaryota > Metazoa > Chordata > Amphibia > Caudata > Ambystomatidae > Ambystoma > Ambystoma mexicanum. The sequence continues at coordinate 389,862,379 of NC_090928.1, read as the reverse complement.
GTATTCCGCCTGCAGTATGTCGGTCATTAGTTCCTGCGTGACAAACACATAGCCTAGTCTAGTATATAGGCCCTGTGGGGCTGCATAGTGCAAGTATTGTCTGTCCTTCGGTGACATGACCTCCATGCATCTATAAACCCAAAATCCGCCAACAACGCAGACAGTGCTTTTGCGGCCGGGGTGGGTCTATCTACTTTAGTGTCTGATATATCCAGGTTGGGGTTTAATACACAATTGAAGTCTCCTCCCCACAATACCGCCCCCCCTATGCTACCACTGAGTTTACCATACAGGGTCCTAAAGTACGCAGCCGTGTCCTGTTTCGGTGCATACGTATTTACTATGCAGATCTCTCTGTTTTCCACCATCCCCTTCACAACCACCATCCTGCCATCTGCCTCTGCCACAGAGCTCAGCAGCTGGAATGGGACATGTGGGGCCACCCATGTGATTACCCCTCTTGCATAGGCAGAATATGCTGCCCCTACTACTGTCCCTCTCCACTTCTTTCATATCACTTCCAGTTTATATTGTATTAGATGAGTTTCTTGTAACAAGGCTATGTCCACTTTCTTTCTACGCAGGTACATCATGACCTTGTTCCGTTTCAAATAACTATTGAGCCCCCTGACGTTTCAAGTTTTCCGGGGGATGTAGGCTCACCCCATAACTCCTCCTCAACTACAACAAACCACTGCACACAACCCCTTCCCACCCCCTCCCCCCCTTTCCCAAAATCCCTTTTCCCAACTTCAAACCACTGCAAAACCCCCTCAACAAGTGCCCAACTCCATCCCTGGATCTCAGGCCCCCCGCGTTTGGTTCTGTCCCAGAAAGCCCAGCTCAGAACCCAGCAGGGTGTCACCGACCTACCAGTGACCTAACTTATTATATGTTATGGGGGTACGAGGTCATGCTCCGTGTAGCTCCCATATTATCGCAGTTTCTCATGCCACTATAGCTATAGCTCTCAACCCACTTCTCCACCTATGGTATACAATGCTATATTCAAGTCCCATTGTCATAAGCTGCGGCACCTAGAGCGCTACAGACACATGTTACTTATCTCCTCCGTCAGTTCCCTGGACATCCGATTCCTGGGGCAGCTCTGTGCGTCCAACCATCCTATAGCATTCTCCGGGGTGTCGAAAAACCAAGTTCTACCCTTGTGGAATACCTTCAGTTTAGCTGGGTAGAGCAGCATGCACCTATGGCCCGCTTCTCGCAATCTTCTTTTCACGGACCCGAAGTTCATGCGACTGCGCTGTACTTGCAAGGTATAGTCCGGATATGCCGTTATGTTTGCTGCCCCTCTCTGTATCGTGCCACCTTTCCGAAAGTGTTCAAGGATTTTTTCCTGGTCTCTGTAGTTTAAGATCTTGGCAATTACCGGCCTAGGAGGGTTCCCCGGCGACGGCTTCCTCATCAGGGCCCTGTGCGCCCTCTCAACCGCGAACCCCTGGGACAGGGCTCCCCAGTTATCTCCTGCAATAATATTGACTTGATGTATTCCGTAGGGTTGGTTCCCTCAGCTCCTTCTGGCAATCCAATGATACGGATGTTTTTTCTTCGGGCGCGTCCCTCCGCCTCCTCTGCCCTACTCTCCAGGTTGCCCACTCGTTGTGTTAAGGCGTGCAGTTCAGATTTGTGGGCCGCGCAGGCCTCCGTGTTCGGGGCCACCTCTTTTTCTAGGTCCCCTGTGCGTTCCGCAAGCGTTCTCACATCCCACCAGAGAAGATTTACATCCTCCTGCACCTCTCCGACTTTGAGCTCCAGTGCAGCTTTCAGTTCAGCCATTGCCAGGCCCAGTTTGGTCTCCAGGGGCACTTTCAGGTCTGCAATTTCTGCTAGTACCTCTTGATTGCCCATAACGACCGGACCTCCAACCAGAGTCTTGTCTTTCATCCTGGCCCCTTCCGCACCTGGTGGTGTTTTAGCAAATTCATCCAGTGTGGGTTGCTTGCTTTTCAATCTGATGGGCTTGATAGACATCTCGACACGTCAGGGTTAAGTGGGCCGGCCCCAGCGCGTGCTGTCCTCCTTTCAAGCGTGCCAAGTTGCACAGGGATGCCCCTCAGCAACTGCTCCTCTGTCCGGAATGGACTGTGTCCTCCCACGTAACCTGGTGGGTTAGTTCCTCCCTCACAGGGCTCTGGTTCCTGCCCCAGTCGGCCTAGATTCCAGGGCTTCCACCTAGCTCTGGTGTGGCTCTGCGGGCTCTGATGGCCTCCCTTGTCAGTCCCTACTTTCAAGAGACGACCTGTGCTCTTTCATCTGCAGTTATCAGTCACAGCAATCTCGGGCTCGCCGTGCGCGCTCATACATGCCCACTCTCTGTGACTGCCTGTCACTGTAGGTCTATGTAAACATGTCTGTACCCCACGAGTGGTTGAATCACCATTTATAAAGCATTTCGTTTAGTTATGCCATGTATTGGCTAGCCTCCTCAGGATGATGTAATGGGGCTTGTTACACGTAGGATTGCAAGTGTTGGCTAATGCTTCTCTGTCTCTTATTGCGGCGCTGTATTAAATGTATTCCAGGCTATTTGGCGTGTTTCCAGCTGTCTATTGCCAGCTACTCTGCACGTAGCTCAGCTCTTGTTGCCTTCTTAAGTGAGGCAGGCGCTCCCAGCAGTTTCACACGCAGCGTGATCTGCTCTATGCGTTCCACACAAGGCGTCTCATCGCGCCTCTGTGTTTGCGGGTCTCCCCAAGCATTCAATCCGGGCAATCAACGTAATGCCGGAGGATCTTGTGCGCCGTCCCCCGGGGCCGAGCGTTCGTGTTCCCCTCGGTGCGCACTAGGCAGGCCGTCCATCAGCACCTCCCCTCACTGGTTTCGGGCTCCTAGGCAGTCGCCCCGTGTATCGCGGGACTCCATGCTGCGTCCCCCGCCGCCGGGTCGCCGACTGTATGCACTCAGTTTACAGTGCCAATCTCCTCCGGACCTCGGGTGCAGGTCCGCTCGTGCCCCCTTTCAGCCTGCCGCGTACAGCGTTCGCGCAACTCCCATCAGAATCCCAGCGCTCCCAGTCATCCAGCGCTCTCGCTCGACTTGCCTGCAGGCGGCCACCCCCACATGGGTTCCGCAATTCGGATCGAGCCCTTTGTCTTCCGCGGGCCGCCATCTTGGCTCGCTCGCCTCCGAGCTGCTGCTCTTTTTGCTCGGCTGGGTGCGGGTGAATCACTGTGGCAATCCGTTCAGTTTCCAGCTCCAGTCATACCCCGATTATTTATAGTTGTGCACACCCAATTCCAGTCGTTGTAGAAGATTTTGCATGGCTATTTTAGCCAGATCAGTTCAGGATCAGTAGGAGCTCCCGGCAAACACATCCTCTTACATGGCTTTGTAGCCACGCCCCCCCGTGTTTGTCTCTTATGAGCCATCCACACTAAGGTTGCGTGATATATCACCATTTTAAATTGTTTTCCAGTTATATAACATTTTAGGCTGTGCACAGTCAATTTCACTGCCAGATACACCAATTCTATGATGGTGTAGGTTTGCTATCTTGGTGTAATTTTTGGCTTAAAAACACTCGCTCGTTTACCTCTAGCCTTAGTCCCTTAGGCTGACCAGGGAGGTGTCTGTCTGTAAAATGAACTCTTTGGAAAAGTCGGGCACCAATGGTACTGAACTGTTTCAGAGCTTGTCCTTTAGTTTGTCAAGTGCTTCCTGTGCTGGGGCATCCCATAGGATGGGATTTGACTGACCTTGCCCCAATTTTTCTGTTAGTGGGGCAGCTATGGTAGAGAAGTTTGGAACAAGGTGGCAATAATGCCCCACCAAATCCCAGGAAAGCTATGTCTTTTTTGATTTTTTGTTTTTTGGTGGGGAGCCCTCTAAACGACCTCTACCTTGTTCATGGGTTAAACAGATATCCGTTACCAACCTAGAACCCATGTATTTCATGGAGTTCTTCACCAGATAACTTTCAGTTCAGGACTTAACTGTTATTTTTATTTAATACACATATAACCACTTAATGGTTTTGCATATCACAAACACATATACAAAAAGGAAACAATAATAACTAAAAGGTACAATTGTTAGTAAGGTCACTCATCATCAGTGCATAAAATAAGAAAGAAAAATAATTAAGAAGCTAACAATAGCAATAAGATCTATATACATTAATTTAAAACACGCCTTCTGACAGAGTCCGTAGTACATCCATACACATTTCATAAAATGTCATTGTATGATATATTTGGTTGATGTAATTGCCCTCAAACAGATTGTTCCACATGGTCATTACTTCATCACAGTTAATTCAATTGTTGTATGCTTTCTTGTGCTTATTTCTTAGGGAGTTTAAACTATGACATTGGCACATGATGTGTTTGACCGACTCAAGAACCAAGTCACCACATAATCGACATAACCTATCCTTACGCGCTATTCCCAATTTGGCTCCTCTAATTCCCAATACTTCAGTGGCGTTAAATTTGAACAGCAAGTATTGATGTATTGTTTTGCTTTTAGGACAAGCAAAGATGTACTTTGGCGTCATATTGTTTTCCAGATACTATTGGATGTAGGTGCCACTATTGACATTTGTGGCTAAGTGAACAACCTGTTCTTCCTAACCATTTTAATTTCTTCTTAACCCATCTCTTAAGGCTCATGTTGGTGCGTATGATGTCCTCTGTTTCCAATCCTCTTACCCAACGACAGTGTGTACGATACATGTTGGCAAGTACACCAAAGTCATGATATTTATTTATGTTTTTGAATGCTTGATGGGCATCCACCACAATGGTTCCATTATTCAAGGTGGTTAGGTTTTCATAACTCATGGTTAATCTCAGCTCTATTTTTTTTTTAATACCCATTAGATTGAATTCTAAGAGTATATTTTCTATGGGATGTGTTTTTGGCATTCGTAAAAGTAGTCTCAGTATTTTAGCCTCAAGCTTTCCCAGAGCAATTATAAGTTTCTACCCGTATGCTTCTACTCCATATAGCATACACGGGAGGATCTTTGCAGTGTAGAGCATCATAATGGTCTTAGTTGAGCATCCACCTTGGGTGCCGATGAAATTACTCAAGGCATAGGTGATTTTCATACTTTGGGTCTTGATTTCATCCTATTGGGTGTTACAGATGAGTTTGCTATCAATATACACACCCAGGTATTTGTAACATTCTACACTTTCAACATTAGTTTGATCAATGGTTAATCTCATGAGATTGGATTAATTACTTTCGGTTTGCCCATAAAAGCGACTCATTTTGTCTTATCGATGTTAATTTGTAGGCCATTTTCTTTCGCATATTGAACTAAAGCACCCAGTTTGATTTGTAAGCCCATTGGTGTGTAGTCTACTAACAGAAGGTTTTCCGCATTGCCCAACCAGCTAAACTTTAGATCACCCAGTTTTATGGGACATGTTTCTGTCTTGGTTAAGGTAGTTGCAAGGTCTACAAAATAGAGGTTGAACAGTGTGTATGCAAAAATGCATCCCTGCTTAACACCACTAGCTGTGGATATTTGTTCAGTGACTCTGCCTTCCCCATTCAGTCTAACTTGGACCATGGTATTCTGATAAAGAAGCCTAATCATGGACAACAGTCCTTCTGGTATATTCCAGCCTTTAAGTTTATTCCACAGTCTTTTACGCATGACTCTGTCGAAGGCAGCACTGAAGTCAATAATGGCTCCATAAACTGGGAGTTGACGTCTTTCCTACGCGTATTCAATTGAGGAAACTAGTGTGAGTAGATTATGGATTGTGGGTGCTTTGGTTCAGAAGCCTGTCTGGTTCGGGGGAAATATTTGGTTGTTAGCAATCCATTGATTTGAATCAGTTAGTGGCACTTTAGTAAAGATCTTTGCTGATGTATCCAGCATAGCTAACATCTGATAGTTAATGGGAACTTTCCAGCTCCCTTTTTTTATATGCTGGTTAGAATAGTACTCTCTTTCCAGGTATTTGGTACTTGTCCCATTTGGGCAATATATTGAAATAGTGTATGGAGTGCACTACCCCACAACTCTGGGTATAATTTGATTAAGCCATTACAGGACAGGTGCCATCAGGACAAGTAGCTCTAGAAGATGCTAGATTTCTGATTATCTTAGTTATGTCGCTCACCTTTGCTTTACAGATCCACCCTGCTACGTTATGGTCATGTTTTTCATTGAGGCCTACATGTAAGGCCTACATGTTTTTTTCAGCATTCTTCATTTACACTATTTACTGGCAACTCCTTTTTTAAATTTCTTTTTAACCATTTACTAAGTCACATATGCCACGGTTATTGTTGCTTCTTGCTAGATATCCATAACTGAATCTTGCTTTTATTCTTGTGTTCTCGTAGACATTTTTCAAAAATTTCTCTTTAGCATTTTCATATTACGAGGTACTTCATCTACAGCGGTGGATTTTTGATTATTTTAATTGTTTTGTTTACGTCATGTCTCCGTTTGTTTTCTATTTGGATATCATGATCATACAGGTTCTTGTTACCATGTTCTATATTCAATTTTTCACTTACACTCTTGTACTTTCTTTTTGTGGCAGTGGCATCTTTGATTAATTTGGTCAATTTACTAAATTGGAGGGGGCCTGAGATGGACCGCATCCTCCCCATTGGATCACATATTTGGAGAGTTCAAGATCAGCAGTAGTTTTAGATTTTTTTAGATTTTTAGGGGTCCATCTAATTCGACTAGCTCCATCAGATAGAAAGATGTCACTGTTAAGCTCATATTGGCTAATGCCTATCTTGTTAGCAATAAGAAAACATAGAGGCAGATGAAAACTCTCTTATCACGATACTGTGGCCATGTCGATTACATTCACTTTAGCTTCTTGGTTGACAAAGATATAGTCAAGTGTGGAACAACTTTTACCGCTTATGGTTGCGTCACCCGCACAATGCCCATTCAGCATTGCTAGGTTAAACATCTGAAAAAGGGTCGCCTCGCCTTTGCCCTGCTTGTTGGAGTCAGCATGTAAATAACGCCCTGACTGTCACTTCATCTTGCCAATTGAAGTTGGAACCTATTCTGGAATTGAATGATAGGAGTTCCACTTTTGCATTAATTTAATATTCTTTTGACTGTGGTTATATTTTCTTTGTTTGCAATTGCTCTAGGTGGATCATATATGTTTATCAGTATCAGATTGTTCCAAGGGGATTTGCAATTTACTGTGACTGCTTGGACCATGGGCATGGACCATGGGGTGTCACTTGGAGACTACGGATGTCGTGCTGAGATCATCAGGCCACCCTTGGGTCTGCCCAATGGACCTTTGCTGGCCTTGGCCTGAAGAGTGCTCATCCCATCGATATTGCATGTGTCAGTCATCCAGGTCTCCTAGAGGGTGACTATAGTGAATAGATTAATATATTCTAGGAGACCCTCAATTGATGCTAAATGTTCATGCCCCCTAGTATTCCATGAGCATATTAAATCAGTGTCCCTGATGTGATTTGGTGAATTGAGCCTTAAAGGCCTTTGGTAGCCATTGCCAATAGCCCTAATTTTCGCACATTTCATGTATGTATCTATCTTGTCCTCAACTGCAGTAATGTCGATCACTCTTGCTGCTTCTTGCCTATTGAATTCAGTTCATTTTGTGGCTTCCACTCGGATGCTCAAGTCTTTTGTTTTTCCATTCTCCGTCCTGTCACTATTGTCGTATTTTATTTGTTTTCATTTGTACCTCTAAACAGTTACACCCTAATCTGAATGTTTTAAAATGTAGTCTATGGTAGATTTATTTTTACAGCAGATGTTCGAAGTCACATTATATGGATCCTCTAATTGATCCACTATGATTATATCATCGTTTTGTATGACTCTTAGGGCAACAATATAATGAATTTTGTTTAGCAAGGTTCCACAATTGAGTGGTGGGTGTTGATCAATTCCAACTACTGCTTTGATTTGTAGCGCATTTAACATTTCATGCATGTGTTTCATACTACCCAAGTCAATCTGTTTGCTACTATTCACCTTATTTGCATCCTTTGACTTATTTCTTATTCATCTTGGGATGTGTGCATTACTTTTTCTTTCTCAATATTATGTTCTAGTGAATGATTGGTATGGTCTGATGCATGTTACGTGTTTGACTAACCTTAGACTCAGTCCATGGGTCCAATAGGTTTGGTCCTGCGAGAAGTAGTAAAGCCAAGCCCAAAAGGCATCCACTTAGCCTGATGGCACAGGACAAAAGTGGGCATCTTACGGGCAAAGCCCAAGGGAACAAACCCAGAAGAGCGAAGAGATGATGTTGAGAAAGCGTGTATTCCGCTGGGAGGAAGAGAAACTCTCCAATGAAGATTTCCAGAGGAATGTGAAGCTCCAGGAATACGAACAGCTAGAGAGAGGATAAGGGAGCTGCCTGACAGAAGCAAGAGTAAGCAAGCAAAGCAAGGGCAATGCAGCTGGAGAAGAGGCAAGGAAGCAAGGAGAGAGGCAAGGAAATTGCAGGAGACAGAAGGCAAGGAGTGAGCAAGGAACGAAGGCTAACAAGTGTCAATGCTAGAATAATTTCGAAGCGACGCAGAGTGCTCACCTTTGTGCAACTCTTTATGCCGGAAGATGATGGTGTCTGATCCAGGGCTCTGGCATGTAGCGAATCCCGGTGACCATCTTGAAAAAGGCTGAAATGCTGCTGCGACTTCCATGTCGCGAAACTATGCGCCGCCATCTTGCAGGGTTTGTGAGGGTGCTGTCTTCTCCACTGCTGTCACATAGACCAAGTAGAACCGGCAGTCCTAACAGTATGCCCCCTCCGAGGAGGCAATGGACCGGGCTTCCAGGGATGCAATCTGTGGAATCTCCTGAGAAGATGGGGTGAGTGCAGGGCAGATGCCAGTTCCCAAGAACGATCCGAAGGACTGTATCCCTTCTAATCCAACAAATACTGCAGTTTACCTCGACAGTACCTGGAATCACATATGGATTGCACTTTGAATTCAGGTTCCGAAGCGGTGGCCACTTGAGACAGAGGTTTGCAGGGTCCTCTACAAAACAGGTCCAGTACATGAGGCTTCAGCTGAGATACATGAAAAAATGGGATGGATGCGGACACAAGAAACAGGTAATTGGATCTTAAAGGCGACCAGACCAATAAGTTGAATGATTTTGAAGGGCTCAGAAAAGTGTGGACCTAGTTTAGAAGGAACCGGGTGTCTTGGCAGATAGTGGAAGGAAAGCCAAAGAAGATTTCTGACAGCCAAAGTAGGTGATTGTAAGCGTTTTCGATTGGTGTCTTTTGCCGGCCGCTCTAGAGTCTGTTAAGGCATGGAGAGCCGTGGTATGACCTGCTCTTTTGTTGTCAATGAATTTGTTTAAGGATGGTAGTTTGCTGTCAGATGGTGTAACCATGGGTACATAGGTAGGATGAAATCTGTAGGTAAAGAAGAAGGGACTAAGACCAGTGGCTTTATGGACTGAGTTATTGTAAGCATATTCAGCAAATGGTAGCAGATCTGACCAGTTATCATATGAAGGTGAAGAAAAATACTGTAAGTACTGCTCAAGTGATTGATTTAGTCTTTCAGTCTGACCATATGATTGTGGATGATAGCCTAATGTTAGTGCTGTTTGTATTCCTAGTTTCTTGCAAAGTAGCATCCAGAAGGCAGAGGTACAATGGGGTCCCCTGTCAGACAAAATGGTGGGGGGTAAACAGTGGGGATGAAAAATGGTCTGAATAAAAACATCTGCCATATGTTGAGCAGTTCGAACTTAAGGAAGAGCAATACATTTTGCCATCTTTGTGAGAGAATCAATGGTCACCATTATCGCAGCATGATTATTGGAAAGAGGTAATTCGACAATGAAATCAGTGCTGATGTGTAGCCAAGGAGGGGAAGGTAACGGAGGCTGTGTTCATTTTCCAAAAGGGAGCCTGCGCGGGTTCTTGCTTTGTTGGCAGATTAGACAAGAAGAAAAGTAATCCGAACTTCATTGGGAAGTTTAGGCCACCAGAAATGTCTGTTCATGTTTTACAGGGTAACTCGAATTCCTCTATGTCCTACAGTCTTGCTATCCTGACACATACAGAGAACTTCTTTCTGCAAGTCCGTGGTGGGTATGTAGAGAGCTTGATCAAAAAACAGCACACCTTGGTCCTCAAGCAAGGTGTATCTGTCTATGGTAGTAATCGTCGTGGGATCCAGAGGATTTGTTGCTTGTCGTACCCACTGCAGAAAGGTAGAAACTACAAAGAGAAAAGAAGCCTTGGGTAGTAGCCTTTCTATAGGGCACAGAATTCTGTTTTCGTAATCCGTGTGAGAGAGTGCATCTGCCATTTGGTTCTCTACCCCTGGTAGAAATGTGAACAAAAAGTCATAAATGGAAAAATAATAAGCCCAGCCGGCCTGCCTACTATTTTGGCATTCATGTTGTTGCAAGACCCTTAGATTACAATGGTCAGTTCTAACACTGTCCTGTTTTTTTTTACCCTAGAAGCAGATGTCGCCATTCTGTGCAGGCCTTCTTGATTGTAAGGAGTTCCTTTTCCAGGGCTGTATAATTCTGTTCTGAGGAGGACAGAGTCTTGGATAGCTAGGCAATAGGGTGCTCACAATTATCTTCAAATTTCCATTTTAACATGGCACCAATTGCTGCATTTGATGCATCTGTTTCCATGATGAAGGGTCTGTCTTGATCCGGGGAGATGTAGGATGGGTACCTTTGTAAAATGAGTCTTACGGTTTTGAAATGCCATTCCTGCTGAGTTGTTCCAAAGAAAACGTGCATCCTTCTTCAATTAGGCTGTAAGTGGCAATATCAACAGTGAGAAATTAGGGATAAACTTCCTATACAAGTTTGCAAAGCCCAAAAACCTCTGTTTGTCCTTGGGTAACTTGGGCTCCTTCCATTGTAAGATGGCTTGGATCTTAGAGGGAGCCATTGATGCCCCCTCAGAGGAGAGAATAAAGTCCAAATAGGCAATGGAGGATTGATAAAAATGGCATTTTTCCAGTTTGGCATACAGATACTTTTTTAAAAGTCATGCCAGGACTTCTTCCAAATAAACTTGATGTTCCTGAAGGTTGTTGGAGAAGATCAATATGTCGTCCAAATACACGACTACAGAATGTAAGATAAGGTCAACAAATAGGTGATCCATAAACCATTGAAAGCAGCTGGGGTGTTAGCCAATCTGAAGGGCAGAACACAGTATTCATAGTGGCCAACAGGAGTGCGAAAAGCTGTTTTCCACCATCGCCACTATGAATCCGGAGGAGATGGTATTTGCCTCTGAGATCCAATTTAGTGAATATAGATGCCCCTCGGACAGCCTCCAGGATGTCCGGAATTAGGGGAAGGGGTTATTTATCCTTTATGGTGACCTTATTTAAGCCCCTGTAATGAATACAGGGTCGCAATTCTGAAGTATCCTTCTTGACTTTGATTTGGTAACCAAACCATTTTGTAGGTTGGTCTGTAGGTAGGAACGCAATGCCTCCTTTTCAGGCACAGATAAAGTGGACATTCTACCAAAGGGAACTTGTTTATCAGGTAGGAGTTTGATTGAGCAATCATTCAGTTTATGGCGAGGTAACTCCTTGAATTCTTTGGTGAAAACATGCTGGTATTCTTGATACTCTTCAGGTAACTTCAGCAATTGCGAAACAAATGTATGCATGTTTGGTTCCAAGGGAGTATGAAATCCAATGGCCCCTTTATAAAGACAATGCAAAATGCAGTATTCAGGACCCATTAACATAGTTCCCGCCATCCAATTCATAAAGGGATTGTGTAGTCGAAGTCAAGGAAGGCCTAACATCACAGGGTAATGCACAGCTTTTATTAGGTCAAAGCGAATGATTTCAGAGTGTGAAGAAAGTTGCATTAAGAGGTCTGAGGTTTGTTCTAGAATGGGTGCAGAAGACAGGGGTGAACCGTCAACCCCTTCCACAGGAATGGGGACATGGGTAGATTCCCGGTTCACATGATGTTCCCTGGCCCACTGGTTGTCGAGGAAGTTTCCAGCGGCACCACAGTCAACAAGGGCTGGTACTTCCCGTAAAATGGTGTCCTGCAATTTTATATCCACTATAAGAACTATCATCTGCGTATCTTGAGGTTTCAGAGCATGGGAACAGATAGCTTCTCCCCCATCCATGCTTCCCCTTACAGACGTGGTTTGGTGTTTCCCACCTGGTGCAGAGGAACAATTGGGCACTCCTTCAGCAAATGTTTGTTTGACCCCCAATACATGCACAGACCAAGTGTTCGGCGAAGGTTCTCTGGCAATTCCAATTTGCATGGGCTCCTCATCAGTGGATTGCCGTGTAGTAAGTTGTACGTTTTCAGAGAGCTTTGGAGGGCGTGATTTGCATTTCTCAGTGTGCCGTTCTTGTAATCTAAAATCTAATTGTAGGACAAGAACAATCATTTCTTTCAGGTTTTGAGGCCTTGATACTCGAGAAACTTCATCCTTAAGTTCTTCCGAAAGTCCATGGCGAAAGAGCGTGATCAAGGCGTCATCATGCAAAGCAGTTTCAGATGCCATATGCTTAAAAGTGGTAATATAGTGCAATAAATCTGAGGAGCCGTGTTTTATGTCTAGGAGATTCTCCTGTGCCATAATAGTGAGTTAATGATGGCTAAACATTGTCTGAATACTATTGGCAAAGAAATGGTAGGAATCCAATATCTGATTCTTTTTAATTACCAAATGTGTTGCCCACGCCAAAGCACCTCCGGTCAGATTTGAGACCATATAACTAACCTTTAAATGGTCTGGGGGAAAGAAGGAGGGTTCAAGGGTGAATTGTACCAGACAAGCCTCCAGAAACTCTTTGAGTTTCTTTGGGTTGCTGTGAAATTTCTCAGACATTGGCGGTGCTGGGGGTAATTCTGTTCTTGTTGGGGTTGCTGCAATAATTTGTCATAAAGTAGCGTTCTCATTCTTTAACAACTGAACCTCTTGTGTAAGATCCTGCAGGGCAGCCAAGACTTGCAGCATCTGATCAATTTTTATTTTTGGGGTGTTGCTTACTTTCAGGACCTATGTGTTTGACTAACCTTAGACTTCGTCCAGGGGTCCAGTGGGTTTGGTCCTGCGGGAAGTAGTAAAGCCAAGCCCAAAAGGAATCCACTTAGGTCGAGGGTAAAGGGAAAAAGTGTGCACCTTATGGGTAGAGCCCGAGGGAGAAAACCCCTTTAGGGGAGAAACTCAGAAGAGCGGAGAGATGATGTTGAGAAAGCTTGTATGCCGCTGGGAGGAAGAGAAACTCTCCAATGAAGATTTCCAGAGGAAGGTGAAGCTTCAGGAATACAAACAGCCAGAGAGAGGAGAAGGGAGCCGGCTGACTCACGGGAGCGAGAGTAAACAAGCGAAGCAAGGGGAATGCAACCGGAGAAGAGGCAAGGAAGCAAGGAGAGAAGCAAGGCAATCGCAGGAGGCAGAAGGCAAGGAGCGAGCAAGGAAGGAAGGCTAACAAGCATCAATGCTAGGATAATTTCGAAGTGACACAGAACACTCACGTTCGTGCAGCTCGTCATGCTGGATGATGGTGTCTGATCCAGGGCTCCACCGTGTAGCAAATCCTGCTCAGCCATCTTGAAAAAGGCTTAATGCTGCTGCGACTTCCATGTCGCGAACCTATTTGCCACCATCTTTCAGGGCTAAAGACTCTGTGAGGGTGCTGTCGTCTCCCATGCTGCCACAGAGACCAAGAAGAACCGGCAGTCCTAACAGATAACACTTGACCAGACTGCTTTCTGGAAGAGTATTTGGACCAGTAGCTGATAGTTGTGTATCTCATCTGCCTTCAGACTCATATCGGCCCTATATAGGAGTCGCCTTTACTCTATGAAATGAGGGGCCTTGAGTGTTTTGCTTTTCTCCTCTGATCCCAGGGTTTTCCGGGCCAGCTCCAGCAGAAGGTCTTCTTGCCGGGCTTCAGCGAACTCCAGGGATGCCAGACCAAGGATTTCCATCTTGGTTTGGCTGTCTTCTCAGCTCTCACTCATCTCTCCGAAATCAATTTTGCCCCCTGTGTTGCCTCTAAATCATCTACGTCTTCCATATTTGGGACTAGGATCTTCTCCATGTTCAGCTGAGTGATGGGCTGACCAGGCTTGATTACATAAGCATTATTTCCCAGGTTAAAAAGTGCAACAATGACTTCCACAGTAGTGTGTCTATAGCATCTCCTCCTATGTCTTGAGAATGTTTCTGGGCTAGACCAGATTTTCGGGCGATTCTCCCATAGGTGTCCTTGGGTGCTTCTATACGTAATCCGATCTTGAATAGGGCCTTCCCTCTGGATGTAACCATAATGTTCTTGTTTCTGTACAGGTCACATCTGGCAGCTCTCGTGGGAGCCCATGTCTTGGTAATTCAGAGCATTTTCCACAATTCTTCAGGTAGGGGGTGGCCTCTGTTTTGGAGCTGTCACAATGGCACAACAACCCCATTTGTCACAGATGGCTTCAATAACTAGAGGACTCGAATATAAAGCTTAGGTGTTCATTGTTTTGTCAATCTCAAAATCTCAACTGATGAATGACCATAGGAAGGCCAGACTAAGGGTTCCCTGGTCTTACCCTTAGCCTCCCCATGAGCTCTGTTCACCCTAGTGTAGGTGTTCCTACCCCCCAACAGGATGTAATAAAAAAACTATAGGCCGGAAATACCTGGTGGATAGTGCTGTGAGACAGGCATGCTATCAAGAGATGACACAGACAACAATCTTGTACGTTTGAATCACCAGGTCTATGGTCTAAGGGATCCTGCATGTTATTAAGGTTATAACACTATTACAACCACCCCTGCGGAAACAAAAAGACATTATTAGAGGAATAGCATATTGGGAAAAGATAACATCGAAAAGAAGGACAAAACGAAGGGAGGAGAAAGAGACAGATTAGAAACTGAAAGGCACTATAACTCACCTGAAGACAGCAAGAAGAGTCAGAGTCACATCCGGTCTGGACCCGACACAAGGGCCCACGGACCAGTGAAGAAACTAGATCCAACGGAACGCCCGCACCCACAACAAGCAGAGAAGGTTCAGGATAGTGCACAACCACCCATCCAGCATCATGTGGCGCCTCCGTGGATACCAGGTGAGTGTAACGGTTCAACAACTGTTCTTCCAGTATTCAACAGGGCCTTGGGTTCTCCTTCCCAAAGCTCAAAGTCTCTTGTCACACTATCTAAAAGTCTCATAATATTCTACAGGAGCTCTGGATTCCCTTTCCCAAAGCTCAACTCACTTTGTCACAAGATTCAACAGCAGCCTGGTTTCTTGTTCTCCTTAATTACTTTCAAAGTTGGTTTGCGCCCCCTGGTCTAGATGCAGTTCATAGACCACACAGTTCACCCCTTATAGGTCACGCAAACATATGCTCTTCATTGTGAATCGCTCACGTTTTTCAGCAATTACTCAATTCTCTATATTTCTTAAATCTTTCTTCTGTTATTTAACAATAGCCTTTCTTTGGCCGCAGTTTACATTGCTGTTCTTTGTTTTGCTCACACTTCATTTTGCTCCCCTTTTTTACTGCACAATAGCCATCCTTGATTCTTACAATGGTTTGTCCGTTGTCATGAAACCGGCAAACACGTGTCTTTTCTTACATGCGATCACTCTGATACAATGTTTCACACACTTCAGCTTTCCTTCATTCCTTCAAGTCATTCAGTTAATTTTTCGCTTCTACGCTCGATTGTCATTGTGATAAGGATTCTTGCCTAGTTCTGAAACTTTCGACATTGTGCCGACTGCACACGACCACTGCGCTACACTGTATCCAGTCACTTGCATTCACTAGCACACCAGGTTTCTTAACAAGCTGAAACTCTCTGGTCGCTCTGTGGGTTCTTTCTGCTTCTTCGCTCCCACGATTTCTGCCCCTCTGCCCTCCTGGGTCACTTCTCCACCCAGGGGAACGAGGAATCTGAAGCAGCCCTTAAGGGAGCGCCTGACACACGGGTTACTCTTGCTAGTGCTGTCAGCTACCCAGAGACTCAACTCTTGCCATGTTCCCCCAGATGACCTCCCTCTGATTCACCACAGTGTCTTAGTGTTCTGGTTTCGTCAGCTCCATGACAGCTCGGCTCAGCTTCCTTTCTGCTTCTCTCTCCACACCTTCCTTTTGCTCTCTGGGTTTTCTCCTTTTATACAGCTGCCAGTCAATAATAGGTTGCAGGTGTGAAGTATCGGACTCAATTGCCTGAACCTAGTAATGGGACATGTTTGGTTTGAGTAATAGTATTCATCCATAGCCCTCTTCCTCATCTCAGTACTATACTGGTGTTTCTTAAGGGAGGTATGCATTACTCTTTGAGGCTTCTTCCTTGTTCCAGTACTTGGTGTAAATTCTGAGGGTAGGACAGGATAGGAATGGCAATACCCTATAAAGGCTGAAGGAGAGTAGGGTAAATCAGTGTTGGAAAGGGGGGATACCATGTCTCGCCCTCAGCTACCCTCTCTCCAATCCCCAAGGACCCTCTACCCAGATGATCCTCCCTCGTTAGTCTACCTCCAGGGTCGGGATCCAAAAGCGATGGGCCTTCCCTGGCCACCTGAAAAGAAGATCCCTGGGGAGTAGATGTGAGAATACCTTCAGGTTTCTCATAGTGCTAACTCAGTCTTCCAACGAGGGCCTAAAGGCAGTAACCTTATCTACCTTACTCCCTCCAGGACTTTCTAAGGATTCCCTACACTGATGTTTCCCAGGTTGGGTTTCAATAATATTAGGAGGGTGCTTTCACAGACTTGCACTCTTTCTCACATTCTGCCTCCCTCTCCCCTTTCCTTGATCTCTCTGCTACTCTGTGCTTCTTCTGCTTCCTTCCCTCTCTCAGACCTTCTTCTCTTCTTTCTCTCGCTCGCTCTCTCTCTCCTCCTCCTCTCTGATCTATCTCTGGTCTCTCCCTACACATCCCCTTCACCTCCTCTCCCCCCACTATTCCCTCCTCTCTCTCCCTCTCTCGCTCTTAACCTAGATCTTCTCCCACTCCTTCCTTGCTCTCCTTCTTTCCTCCCACCTGCTACCACTTCCTCCCTTCAGTCCTCCAACCTCCCCAACTATGCCTTCTTCCTCTCTTCTACCACCCTCCTCTTGCTTCCTATCATGCGCTCTCTCTCACTCTTCTCAACTCTCACCTGTTCTATTTGGCCGATCTCTCCCTGTGCTTTCCCCTGGAATGGGCTTTCATGGCGCAAAGATTTAAAGTCTGTGGTAGTCCTGCCCCCTTTCCATTTGCTGACATTCTCCCCAGCTTCCTGACTTGGGGCTGCCAGGGCTTGCCACGGTGGCGCCCCCACTATCCATCCGGTGAAGCGTACGGTTGTTGGTGGACTGGGACTTGTAGTGTGAATTCTAAATTCCAACGGTCGAGATCCCCTCCAATAATAAGTGGATTTAACATCATTCATTTCAATCAAGACAAGGGCTTTCACGAACACACCACCAGAAGGATAGTGGCCAAGTGAGCTACTTACAGTACAGATCCAGTACCTTTTACACAAAAACACTAACATTGAGTCCTATGGTTGACAAAAAAAGACACACCTAGACATGCAATTTCCTGCCCAAAACCCTTTGGCTGTTTTCCCAGATGTTGCAGGAAGGAACACAAAGGCCGGACAGGGACTGTTTTCACATACATTGCAGGAAGGAGCACAAAGGCCGGACAAGGACTGTTTTCACATACATGGCAGAAAGGAGCACAAAGGCTGGAAAAGGGCTATTTTTACATACATTTTAGGAAGGAGCGCCAATGCCGGACAAGGACTGTTTTTACATACATTTCAGGAAGGAGCACCAATGCCGGACAAGGGTTGTTTTTACATACATTTCAGGAAGGAGCCCAAAGGCTGGACATTCTGGGTCTATGAGTCATAGTTGGTCAAAACATGTTCAGGATGCAGCTGCAAAGTTGACGTAGGGAACACATAAACTAGCTGCCTCATCAGTTTCAGGATCCAGTGGAAATATGCTGTGCACAGGGTTGTGTCTTGCTGAGGCAAATAAAATGGCAGTCTTACAAAAATTGATTTTATATTGACAACCCTTTTGCATCAGCAAGATGATACTTCAATAGGGCCATGCCTGCTCATCCTTGAGAGTTATATCACTTATTCTATCTTCATTACCAGAAATATCAATTTCATGTAATCCTTCTATCACTTCCTTCATGTTTATAACTTCATTGGTCACACAGCAAGTCGGACGGAGCCTGTTCACATCGATCAGAGCTGAGATGCTGTAAGAATAAAGAAGCCATACTCCGGTTTGCAGATTTTGAGTACCAATCACGGGGAAGATGCTCGTAACTCTGAATACACAGTGTACTAACGGCTCGTGAAAAGACACGTTGGGAGTTCAGTCACAGTGGAAATCGAAACGCCCACAGGAGTTACTTGAACACCTGTGGTACATAGAGTTGGTGTTGTCTATTAAGAAGACTTTATACCAAACTGATTCCTGTGCTTAAAGTGAAATAATGTATACCTTTTTTGACACGGTCTGACACTTGGACTCCAAGTCGCCATACTTCACACAGCGTGAAGAACAAGACTAATTGCCTAGTCTGTGAACAGGCTACAGTTATTAAGAGGAGCGATAGAGGCTGTTTTTTGTTTACACAGTTTTGTTGTTGGTTCCCCTGAGGAAGTCTACAAACAATAGAAAACATTTGTTTTGGTAAGATAGACAAAACATGTTGGGTTATATGCACTGGAAAAAAAAAAACAGTGTCGATAATTGTCATTACTGTGATTTATGTCCCCTACAGGCAGATTAAGGGAGACTGTAAAGAACAGATTATTCTGGTAAGGTATCCACAAATGAGAGGAAGTGTCTGACGCTGCCTAACCAACATTGTATTACATATTATTAGAACATTTGTACATGATTATTGTACTGTGAATTGATTGGTGATAACACTACACTATTGGTTTTAGTTTTGTATAGGAAGGGTATGGTTTTATGAATATTTTATGTATGGTTTTACACTTTGAATCATTTTAGGATGAATTGTAGAATATGTAACATGCTAATTTTGTAAAATTGTGTCTTGTAGAGTGGTATGCATTAGGGTTTGTAATATTTTTTGTATATATTAACTTTCACAATATATGTGTGTCCTCTGACAAAATAAAGAAAACATTATTCAAATAAATGTAACAACTCAGGACCTATTTGGTACATGGCCCTAGTCAGGTAAACAATGGACTGAAGAGAAAGAAAACGAAAGACTGTGTGGTTCCTTAGTTTTTGATTGTCCCTAGGCAGAAAGAGGGCTGAACCAAGCGGTCTATAAAATAGCCCGATCTAGTCTCTTTTTCGTTTGATATGTAACTTCATTGGTCAGCATAGCATTGGTAGGTTTAGGGGTTAGTGCTCTCATCAGTTTTTTACAACAATTTCCTATAAGATACCCACATAAAGGGGAGCATTGTATACAGCAGAAGCAGGCAGCTATTGCTCCTCCAATAGCCAAAACAGGAATGATAAGTTTCTGACCCCAAGATTTAACCAATTCCCACAACCTTGATTCACTATTTCCGTCCCCAATGTTATAATGTATTTGAGCTGCAATCTTATGCATTTCATCAATGCCCTTAAAGATATCGGTACTGTAATCAGTTATAAGGGTGCAACATGATGTCCCAATTATTTTACAAGCTTCTCCTACCTCTGCTAACATTGTATGTAATACCATGTGGTTTTGTATTGCAACCATCCGGATTGCTTGCATCTCAAAGGTGATATTGGTGAGGATTTTACTAGTGACATTAAGTTTTCGTTCTACCAAGCTAGCCAGATGCCTAATGTCTCATGAGTTCATTATTATACCCACTGGCATCGCCATACCTTTTTTATAAAGTCTACACATTCCTGGCAGGTAGTATCCACACTATCAATCACACTCTTCTCCCCCTCTTGTAATTCTCAATATTCGTTATGACCCTCCTTGTTTCTTGCTTTGAGTTTATTGCTGCCAAAGGTTTATAATGTAAACATAATAAAAGACAACTGATGGTACATCTGCCCTTTCAATAGCGAGGCAACCAAAGAAAGGCTTCCTTTCCGCAAACAAACATCGCCCCTTTTGGAGGCAAGAGAGGTGCTGACATTCTGTTTATATCTACTGTTATCTGACAGTTGTGCTGGCCCATAAAAATGGCTTTGTCTTGTGTTTGGTTTCATTGATAACAGAAGGGAGCCTTCTGAACTATATTAGCTATATTGATCAGAGGGGGAATCTCTTCTCTCCCCTACCCTGATTCAGTACCTAGAATAGGACTGTTGGTTCCCACGCAGGGAATGCATCTATTCAAATACAGGGTCGCGTTAGGTGTCAGGGTAAAGCTACGCAATAGGACATTTCACAAGGGCACACATGTATCCTTATCCACAGGTATCGCATACCACTCAGGTCCGCTGCCATGGCTATGGGGAGCATACATGCATTTGTAACAATTGTTCCTATTTAAAATCTGGTTTGTATCATTTATCCACTTCAGGATACAATTCCGTGGGTGCCTTTTCCAGTACTCTTGACCCACATGCGGAATAGTCACTGGTTCTGGGGTCGGGGTTGGTGTTGTAATGGGCAATAGATTATGAGCAGCGTAAATGTCATTATGTTTGAGATACCAAAGGAGTACCGCAAACCCTACCGCTATCAATACACATAATGCAGATATGATAATTTTCTCCTTTGGAGTACATGCATACCTATCAACCCTTAGGCGTCTTCGTTCTCTATCAATATTCTCATGTATTCGTTCAATGTCATCCATATTTAACAACCTACTCGCACAGAGCTAATCTCGAGTGGTTGAGTTCCAGAACTTGGCTGTAAAAGCAATATAATATACAATTATTTATACAATAGTCGGTGACCCTAACAATTTCCCTAACGGTGCCATCCGTTTATGTGCCTTGTTGCAAGGGTTGCACAGTATAACCCATCCTGCTGTCGCTGCTTCTGGCACCTTCCTAAACGCGTCTATGTTGGGGCTACTTCCATACCCTTGAGAGGCTGTAGAGGCCACTTCTCCTGTGTTTCACTTGTTCGTTTGCTCTGACCCTCTACTAAGTCCTCTCTTAGTCAATGGTCAAAGTTCAAACATGCATCTACTGTTTTCATTTCCGTGGGCATAGGTTATATCGAGGGGTCTCATGGGGCTCATTATTGGTTAGCAAGGGCACTATTTAGTGTGGTCGGTGCAGAACTTGCACTGGTGCTCGTTTTATGTGTGCTGCATGTATCCAGTATTTAAGGCCACCAATCTTTACCGCTGTTTGCGTTGCCAAGAGTACCAAGTAAGGGCCTTTCCATCGGGGTGTCAGGCAATATGCTCGGTTGAAACTCTTGATAAGTACGCAGTCTCCAGGCTGCACTGTATGACCAAGCCCGATCCAAGGTTGAGGGGCAGCCTCCTTCACTTGTTGTTGAATAATAGATAGTTAATGAGTCAATTCAGCACAATATTCCCGCAACAGGGGTTGCTCAATGTCACTTATTGGTTTTGGTTTTGGAGCAGACCAAACAGTTGGAGGGTGTCCCATCACAATTTCATAAGGAGATAATTTTTGCGACCCTTTTGGCGTGGCTCGGCCATTTCAGGTTTGTACTTGCGCAGATTTTGGCCAGCTTGTTTTTCAACATGCCGTTGGCTCTCTTAATAAGGCCTGCCGATTGGGGTGATATACAGAACGGAATCGGTGATCGGTGATCAATCCCCAAGGCAGTACAGACATGTTTCACCACTTGTCTGGTAAAATGAGGGCCATTATCTGAATAGAGGAGGTCTGGCATTGTATATTGGCACACCCCATGTTTCATAATGCATTTAGCAGTGGATATAGCTGTATTGTCCTTTAAGGGATATGCACCTGTCCATTCGGGAAAACCCACACTTCATTACCAGGCAGTATTTTAACCGCCCCACAGGCTCCGCCTGGATAAAGTCCATGTAGACTACCTCAAAGGGCTGCGTGGGGAGTCTGCTATGGCTTGCCAGAGCCCCTACTGTTTTCCCAACGTTATGTTGCAGGCAGAATGCACACTGTGAGCCCATCTCCTACAATATGGGCCCAACCTTTTGTTCTTCCACATTCCTTTTAATGTTTCTTCCAACGCAGCCACATTGATATGTGTATGCCCATGAGCCATGTCAATGATCATTGGCAGATAACTGTCTGGAAGCAACCACTTCATGCCCTTCTTGTCAAACCATGCCCCTTCGGATGTTCGTGCATTATCCTGATCCTCTGCCCATGATTTCACTTCTGTTTCTGATGCTTCTTGCTGAATGTCCTTTACTACATTCTCAATTGTCCCTTTCATATCCCCTCCCCTGCCAAAAACCCTCTCTCTCTCCACAGGAGGCCACAATTAAACGCCACTCCATGTGCATAAACTGAATCAGTATAGATAGTTACCCCCCATCCCTCACTCAATTGTAAGGCTTTGGTCAAGGCTATTAGTTCTGCTGCCTGGGCGGATAATTCTGTGATTCGTTGAATGTATACAATATAATTTTCAGTTGTAATTGCATAGCCCACCACAGTTTCCCCAATATCCAACTTGTAACATGATCCATCACAAAACAATATCCCATCCCCTTCCTCCAAGGGTTCGTCACTTAAATTGACCCTTCCTTGGGTCTGTTTATCTGTTCCGAATCAACCAATCATGCAGATCTCGGTTCCCCTGCTCCCCAGGCATAGGTAAAAGGGAGGCTGGGTTCAAAGTGTTGCATCTTGCAATAGTTACATTTGGTGCAAATAGAGTCAACTCATACTGTGTCAATCAAGCTGCAGTTAGGGGTTGGGGTTGGGTTCTGTTCAATAATACATCTACAGCATGTGGAACTTTTACAACAATTTTAGTCCCTAATACTAAACCCACACTCCGTTTCAGTGCTACTGCAGCCGCTGCCACCAATCTCATATATGGGGGCAATGCAGCTGCCACATTGTCCAAGGTGCCAGAGAAATACGCACAAGGTCTCTGCTTTCCCCCTTGTTCCTGTGTCAATACTGATAAAGCACAACCTTCCTGTTCGTGAACAAAAAGGGTAAATGGTTTGCCATAATCTGGTGTCCCGAGTCCTGGGGCATTACACAAAACACCTTTCAATTGATCACATGCAATTCGCATCTCTTGTGTAATTTCATAGGATTTCTCATCTTTCTCTAATTTCAAACATTGTAGTAAAGGTTTGGCAATCAATGAGAACTCGGGGACCCAATGCAGGCAGTATGAAGTAATACCCAGCAGGCGTCTCAATTCCTTATAGGTGACGGGATAAGGTATTTCCGGTATCAACCTTACCCTTTCAGGGGATAGAGCATGTCCTTCTGCTGTGAGGACATAACCTAGATATTCAACTCTCCTCTGTACATATTGCATTTTCTTCAAGGATACTTTATGGCCTTTTTCTGCCAATCGTTCCAAAATAATTATTGTTCCTTCTCTACATTTCTTTTCGGAATCTCCACAGACTAAAAGATCATCTACATACTGTATCAAAGCTACCCCTGGTGGCAACACAATTTCATACAATTGTTTCTTCAATGCCTAACTAAAAATTGCTGTGCTTTCAGTGTATCATTGGGGTGCACGGCAAAATCGATAATAGCGTTGTGCCAATATAAAGGAAAAGAGATGTCTGGACTCCTCTGCTATGGGTATGGAGAAGAACGCATTTTTCAAATCGATCATACTGAAAAAGGTTGCACTAGGGGAACCATTGTAAGGATGCTAGTTATACTGGGGACAACGGGATACCTAGGGTCCACCACTTTATTAACCTGCCTCAAATCAATTACAAATCTAAAAGGGGTAACATCATCTCCTTTTTTATGCACAGGTAAAGCAGGAGAGTTACAAGGACTATTGTTGCATTCTTCAATTACTCCCAGTTTCATCAAGTCCCTGACAATTTTAATCAGAGTCTCCTCTCCTTCTGGATATATTCTGTATTGGGGTGTTCTGGGCAAGGGGACTCCAGGTTTAACCTTGATCACTATTGGTTCAATGTCCAATATTCATACATCATTACTGCCAATGGCCCAGAGGATTTGAGGTAAAGCTTGTAGTTCCGGAGGTAGAGGTCCCGCAAAATAGCACTCCCCCCCCTTAGTTGGACTTATGGCCATACGTACTCCAACTGTGGAACAATATATTTTTGCGTTCAATGATTTCAATAAATCCAATCCTAACAGGTTTTCAGGACATTTGTTGGTTAGCAACCATTTACTTGCCAATTTTACTCCACGTATGGGCATTTCCACTTCTTGTGATACTGGAGTACATATGGGTTCCCTACCAAACCCCACAGAAACCTTTTCTTCACCCGATAGTGGACCTGAGGGGACGGTCTTGACATCTACAGAACTGCTGCCAGCGCCTATATCAATCGAGTATTTAACGGTGGGCTGCTGTCCTATTTGCAATTTCACATAAGGGCCCTTTTGGTCAATAGGTACAGACACCACCTCCCCAGGTTCACCACGGGTGTTTCAACTAAACATACCACCGTGGCAAAACAATTATTACTTGGTGACATTGGATGTTGTGTCGCTATACACAAGCATAAATCATGATCAAGGCATAAAAGCATCTGAATATTTCTTGAAAACAAGATCAATTTCATTCAAAGAACAAAATAACATGCTATTAGAAATGCTGCACTTTGCCCTAAACAATAACATTTTATGCTTCAACAAGAAAATCTATAGACAAAAGCAAGGAACCGCGATGGGGTCCTAATTTGCCCCATTGTATGCAAATCTGTTTATGGGCTATTTTGAAGTGAAACATGCATGGAAGCACAAGGCCTTTACCGACTCCAAGAATATTATTTTTTGGGGTTGGTATATTAACGACATTTTTATGATTTGGGAAGGGGATCTAATGGAGTCCGACTCATATGTTGAGTATCTAAATAACAATGAATCTAACTTGAAGTTTATAACAAACTACAGTAGAGACAAAATCCAATTTCTAGACCTAGAGATCTATACGGATAAGGATAAAATCTTAACAAATCTATACACCAAACCAACTGCAGGCAACAGCATTTTACTTCCTCAAAGTAACCATCCAAAACACATCATAACCAACATCCCGTGCGGGGAGATCCTCAGGATTAAAAAAAAACTGTAGTACGAAAGAATCATTTGAATCAAATATCGAAGGAACAATTAACACATTTACACAAAGAGGATACAAAGCAAAAAGTGTAAAAGAATCGATTAAAAAAGCAGAAAAAATAACAAGAGAATATCTATTACAGGACAAACCTAAAAAAGGAACAAAATCAACTACAACAAAATGTATTACCACCTGTGGGTCAGATGCTCCAACACTAAAGAGAATTCTCAAAAAGCATTGGGATATGTTGAAATTGGACAAAGCATTACCAAAATACATTGATGACAAGCCAGGGATGTGTTACAGAAAGGCGCCAACCCTACGAAATAAAATAAGTCCTAGTAATTTTAAATCAACAACCAAACAAGATATTAGAAGCATGTTTAAACACCCACTGATTTTTGGAACATATAAATGTGGCAACTGCAAACTTTGTCCTCAAATGGTTAATGGTCTAAAGAAAATTAAGCTACCAAATGGAAAAGAGAAAATGGTGAATCACCTTATCAATTGCAATAGAAAATTTGTTGTATATGCAATACAATGTATGTGCTTGAAAACGTATATAGGAAGCACAATTAGAAGCCTTAAAATAAGAATATTTGAACATTTACAGGCAATAGGAAACCATGATCTAAAATACCCTTTATCATTACACTGTATTATGGAGCACCAAGGACTAAATGTTGAAGAATTGAAAATATTTGGCTTAGATAAAATTGAAGATCTACCCAGAGGTGGAAATAAAGAACAGATCCTGCTACAAAGAGAATCAAAATGGATTTGCCTTATGGATACGTGTGATACCGGACTAAATTCAGACAATGAATTTTTCAACTGGTTGTAATACAATGCAAGAAAAAAGAGTGGTCATACATGCATAACAACTTGCTTTTTTTCTGAAAATACTTTTTTCTTCCTTTCTCTTTCTTTTTCCCTTCACTCTCTGTGTTCAGAACATTTTTTATTTCTTTTTTGCTTCTACCCCCTTTCAACCACTCAGGGGACATATAATAGAAAAAGTCTACAGTTGATGAATAGAAAGTTAAAAACACCTTTCGTGAAAAATAACTATAACTGCATAAAAGTAATCAAATCCTAGAAAACAAGCGTGAAATTGGCTAATAAAAAGGCGACAACATGCGCACAAACTGATGACATTATCCTGCGCGCTAGACAGCAAACGTGGTGATGTCAAACGCACAACCAGAAAGGCGCTGCTAGATGTGGTAAACTACACATAAAGCAGCTGGCTTTCTTGTAAATCAGTACGAAATAGGCAAATAAAATGGCCGACGACGCGCAGAGCGTGATGACATCATCGCACACGCAATAACGCGAGCGCAATGACATCACACGATCAATTAAAATAGCGTATTTAAACGCGCGAAAAGCACACAACTATGTGCATTGATTGAAGGCGCCAGTGAAGGGACAAACGCATCCCTTCAATCACCCAGCACTCAGAAACATTAAAAAGGCAAAGTAAGCAAATTTATCTTTGGATTCCCCGCAAAAAATAGCTCTTTACTTTCTGGACCCTAGAACCTTAACAAGGTTCATAATACTAAAAACCATTGGACCCTGAATTCTTTTTTAAACCTAATATAAACTAAAAACAACTAACTATAAAGCAAGAACAATTGAAACAAACATTATTGGTGAGTGCCAGCCAAATGGATGAGAAATCTCAGTGTCTAGCCTTTCCACCTTTCTTTCTATTCACAATATAAGAGAAATTTGATTTGATATTGAGTTCAAATGAATAAATGTATGTAATACTAATCACTAGGAAGGCTATAATGATTTTGAGTTGAAATGAACAAATGTATATAAGATTAGCCACTAGGAAGGCTATAATGGCTTTTTTCACAATGTATAAAACATTCTTTTGCTTTATTTAGAAAAACTCTCCTGATGATCCTTTTTGATGATATAAAAAGGGTGAAACACGTGTAGGGAGACCACAGAATTGAGGGGTCACATACCCTGTGTGAATCTCACAATAAAAAGACCAAGTTTAAGTAAACCTTGAAAAGTGTGGACACTATTAATTTGGCACTCACATCTGCATATTGAAGATCGCTTTGGGCTGTCGCAAGTGAATATGTATTATTAAACTGAAATACTTTAAACTCTAGCTTTGGCAATCAAGATAAAGATACAACACCACAGCTGACAACCAACCCTCAAGAATAGAAGCTAAATAATTAGGATTCACCCAAAGAACAAAGTCCTATTAAGATTGCCAACATTTGTGTTTACCACTGTTGTCTGTAAACATCATTTCACTATTTTCAAATCCCATCAATCCATTCTCATCAGACATTCCCATTCACTCCAACCATCTGGCGTTGTTGAGGGGCTGCCGAAAACACATTGCTGTTCGGATTGTTAAATCGTCCCATACTTGATGGTGGTCCTGACATATTCCCCCCTCTCCCTCGTCCCCTATTTCCTTGGTGGGGGCCATTCCTTGCAACAAGGGTAGGGCAGGCATTCTTCCAATGTCCGGTCTGTTTGCAAAATGAACATTGGTCAGGCCTTGGCAGGGTCCATTGCGGAACATTTGGCTATGGAGATCGCACTTGAGACCTCATATCAATGGATCTATTGGGTTGTCCCTGTACCAATTGTTGCATTAGGACCTGGGTTTTTAAGGTCTTCTCTGCCTGCTTCTTCCCCTCAGTCTCTTCCGCCTCTTGTCGCTCATAATATTTTGCCATTTCCAAAATCTGATGTGGGGTACTAGCCTGCCAAGTACTCTCACCCAATTTCAATGGGCCCTTTATTCCCCTTCTTAGCCCCTTTACCAGCCCTATGGCGAAATACCTTTGCCCCGTAGAGTCACTAGTTGTATGGTCACTGTGTGCCTTAAATGCTCCCTTGAACCTTAAGAAATGCTCCCCTACCGTTTCATTGGGCCCTTGGACGATAGCGTCTAATTTCTCTACGTTTACCTCAGTTGCTGGTAGAACAGTGGTCAATGCCTCCAACACGTTCATACCTAAATTCTTTATGTCTGCTGTTAGAGGTTCGGTCAGAGGTCATAATCATATTCCTGACCTTCTCGATAATTTGGAGGTATTTAACCCATAGTTCATTGCGACTAGGTTCCGTACTTAATTCACTATAGGCATCATACCATCCCGTGGGCCATGTATTATTCGTGCCTTTCATTCACGCATGTACTAAGCCCCCATGTCGTTTCATTATTTCCCTAAATTTTCTTTTTGTGTACTTATTTATCCTTGGTACTAGTCCTTCCTCCTTTCCTAACGTATTAAAAATATCCTTGGCCATTATCTGTAATTCCCGCAATTTTTCCAGAGGGGGATTGGTCAAATGCCTTATCACTCGACGCTCGTTCTCTTCTTGGCTATCCCTATCCATGGTTCCCAAAGAAGGAGGAGGTGGCGCGTGATAAGGAGGTGGTGGTGCAGTAGCTGGCGGTGTCACATAAGTAGTCGGAGAGGCCAGTCGCACGAGTCTCTCTGTAGTCTTTATATTTTCCTGCCCACCATCGTCATGAAGATTAGCGGTGTCTTTGGGATTCTTGGGCAGAAGGGGGTACATGCCTTTATGATATTTTATCAATGCAGTTCGATCTTCTATATCTATCTGTTTTTCAAACTCTTAATTATCTAATTCACACACTTTTTCTCCTACTGTTCGCTTTTTTTTCTTCCTTTCCTTCTTATCCTGATACTTCTTATGTTTGATAGCCTCTATTCGTCACTGGCGTACGGGATCATGTTGGGCGGGACAAACCTTCTTTCTTAATAATACTAATTCTAAATGTTCAATTGCTTTCAAATCAAAGGTCCCTTCCTTTGACCATTGATACTGTACAGATTTCTTTGTGTATTCTTTCCAATATTTACAAAATTGTACTGCCCCTAGCCCATTATTTGTCAACATATGGCAACACTGAGTGCCCTCAGCAGGCGCATACATAGGTTTCTCGTTACTATTTCGATCACACAAATTACCCATCTTAAATAATTTATCCTTACCAGGATCAAACAATATGTACCATATAACTAAAACCAATGTGGCTTACCATCCACCAATACAATATCTGCAGATGATAATTGACTCACTGCACCAATGGAGACCTCGGTCCTCTATTAGCTTCTTCGGGCGTCCGGCAGGGCAGCCTTCTATCCCCCTTCCTAGTCCGGTCTACTAACGAGGACAGTGCTAGTTGTGCATCAAGGTTGCGATAGATGTGGGTCCCCGGTGTCGACGCTGCAGACTAGGTCCAAAGGGGGCACACCAAGTGACGGGCTACCACTGCGGACACCCACCTAGGGACGGCAATTGTGAATTCTTTTTTTAAATTTTTTTAATTATTTTTATACAGTTTAACTTTAAAAAAAGGAGAAAAGCTATATAAGTCATAGCAAATCAATTACATCGACAAGTCATTCTGCTTAACTCTTTGCATACATCATACCACTTATCCCTTAAAACTCAAAGCTCAATGAACCACCCCTTTTTCCAAGAGCAAGCTGTTCATTTTGTTAAAAAAATCCATTAAAGCATATGACAGGTTTCCCTTTGGATTTGCAAACCTCTCCCACCAAGCATTACTACATAGCGAGGAACTCGCAGCTATGTACACTCCTAAGTGTCTGGTTCTTAACACCCTAAGAGCTGGGCAGTATAATGTCAAGTGCTTTAAGGTTTCCTTTTCACTCTTACAGAACCGACATTTTTGATGTTGAGTTAATGATGTCCACATTTGTAAATCGAAACAGGAGTGCTTTCTGGAATCTATTAAACGCAACAACAGTCCTGCAAGCGGCACTAATTAGCAATATGGTCTCAGAAAAGCAGTGGATAGAACATTATACAGCTAAGTTCTCGAAGGAGGGAGAAATACCAGATTCAAATCAACCCAAACTGAGCCAATGGGCAACTGAAATTGAAAAAGTTGATATCTTGTAAAACATCAAGAGACTTAGCTCTTTGAGAGCCCTGTGCCCTGATGGGCTAACAACCCAGATTCTCAAAAGCATTCAGTACACTGGGCTGAATCATGCAAGTTGTTTGCATTTTTGTTTTGTACTTTGTGTCCACGGTCCATCATTGAGGCTACTATTAACCCACATACCAAGGTATTTTACTTTGTTCACACAGTTCAGGGGTTCGTTATTCAGATGCCACACAAACCTTTTTTTGCTGTTTTATTCCCAAAAAGATCTTGCAATATGAGAAATTCAGACTTGGCTGGATTTATTTTAAGTTCATTAGCGGCGACATATTTTTCCAAGGCGGTCAATTTCCGTTTGAGCCCAATTGGAGTGAAATCTAGCAATACTATGTTGTCCACATAGAGCAACCAGCCATACTCGTGCCGTTGATTTTTGGAGAGAATGAGTTGACTGCTCCCAATGTTTCCCCGATGTCCGAAAGAAACAAGCAAAATAATATTGCTGCAAGTGGGCAGCCTTGTTTTACTCCTTGTTGAGTCTTGATTGGTGCAGGCAAGGTTCCAGTGCAGGTGAGCCTTATCTTTATTTCTGTTTTGGAATGAAGTTCTCTGATTGCACCAAGTAAACTAGCTGGACATTTCCATCTAGTTAATTTAGTCCGGTATACACGCATTTCGTCGCCTGTATTTACATCATGGGACTTTTCATCGCCGACCCTTTCATCGCCAAATTTGTTTTTTTTACATTTATTTTAGGGTGGGTGTTTGTGCGGGTTGGGGAATGTTTATTTAAGTAAGGGGGGGGTTGGGGGTGCAGCCCCCCCATAAAAAAAAATAATAATAATTTTGTCGATGAAAGGGTGGCGATGAAATGTCCCACGATGTAAAATCAGGCGGCGAAATCACGAACCATTAGTCCACAGCATTTCAAGATTGACACTGTCAAAGGCGTGTGATAAGTCGATAAATGCCAAATAAAATCACCTCCATCTTCAGCAGATTTATTATTAGAAGGTTCAGGCAACAACCCATGGCTTTCACAAATCCAGATTGTCTTGGATCGTATCTACCTGAAGATTTGATCCGTTTTGACAGATGGGACTGAAGCTGTGTGGCAAGATTTTCCCTACCACATCGAGGAGCGCAATCGGGCGATAGTTCTTTGGTTCAAATCGTAATCCTTTTTTAAATATTGGGACCACCATTGCGCTCCTCCAAGATTCCGGTATTTTACAGTTGATGATCTTATGGCCAATTAGCCAGTTTTTATAACTTTGCTTAGCTTTTTTAATGCCAACCACTCAATAGCATAGAGGCTCCTTCTTACAATTTTTGATTAATTTACGTAGTTCTTTTTTCTTTTGCACCAGTTCGGGATCCCATGCATGAAGACTTTTAAAGTTGGTTTTGCCACTGGGTGAAACTACTTCTCTGTGTTGACCTAGGAGCGCACAATAATTTATTCAATCATTATCTTGATTTATTAGTATAGCACTCACCAAGTTGTTTACTTTCCCAGTGTCTAGCCTTAATCTGTTTCGTCCAGGAGCAACATTAATACTCTGCTTCTCCGTTCTTCCCGATAGATTATTTTGTTCTTTAGCTAGTTGAAGTTTGGTCAAATTATGGTCACTGTGTTTCATTTGTTTGACACATAGACTTCTAATCTGCTTGGTAATATGTTCAGATACAAAGACGTAATCTATTGTAGATGCTTGTTGATTTCTCTGCCACGTTGTTTTATGAGGGACATCTCCTGTGGTATTACCATTCAGCATGGCCAAGTCTCAAACTTTAATTTCTTTCAACCACAGTTCAGTCGCTCGGATGTTAACCTTGGATCTTTTTCTATTTTCCTTGTCGACATCAACCTGCAGGCAGTCTATATTTAGATCTCCGCAAATCAAAATATTAGCAGTTGGTTTGCTGCCCTTGATGTTATTTATAATGTTCGAGATTAACACAATAAATTGCATATATCCCATGGCATCATGCTGCCAGTAGATGTTTATCATGTGCAATTCATTACCAATGCCCTTCATTTGGCCAGGCAGGTTAATCAAAGTAGCCTGTATATATGCTGAGTAATTCTTGGTGTGTATCACCCGTAGTCCACTTTCTTTTTTAACCATTAGCAGCAACCCTGACATCAGGCAACCTTTTTTGCCTTTTACAGCAGGATTAATAGCAATCTCATACCACTCCATAATAGGTGCTTCCATAAGCCATGTTCCAGGTCCTAATACAAAATCATTCTTCATGTATGTTACTATGGCATTAACTACTGTTAGTTTTATTTAAGGCACTAGACACCCAATTCCATTTTTCGTGGTCATCTTCATCCATTGCTGTATTATCCATTATTGGTTTTCCAACTTCAGTTAATTTATTTCGAGTGAATGGGATTCTTATCAAGTCATCTTTTGATATCTCACTTCGCTCACTCTCAAAGGGGGCATCCAGCATATTTTGTGCAGTATCATTACTAGTCTGTCTGATCTTGCGGGGCTGTGTTTAGGAAGTGCATGCATAAGACATCTTGCTTCGTGGCATGAAACAGAGCCACGACTCTTATATGTGGCAGTTTCAATTTTTTCTTCTTCATGAGTGATGTCTAGGATATCAAACCCCAATGGATTAAGGAGGTTAGCAGCATTCATTATCATATCTCTAATAATGCTTGATTTTATATTTGTATTTGTATTTTATTATTATTTATATAGCACTTTAATCCAAAGCGCTTTACAGTTTAACAACCTGGAAACAACAAACAAGGAACATCGAAGCAATAACAGTATACATGATTCAAATCAGGAAAACAGCATGTGGAACAATTTGCATTTTAGAAAGAAGAAGAAATGAGGGGAGGGGAGGAGAAAAGGGAGAGAACATGGAGAGTATCGGGAGAAGTAGGTAGGATGGAGATCATGGGGAGACAGAGAAGATAGAGGAGCAAGGAAGAGGGAATTGGGAGGAGAGAGAAAAAGTGAAAGGGAGGGGAAGGAGTCAGGGAGGGGTGCAAAGAAGGCGTGCTTTCAGGGAGGAACGGAAGGAAGGATAGGTGGAAGTGGAGCGGATAGTGAGGGGAAGGGAGTTCCAATGAAGGGGGGCAAGGAGCTGAAAGGAGCGGAAATGAGAAGAGGCACAAGGAGGAGGGGGGACAGACAGTAAGAAGAGATCAGCTGAACGAAGGGAACGAGGAGGGGTATAGAATGAGAGAAGAGAGGAGAGGTAAGGAGGGGAAAGGTCATGAAGAGATTTAAAGACAAGACAAAGGAAGTGAAATTTAAGTTGGGAATGGAAAGGAAGCCAGCCTAGGTTGGAAAGTGAGTTGGAGGTGGAGTCATGGGGAAAGACAAGACAGGGGGTACGGATGGCAGAGTGGTAGATGGATTTAAGGGGAGCAAGATGAGAGGTAGGGATACCGAAAAAGAGAGAAGAGCAGTAGAAAAGGCGAGAAAAGGTAGGGGAGGAGATTAAGAGCTTAGTAGCATGGAAGGTGAGAGAAGAACGGACTTTACGGATATTGAAGAGGTGGTAGCGGCATGAGCGAGAAGTAAGGGAAATATGGTGAGAAAAGGAAAAGATGAGTCAAAGTAGATTCGAAGATTCCTGGCATGGGTGGAAATAGGAGGATTAGAAGGGGGGAAAATTAATAGAAGGAGGGGTAGAGGGGGAGGGATAGTGTTAGAAGGGAAGAATAAGACCTCAGTCTTGTCAGTATTAATAGATAGATAATAAGAAGACATCCAC
This sequence comes from Ambystoma mexicanum, assembly GCF_040938575.1. Classification (NCBI taxonomy): domain Eukaryota; kingdom Metazoa; phylum Chordata; class Amphibia; order Caudata; family Ambystomatidae; genus Ambystoma; species Ambystoma mexicanum. The sequence continues at coordinate 389,828,569 of NC_090928.1, read as the reverse complement.
TTTTTAATGGCGGTGAGACAGGTGGTGAGATTTAGATGTAGATCAGGAGAGAAGGAAGAAAAGGAGAGGAACAGCTGAGTATCATCAGCGTAGAAATAGTGAGAAATTCCAAAAGAGGAGATGAGAGGAGCAAGAAGAGAAATATAGAGCGAGAATCAGAAATGTCCAAGGACGGAGCCTTGGGGAATGCCGTAGTCCAGAGGGAAGGTGGAGGAGGTTCAACCGCCCCAAGAGACAGTGAAAGAGCAGTGAGAAAGCTAAGTGGAGAGCCAGTTAAGGACTGAGCCTTTGAAGCCAAAGGAGGAAAGAGTAGTGAGAAGTAAGGGGTGATCGACAGTATCGAAAGCAGTAGAGAGGTCATGGAGGATAAGGATAGTGGATTGTTTAGCGTGGTGAGCGGTAAGGAGGGAGTTAAGGACATAGGTAATAGCAGATTCAGTGGAATGTTTGGGGCGGAAGCCAGATTGAGAGGGAGGAAGGAGAGAGTGGTTAGAGATAAAGGTGGAAAGTTGAGAATAGGCTAGGCGTTCAAGTAGTTTAGAGAGAAAATGAAGAATATATGAAGAATCACACAATCATGCCTTGTCTCTTCTGGAAATTCGACTGTTTTAATGTAATCCGAAGTTAAGGTCCTTAAGTGAGGAATATGGTGCAATAATCATATCACATTCTTTCTACTTAAAATAAGGCCATCCTTCACACCAGTAAGACGTTCCATCCGAAGGAAAAAATTAGCATCTGATTTCGCTTTTTTTATTTTCTGTGATCCATAGTTGTTGTACGAGAGTATTTGATTATTTCGTCCTGCTTTTTCTGGACTTACATGTTTAAATGTATCGAATCTCACACCAAGTACTTGTGGTTTTGTATTTGGGTGTGCTTCTTGATATGGGTTTTGATTTATGTTCTCGTTACTGAATCTCTCTACATACCGATTTATCTCTACTGACATGTGTTTGATGGAATTCTGTGCATCAATTTTAGCCATTTTCTCATCCAGAGTGTAGAAGGTTCTGTGTTTTGATATTCTCCAGAGCTTCCATTTTTTTTTTTTTGCGGTCCCCAGTAATTCTTTGGGCTGCACAATCCTGCAAATACTTACAACCTTTTCATTTTTGGTTTTGTCCACAGTTCCATCACGACTTACTGATTTTTTGACCTCAGCATCATTACAATTGCCTTCTATTATCTGAGAGTTGGTTTCATCATTCATGTCCTTTCATAAATTGACAGATTCATCAGGTCTATTGTAGAAGTCTCATCCAAAATCACTAGGTCACCATCATCATTTACTTCCATTATTTCTTGGCCCTTATTTGGATTCAACTCAGCTGTAATGTTTTTTGTTTTTTTCTATTGCTTTCGTTGGATGAACAGTGATGTTCAGTGATTTAATATTTCGTAAGAATGCTCTTGAGGTATTAGTGTGAGGTACACTCCCTTTTTTTTTTTCTTTTTTCCAGGGGGTGACTTCTTTGTCCAAATCTTACTACATCATCTTTTTCTTGTGAAAAATTGAATATGATAAAATTTCTTCCACATCTAAAATGGCCTCTTGCTGTGCAGAATCTATGGTAAATACATATTGAGGTAACGTCCGGAATAGCTATTTCTTTGTTCAAGGTCACCTCAGGGTTATCAACTAGTCTCTCCGTATTCGCTGAAGTTGATGGCAAGGATGGAAAAACAGGTATATTCTTTTCAATGGCATCTGGAGCGGCAACCGCCACATGTGAGCTCTCACTTGCTTTGCTTGGGGGTTGTTTCCTCGTTTGAAAGTTGCTTCCTCTCGTGTAATTATCATTACAACATCTGGTAGTCCTTCCAAGTGATATTGTATTTTCAGATAGAGAGGCGCTTTCGTTGCGATCAGTTATGGTTATATGAGTCTTATCTGAGCAAGGATTCAAAGTCCTCTGATTAACAGATGTATTTATTGCAACATTGTAATCTCGTGGCCAGTCATCATTCTGGCGTTGTTTCAGTATCAACAGTGCTTCACGTGCTACTTCAGCCAGCAATCTTTTATCTTCTGCACTATTTTAAATGTGTTCCATCAATAATTTAGTGCTAGAGTCTGTTCTGGCGTGTTTGATAGTGGCTGATTTTTACTTATTGAAATTTCTTATTACACGTTCATCATTTTAGCATTTATCAAGGCAGTTAGAGTAGTTTGATCTTTTAGATTTTCGTTAGGCTGTTCATTGAGCTTTATGTATGGAGCTGCAGATATAGTTAGTGCAGCCATTATAAAAGGGTAAGGTCCTTCATCACCTTTTCCACCATGCTTTGAATAAGATTGTCATTTTGAATCTGGTGTTCCTTTCTTCTTCTTTGTTTGCTATACAGCGTCTTATTTTTGGATGTTCTCTCTCTACAAAGGACGAATCAGATGAGGAGTCATCAGTTGAATCTATTTAGTTGTTCTCACTCATCAAACGAGTAGGCTTTTGTCGAGGCAGTGGTTGTCGTTTTTGTGAGCAGCTAACTAACATGTCGCTGCTAGACTCTACTCTTCTTCTTTTCGTTGGAGATGGCCAACGATTACAACAGAGTTGAGGTTCGTGCAATAATACTGACTGCTGCTCATGATCACATTTCAAGAGCATGTTTTCAGCCGCTCCGTTTTCCACTGTGCTTGTTTGTTTATTGCTTAATCTGTTATTCATCAGGATCAAATCACGCAAGACTTTGTCGGCCACTACGATTGAGTTCCGTCTCGCTGTTTTTTCAATACATTGATCTCCTTCTAAGCGAGAATACTCAGTAGAGTAGTGCATTGACTCGGGCAAGCCCTTATTGCCCTCATCACATGCTGTCTTTACAAAGTCCTTCTCACAATTGTCTTTATTAGGTGAACCCTCGACAGTTGTAATCATAAACATCATTGTCGTTTCTCTCCCTTGTAACTGCACAAGTATTTAATTCCATAATGTCAACTTGTGTGCTTTTCCCCATTTTTGCGTTTTTATGTCTTGTGGTAGCATATGTTGTGTTTTCTGTTGGTATTGTATTTTGAGTAACGTCTAACAAACGTCTATTTCCTGTCTGAACTTCATTCGGCTTCTCCCACATTTCTCTCAAAGGGTGTGTAGCACATTCTGCGAGCGAAGCTTTTTTCTGGACTTCCACTTTTTTTGTGTTATGTCAGTTATGGCGTTGTTGGATTCAGCAGCTTCCACAACACGCCAAGCAAGGACACGTAAGCACGGATTGGACACTCAGAATGAGGTACATGACCGATGTATGTTTTGTCTTTGTACTTAAGTTTTGCACAGGTTTTTATATTTGCAACATTTTGTGCATTAGAACAGTCAAGACTTTTCAAACGTTTATCAAATACGTCATCACTTCCCAGCTCAGCAATCACCATACCATTGTTGCTGCAAATTATTGCACAGTTCAAATCACTTACTGGTAACACCTGACCTGCAGCAGGTGAATCTTCTGCGTGAGCTGTCTGACAACGCAGCTGCTGAAGCCGTGTCAAAAGGTGTGGCCCCTGCGGCTCTCCAGATACAGAGAGTTTAGGATTCTCTCCCATGGTGAGACCGCTGCCTGTCTTTTTTTACAAGGGTGGGAGGCATACTGCACGCCTGCACAACCCGACCAACACTCCCACACACTCTGTGACGCTCCCCATCGGGTGCTAGGCTTTTGAGTCGTTGATCCAAAGTGAACTCCGCCCACACAAAGAAGCTCGTGCTGTACACAGGACGCGAATCCAAAAGAAAGTGAACCAGGAACGCAGGGTAGCAGGGCACCAACACGACCAACACTCCCACGCACTCCGCAACCCTCCACGTTGGGTGCTGGGGTTTTGAGTCCTTCATCCGAAGTGAGCTTCACCCACAAAAAGAAGGTCTTGCTGTACACAGGTCGTAAATCCAAAAGAAAGGGAAACAGGAATGCAGGGTAGCAGGGCAGCAACACGACCAACACTCCCATGCACTCTGCGAATTCTAAATTGCAACAGCCGAGATCTCCTCCAATTAACACACTAGTAAGTGGGTTTAACAATCATTTATTTCAATCAAGACAAGGGCCTTTGCGAAAGGGCTGACTCTAACACACCACGAGAAGGATAGTGGCCAAGTGAGCTACTTATATTACAGAACCAATACCTTTTATACAAAAACACTAACATTGAGTCCTATGGCTGACAAAAATAAAACACATCTAGACATGCAGTTTCCTGCTCAAAACACTTTGGCTGTTTTCCCAGATGTTGGAGGAAGGAACACAAAGGCCGGACAGGGACTGTTTTTACATACATTTCAGGAAGGAGCACAAAGGCCGGACAAGGAATGTTTTACATACATTTCAGGAAGGATCACAAAGGCCGGACAAGGACTGTTTTTACATACATTTCAGGAAGGAGCACAAAGGCCGGACATTCTGGGTCTATGAGTCATAGTTGGTCAAAACATGTTCAGGATGCAGCTGCAAAGTTGATGTGAGAAACACATAAACTAGCTGTCTCATCAGTTTCAGGATCCAAAGGAAATATACAGTGCACAGAGTTTTTGTCTTGCTGAGGCAAATAAAATGGCAGTCTTGCAAAAATTGATTAACAGTAGCTGTAATCCTCCTTCCCCTTTTCGCTCGGCCTGCTGTTGGAGCAGTGGTTTCTGAATGCCAGAGTTCTGAAAGGAATAAAAATGATCTTGGACCAGATAAAAGGCAGATGGACATGGTGGAAAAGACAGTGATACCAATAGCTAAATGATACAAGGCATGCTTGTGGGGGTCAGGTACTGGAGCCCCCCAACTATCTCACACCACCTCTGGCGTAGGATCGGCTCTGGCACATGCTAAGGTCCCCCAAGGCAGGCTGCCTATCCCAGGTTGGGAGGGGTCCCTGCTTCCCCTTGACATGTATCTGTTTGTGCATCGATGTGTTAGGGTTTAGCTGCTAAGGGGTGGAGGTGTGAGGGAGCAGGGTAACTCCCATAACCGAATACAAGAGGGTATACTGACAATGGACAATAAAAAGTGTCAACCAAGCATACAAGAACCAAAAAGAGGTTGTTGTAACTATGTAGACCCGTTTTAAAGTGTCCCTCCCAATGAATATTCAAACACATACTGTCTAGGCGTCCTGGTAAACTCCAGGAAAACTCAGATCTGCTGTGTACCATCTCCACCAGAACACAGTTACATATCAATAACTTAATTGCCTTCTTTTTTGAGATGTTGATACAAGGTGGATTAAGTGGGCACTGTTTTTCCACTTATTCACTATTCAATAATTGAGGCCATGGTGAACATCTTGCAACCACAAGATATTTATAAAAACTACTGCTTTGATCTTACGTCGACATTTAGACTATTAGTCTGTTATTGCTAATCATTCATATTGCGCATCATGCTAGCTGCCGTGACATATTGTGACCTGCATTTAGAACTTAATGCTGCTACTTGCAACCTGCTTGCTTACATGTGCTGTTGTGACAATGACTGTTTTAGCTCTGTGCTATATACTTGGGTCACAAGAAGTTGCTTGGAAAGTGGGGACAGTAATTATCCATGGTAAACTGTATTCTCTATAAATTATCTTAACACCATTTTTACTTTTTAAATATCAAATTAATACATTTGAATGTTTGCTATACATTTTGATTGTTTGCTATACATTGATAGTGGGTTTTGTTTATTTTTGGTTAATGTTGTTTCCGGTTGTCCATTGCCCCGGGGATAGTTGTGCAAAATCCTGCTCCTAGAGTTTTGCCAATTAACTACATGCTCTCCTACTGATGTCCATTGTAGGCTGCAGAATTCCTATCAAAGTCACTTGAAGTTTAGAGTCCAACCAACAGCGTGTCTGCTCAATCATGCTTTTTCCCCCTCAATTGTGATCTGTCTCTCGACTGTGTAACGGCCAGTGACTTGGCCCTTTCACAAGGGCATGGGGATCCATCTGTTGTACAGTGAAAGTGGGTGATCCTCCTTAAGTGTGGGTCTACCTTACGGTGAGGAGGAAGGACGCTGGACAGGGAAGAGGGGAGGAAGAGGAGTAGCTACTAGAGCCCAGGAGGAAAAGGTGAGAGGAGAAAAGGTCGCACACATCCTTGGCTCTGTGTTCCTTTATATATATCTTGCTAAAATAACAAGACGTGGTGAGGAAACGGGGCGGCATAGTCCTAAGGAAGTACATACCAACTGGCTATGTGAGGAAACATTTCCCTCTGTGAAGAGTAATGGCAGAGTCAATTTGCAGTGGTGCAGAGAGGGTCAGAGCCCGCTGTAAGGACGCATGAGAGGTCCTAGCCCCACAGTGGGAAGGCTGCCACACTGCGTCAACGGCAACCCGCCACCGAGGAAAATGAACCCCGCCTCGTCTATATGGCAGTCTGCCGTGTGGATGCCACGGTAGCCCTCCTTGTAGTAGGAGGACTATACGCCCAGGAAAGGAAGGGCACTCCGCCATACTGAGAGGCTGATCCCAGCCCAGAGGCAGAAGAGGGGCAATACGCTCATTAAAGTTGCTGGTCTCAGCCCTAGAAAAAAAAATGGAGAAAGGTGGGCAATCTGTCCATTAAAGTAGTAATCCCAGCCCTGGGGAAAGGAGGGCAATCTGCCCGTTAAAGTGGGGGAAAGGGCACTTCGTCCCATAGAGGCTGATCCCAGCCCGAGGTAGGAATGGGCAATCCAACCATTACCGTCGCCGTTCCCGGTCCTGTAAAAGGAGAAAGGAGGGAAATCTGCCCCTTGAAGTAGAGGAAGGGCAGTCCGCCCCACACAGAGACTGATCCCAGCCCCAAGCGAAGGAAAAGGGCAATCCACCCGTGGTGTACAGGCACTCCACCCCATCTGCTGTAGAGGGCAATTTTCCCACGGAATGGGAATTGGGCAATCTTCCCCCGTATTGAGAGAGCCCTCCGCCCATCTGGTCAAGAGGGCAATCCGCCCACAGTAAGGAAGGAGGGCAATCTGCCTATGGTCACAAAGAAGGGCAATCCGCCTGCAGGGAGAGGAGGGGGAAATTTGCCTGGTCAAAGGAGGGCCATCTGCCCTGAGGACAGAAAACAGTTAGGGGCACACCGGCAAAAAGGGACTGAGTCACCTGGTCCACTGGAATTTATAGCGACATAAGGTGAAGGGGTGGATGAAAGGCTCCTGCACGACCACCAGAGGGAGCAAGGGGCCAGGGTGCGAGAACGTGCACTATCAAGGAGGCAGGGGAAAGTCAGGGAGAAGATTGCAGAGGAAGCGCCTGAGGGCGACACAGGGGGGACAAAAGGGGCAGAAGCAACACAGCGAGGACGCGGCACAGACCAGGTGTAAGCCGACAGTACAGAATGGTGGAAGAATAGAGAATCCCAAGAATGGACCCCAGGGCAAGTGCAGCAAGAGCAGTGTTTCTCAGACGACTGCAACCATTTCAACTGCAGCCACAGCAGGACCAAGGCCCCAGATGGGAGAAGTGGCTGGATGACTCTACTGACTACGTGAAAGCACTGCGGTAAGATGATTCCACAACGCTCCTGTGGGTATTCACAAACATTGTGGGGAAAGAGATCAAGGGGATTATGAAGACAATCCCACCACAAGAGAGCGACGTATGGAATGGCCATCACCACACTCAACAAGAAGCTACTCGCCAAACCGAACAAAGATTTCAAAAAGGAACGTGTTCAATAAGTGTCAGCAGCTTGCCTCAGGAAACAATAGGTTCACATTGCGACTTCGCAAACTTCACGGACGAGGAGGCCATAGGTCTACAAATAATAGAGGGGTTCACCGCACCCATATTTCTGAAGTATCTCCTGAAGGAGCCCCTCCCGCTTGCAGACATATTGGAACTGGCGCGGGTCTAGGAAAGGGTTGACAACCGAGCCACTGAAATGGAAAAGCCAAAGGAAAGTGAGCAGGAAGCTGCTATACACACACATCGCACAAGGTGGCCACGAGAACAATACAGCTGCAGCACCGTGCCGCATGAGGGCGGAAAAGAGAGTATGTGTTATATCTGTGGGGTGCAGTTTCCCCGGCGATAGGGCATCAGTGTGCCAGATGAGGGCAGAGAAATCACTTCGAACGAGTGTGCAAGGAAGGGATTCCTTTCCAAACAAAAGAGAGTATGGGCAGTCTGAGAAGCATGAGGATGGCACAAGGAGACTATTTTTTTATTTAAATTTATAAATAAAATTGGTGAGAGGATGGAAAGAAGGAAAGTCTGCCAGACGAAGGGTACCCAGAGCACCCATGGCCACCGGGCGGACAAGAGAGAGATGAGAAAGCTTGGCACTAAAGAAAAAAATGCAAAAAAGGTAGCAGGCGCCTGAACATGGCATGATAACCTGTCCCGTGAGAGTCTGCAGCCATTGCTTTGAGCTCACTGTACTTTTCACAAAGGAGGAACAGCAACCAACAGCAACCCCATACACGCCCAGCTCCACCTCACTGATGAGACCCAACAAGGCTGAAACACGTGTATGGGGTTGCTGTTGGTACTCTTGTTCAGAAGGGAATTGCCATAGCATTTCGGTGCTGGGCTGCCCATGTGGGTGGGACAAAGGCTAATATGCAAATGGATATTTCCCATCTGTGAAAGGTACAGTGAGCAAAAAGTGATGGCTGCAAACTCTCAAAGTTGGAAAAAACCACAGAACAGGTGATCATGCCATGTTCTTTCTGGAGAGGGGCGCCTGCTATCTTTTTGAAAACATTTTGCAAGGAACTTGGGGTTGGTCACCCTGAGTTACCTGGTGGAACCCAGATGTGGACTCCCTGCTCACTGTGCAGAGAGGCACAGCTCCACCTCACTGATGAGGCCCAACAAGGCTGAAACGTGTGTATGGGGTTGCTGTTGGTTCTCTTGTTCAGAAGGGAATTGCCATAGCATTTTGGTGCTGGACTGCCCATGTGGGCGGGACAAAGACTGATATGCAAATGTATATTTCCCATCTGTCACAGGTACAGTGAGCAAAAAGGATGGCTGCAAACTCTGAAAGTGGGAGAAAAACACAGAACTTCTTAAGTGTGGGTCTACCTCAAGAGGAGGAAGGACGCTGGAAAGGGAAGAGGGGAGGAAGAGGAGGGGCTACTAGAACTGGGGAGGAAAGGTGGAGAGGAGAATAAAAAAGGTTTCACGCATCCTTGGCTCTGTGTTCCTTTATGTATATCTTGCTAAATTAATGAGACATGGTGAGGAAACAGGGCTACATAGTCCCAAGGAAGCACATAACATCCTACTCTGCAGCTTCTAAGTGCTGGACTGGGTATTGAACTCATGCTGCTTTGCATTGGGTATTGAACTCATGCTGCTTTGCATTGTCTTGTTTCCAAGACTAGTGCGTTGCCCCTGAGCTATCCTCCCAGCCTATCCTCTTTCCATTTGTTTTAGAACACTACATGTGCCAGCAGCATTCCTGGTGGATCAGCAATAACAAGGCAGACCGCCGGAATCTCCAGAGAAATGCTTCTCGCCAAAGCTTCCCCACTGACAACTGAGAGAGAGAACGGCTAGGTGTGGCAGTACCGACACATGGAATGAACGCCAGCATGGACTGCTGTACACTGCTTGTGTACGAGGGCTCGCTCATCTGTGAACTAGCAGTTGGGCCGCTTCCTGCGGAATGATACAAATACAATTCTGCTCACATGAACTGGGACATTGTTCAGAGCGGGCTGCCATGGCCAAAAGCAGGACCTGAATGGTGAAAAGGGGTGGGGCTTAGAACCCTTTTTATGTATTTATGCTATTGTGACACCTCCCGGAGGGGGGGGGGGGGGGATGCAGGGACCTTTGGCCAGGGGAACAAGCAGGGAAGCAGACAGGTGTGGGTTGTTCAGGTTAGGTCAGAGCAGGCAGAGACAGCAGATCAAGAGACCAGGAGGAAGGGTGGTTTGGGGGAGTGGGGAGGTGAATTCTAGAGAAAGTGAGGTTTTGACTAGTGTGAGAATGTGGTACTGTGTTGTGAATACACGTGCACGTGTGTGAGTGATAGTAGAAAGGTAGGGAGTGAGTGAAAAGGTACATGAGGGAGTGAAAGGAGGGTGACTGGGTAGTAGTGTAGAGGGAGGAGTAGTGGTAGTTTGGAGGGAGGAGTGGTAGTAGTGTGGAAGGAGGATTGGTAGTTGTTATAAAGTGGTAGTAGTACTGTAGAGGGAGGGAAGTAGTAGTGTTGTGGAGGGTGTATAAATTGTAAGTTGGAGTACCAAGAGTCGTAGGAAGTATGATCAAAGGGTGGAGGTAGACATCGGAGGGACAGATGCAGGAGAAACACGGAGAGGAGAGTTGGTGCGCAGAGAAGGTCGGAGAAGAAAGGGAGAGTGACTTATGGAGAGCAATGTCAGATCACAGAAGCACCAGTGACGGTGAAGACCAGGGTGTCCGGATCACACAACCCATGAACTGCATATTGGGGAAATTGTTGGATAGGAATCCTTGATTGTTCCCTGAGGGAGACTAGATAGATAAGGTATTTTCCTTTAAGCCATCATCTACAGCTAGATAGTAATAATTTATCGATCAAAAGAACCAATCTAGAGTTAAGAGAAGTCTGGGTTGGGGTGGGACAGCCCATCACTAGGTTAGATGTGTTTATGTTTGTATCCTTGTAAAGCGCCGGAAGCCCGCGGGCATCAGGACGCGGAGACACAAAAGAACCAAAAGAAACGGATGGACAGGCTACACACAATTAATGAAGGTAGGTACTAGCAGACTGTTTTATCAGGTAAAGTAACTAATTGGAACCAGTGAGTTTTCAGTAGTTTCCTGAAAGTCTGGTATTTTTCCTCTAACCGAAGGGTGGAGGGCAGCTTGTTCCAATGTTGCACTGCCTGCACTGGAAAGGATCTGCCAAGGCCAGCGGCACGGTTGAAACGCGGCACATTAAGCCTGCCTTGATCTGCTGATCTTAGATATCGCCGGGGGGTGTATCTTGAGAATTGTTTTCTAAAATAAATAGGTGCATCGCCAAATAAGCACATGTGGACTATTGTCATTGGCTTACATTTAATTCTATCCTCGATTCTCAGCCAATGTAAGGATTTCATTCCTACCACTATATGCTCTCTGTTCTTGATCCCCTTAACAATACGAACCCCGTCGTTTTCCATTATTGGCATCTCTCAATTTCTTTCTTTGTAGGTCCGAGCAGCAGGACATTGCCATAATCTAATCGTGACAAAATAATAGCTCTGGCGATGGTCGCCGTATTTTCCTCGTTCAGGAATGGTCTGATAGCTCTCAGTAGGCGCAGGTAATAGGCATTGTTCTTGTGAAGATACTTAACCTGCACTTCTGACCCCACTGAGGCTTCAACCATCATCCCGAGCATTTTGACTTGGGTCATTACTGGGATGTTTGCATCTTTAATGACAAAAACTTTGTATTCATCGCCTAGCTTGGCTCCAGCCTGGCGTGTTCCGAAAATCATTAGCTTCATTTTAGTGTTGTTCAGACACATCCAATGTTGTTTCATCCAGTGGTCAATGATGTTGTAGACTTCAGCTATTTTTGCACTATCCATGAGATGGTCACCTTCTAGTTCAAAGATTAGCTGTGTCGGCGTAATTCGTTAAGAACACGCCAACGCTTTCCAATAGATCGCAAAAACTTCTCATGTAGAGGTTAAACAGCAGTGATAAAGAGGGATAGCCTTCCTTTAAGCCCATTGGAAATAAAACAATAAAGACTCCTGCACCTAATATGGGAGTTTGTGTGTCCTTCAGACATTATGTGACAACTGTGACTATATGCCTCCTGCCTGTGTCTTGGGGTAGCATATAGGTTGGTCATGAAGGTCAGGGGGCCACCATCCACAGCATGAGTCTGGGAATGGTGAAGGAATGCAGGGGATCTCCCATACCTCCCAACAGTCCTCAGGTCTAAGGCAGAGGAATGTCAATGGGACACAGTGGACTCGGCACATGGCTCTTTATGAAATTGAAATGCCCAGGGGAGTCTGTGTCAAAGTTCCAGAAATATATTTGACAGTGCTCACAGCCTAAACTGAGCTGCAGGGAGCAGATTGTGTGGAAGTGCAACTGTAACTATTGAGCAAGGTAGGAACGAGCCTGCGGGAGTCAGGGAGATTGGCCCACTGTCGCAGGCAGAGAAGAGAGGCCTGCATCAGGGTGGGTTGTCAACAGTGAAAAACAAAGGTGATGAACACACCTGAAATCAGATTTTGTCTGTGTTGCCACATACCACGGCAGAACAGTATTACGAGCAGTTTTTTAGGGTTTTCAAAACATGCTGCTCCAATCCTGTTACTGCACCAATTGCTAGACACAGGTGTGTCCACTTCTACACAGAGTAGCAGGTTATGAGCCGAGTCCCTATAAAAGGCATGGACAGTTTCATGGTGGTGTAAATGTGAGAAGCTGGTAAGCCAGTTGTGGAGGAGGTAACTTGAGGTGGAGAGAAGGGAGAGGCAAGGAGACTGCAGAGAGGAGGCAGAGGTGAAGGGACAAGGGGAGGCAGAGGCAAGTAGGAAGAGAGACATGGGGGAGCAAAAAGAGGCGGGGAGAATAGCAAAGTACAAACTTAGGTGGAGAAGATACACTGGTTTAACCCCCAGTCAGGGGAATGAAAGACAGGATCCCCGTTGTGTGACGCCACCCCAGAAATCCCGAAAATGAAAACAAAATATTTGGATGCCCCGCCGTGAGAGCCATGCCAGGGATCAAGAAATACAATTTAAAAAAACTAGAGTAACGGACCCTCGCGTGTGTACATGCGAGGATCCCTTTACTCTGGAATGAAAAAGAAATATTGACAGCACGAGCGGAGCGCCTGTCACAACAGACAAACCCTGCAACTTCAACAGGGTTGAATGCACTCCGCTCTGCGCTCAGTTGCCGCCGTGGCCTGCGCCTTTATGCTGGCACTCCCCTGATCAGCAGGGGAGTGCCTGTAAGCATCGCCACCTCCCAGGGGCGTCCTATTACCTGGGCCCAAGGCCCTTATAAGTACTGGCGCTCCCAATAGCTGGTGAGCACCCAATGTGTTTTGAGCCTGCTGAGGCTGTTTTTAAATTAAGGGGTCACCTCCCCCTGAAAGGTGGCCATATGAACCTCTTGAAGGTACTGGTGTACCTAGATGACATCATTATGTTATGAAGGACCCTGGAGGAACACAACATTAGGCTCATGAAGGTGCTGGATCGCCTGCGGAGGCAAGGGCTAAAGGTCAGTGTGGACAAGTGCTGGTTTTGCCGGACAAGTGTCAAGTACATAAGAGACATCGTCTCCACGGATGGCATCGCCGTGGATCCGGCAAAGATGGATGCCCTCCTCACCTGGCCAAGACCGCAAACCCTCAAGGAGTTACAGAGTTTTCTGGGATTCTGTAATTACTACCGGAGGTTCATTGCGGGATACAGCAGCATCTCCCAACCACTTGTGGACCTCACCAAAGAGTACCCACCTACCCAGAGGAGCCAGAAAAACACTGCCAACTCTGCAGACCATTTGTATCATCCACGGGAGCCCTTTGTTGAGCGTTGGACTGACCGATGCCAGCAGGCCTTTGAGGAGCTCAAGCAGACCCTCACTACAGCTAACGCGGATCCGCAGTTACCTTACATACTGCATGTGGACGCGAGTCTGGAGTGATTGGGAGCTGTTCTCTACCAGGAGACCAACAGTGAGACGAGAGCGGTCGCTTTCGCCAGCCGAGGCCTGCATGCGGCAGAAAGGAATTACCCACTCCACAAGTTGGAATTTTTGGCATTGAAGTGGGCCATTACAGAGAGATCCAGGATTACCTCTATGGGCCACCTTCACAGTGAGGATGTGTTGAAGTCGGTGAAGCTGGATGCTACTGGACACTGTTGGCTCGCCGCACTGTCCACATACAACTTCAGCCTACAATATAGACCTGGGTGCAGTAACATTGATGCTGATTCCCTCTCAGAGGCCTCATGCTCAGCTGGATGATACAGCTGGATAGCGTGAAGAGGTGGAGAGAGACATTAGGAAGGGGAGTGCAGGAGCAAAGGAGGAGAACAAGAGAACCCTAAAGTAAGGGTGGCAGGAGATAACAGGAAGACCAGAGAGAAAGAGATAGAGATAACAATAGGTAGATGGAAAAGAGAGAGCAGGATGGAGGGACGCAAAGAGCGTGACGAGGGAGATTGGACAAGGAATTTGGAATAGCAAGAAGGAAGGTAGTAAGGTGGAGGGAAGGAGATACCAGAAGAAGCTTGTTGGAGACAGTGGACAAAGTCATCGGGGGGAAGGAAGGATAAACGAGGAGGAGATATTGGAGAGAATGAGGAGGATGGAAGGAGACATGAGCAAAGGGGCTCTGAAACTGGAGGATGAGTAGAGGTTTGTTGGAGACACGAGGAGGACAATGGAAGGAAAAACCAGGAGGCGTTTGGACAGAGAAATCAGGAAGAGCTGAGGTAAGAGATTAGCAAGAAAAAGGAAGCCTGACTATGGCCTAGAGATATATAGAGAGAGAAGGTTGGAAGGAAACACCAGTGAGAGGTTTCAGCAGGTGCTAGGAGAAAAGGGATGTAAGAAAACAACATATGTATTTTAGGAGAAACATTTGTGGGAAGGGTGGAGACATACCCCAGGATTCAGGAGAAGAGACTGTAAAGGGTGGCATTATCAGCCTGTGGAAAAGTGGCAAGGAGATACTGGAAGAGAGACCAGGGGTTGGGGGTCAGGAGGTACGGAAAGCACAGGGGGTGCCATAGAGCTCCACTTAGGCAAGAACATTGTGACCCATCGAAGAGGAGGGTGAGAAGGAACTTTGGAAAAGACATCAGGACCCTGGAAATCTAGGAAATTGAGGGTGCAAGGAAGTTCAAGTAAAACCTCTAGGCCAATCCAGACTACCAGCTTTATGGTGGAAGTATGGAGTTTTGCTCACCACTATCCAGCCCCAGCATTTATTTTTGTTAATGCCCAGGGTGTGCGTACACATGTAGCCCAGAAACCCAAGCAAAAAGGGTCTCCTAGAACCAAGTATTGGAAAAAGACTTCCAAAGTCACTGAACCAAGGAGTCAAGAACACAGACAATTGAGCACCCCAATAATGTGAGTGACTGTGAGTTGAGACCCCATCCTAGGGACGAGGGTCCAGATTAAGCTTGAAAAGACTTGAACTGTTGACCCTTAGGAGAAGCCATCCTGTTGTTGCTAAACATTTTCTTTTGCGTTTGTTTGTTTGGCCCAAACCTATAACTATCCCTAATAAACCTTTGGTTAAATGCATCTCTTTTGGTTGGCCTCCCATTCAACCTTGTGACAGAACCCAGCAGAAAGGGATTAAGAAGCCATATCATTCATGCAGTGAAAGGCAGACCAGGAAGCACCAGGTTGCCACACCTTTCTCCACTATGCAGATGGCCCTCCTGGGTTAGCATTAAATTGTAGATTTCTGTGCTAACTTATAAATGTTAGCAGACAGCAGCGGGTCTGGCCTGATCTCAAGTTTGGTGTTAATGACTAGTGATCAGGGATGTTCCAAGATTTTTGTCATTGAATGCTCTTGCTCTAGGATCGCAGTACAGTTATATGCCCCTCCTGACCATGGATTCACTGTGCACCACACTTCTAATGTCATTGGCCAGTGCTTACTATTTAAGTCGTCGGTGGTAGGAAAAACAAGCATTGTAGCTCATTTGCCTTAGTTGGTGGTGCTTTGACTTGCCCAAAGATGTCCTGAATCCTTGTCTGGGCTATGTCCAGCCTCTCATCTTCACAGGTTTCGTTTTCTGTTATCAGACATTCCCCCCCAGTGGTGATTTTCCCCTTTTGGGTCCCCTGTTCCTTTCTGTAACCTGTCTGGACTGGGCGGTGATAGGAAAGGTTGTCCAATTTAATCACCTTAAATGTTGGACGCAACTGGACCAGTAAAACCCTGACAATGCCATGTGCCATGATCTATGACTAGGCCCAAAGGATGTTCGGATTGGTGGGGGGTGCAAGCACTTTAAAAAGGGATTGTGTTGCAGTTTTAATAGAAAGATATATGCATTTAATAGAAAGATATAAGCAGCAATATAAACAGCTATAACTTGGGGCGGGGAGGGCCCAGAAACATTATTTTTACTCAAGAGGGATGCGGTTGGGCTCAGTATAAAAAGTTTGAATGCCACTGTTATAGGGACATTGTTTAATTCCACAGCTATGTGAAACCAGCTGCAAGAACTCTATGCAACTGCAGTTCCCAGAACATTTTGTCATGCCTGGACTTTTGGCTCAGCACGATGCCCAGGGATGTTGGGGTTAGAAGTGCATCCTGAAGTATCACAACCTGCTTTGCATCTAGGAGCGTTGGGGGTCATTGTGGTGCTTGGGTATGTGGGTCCCAAGAGGAGATCTGGGGGCATGAATGGGGGCCAGCATGGGGGCATGGGACTGCAGAACCATATCACCAGGAGGCATACATTTGTATAACCTCTTCAGTCTCGTTCAATGCTATAGTCTATTAATCAGTAGAAAGAGGATTTACTTTTTGCTTAAAGCTGTATGCAGACATGGATTGTTCCACTTCATGATGGTTGCAGTGAAGAATTTGGATGGTGCTTACCTGCTTATTGTGACTAAAATGTGAGCTTGCCCTCTGTCTGTCATTGGCAGAAGCTTACTACATATGTGTTTGATGATGGGAGATGTAGATGTGTCATAGATCTTCCGCTTCTCAGTGAGGTATTAGTACCGCACCAGTTCATCGCTCAATGAAGATGAGAAGAGGAGATAAGCAAAGAGTAAGCAGTCGCCAAACTCATCCATGTGGATGGATTTGTCAGTGGAGGCACACAGACATATTTAGAGAGTTTGAATAAACGGACCAGCTCTCCAAGAAGGCAGGCATGGCTGGGCATGTGGTATCAAAACAAAGGAAACCTATGGCCCTAAATTAAATTTAAGTTATTCAAATTTATGAAATGTCAACATTGCCTCAGATTTTACCTCTTTATTACCCCTCCCAATGAAGTATGTTATGCCCTGAAGAAGGCTGGGTCAGGAGAGTTATCATGCCCGTCTAGCCGAAACTCGATTTGGCACAAAAGCACTTAATGGCACAGATATAAACTGTGTATATTGCACCTGGATTTATGTGCATTTAGTGCATAGTCATGTGTTTTCAACAAACATGATCCATTTGCGTATGTTTGTTTAGTATCTGTCCTGTCTAATGTCTACGTAGGATAGATTTATGTAGTCTAGAATTGTGTAAAGGAGTGGAGACACTTCTTTGGTCTTTCTATGTCATGGGGGTTATGCAATGATGCACTTTATGACTTTATTTGCTGCAATATATATATATTACATGGCCACGGTAGTGGCCATGTAGTTATGGTTAAGTTGCTGTTTCCATAGGAAGAGCACTTTTTGGGCGGCTTATAACTTTGCTCTCCCTGGACGGATCCTCACCAAACTTTGCAAAAGAAGTAATTGGGTCACTCTGAATTTTTTTGCAAAGTTTGGTGAGGATTCGTCCAGGGGGGGGAAAAGTTATAGGGGGGGTCCCAAAACTTTTTTTTTCCCATAGACTGAATGGGAAAAAACTTTGCGCACGGCTACAGCCCGAATCGCTAGACGGATTTACACCAAATTTGCGGCAGGAGCGGCGGCCTGGTCCCAAAAGCGTGCTTTTGTAAATTTGGTGTAAATCTGTCCAGTAGTTTTTTAAAAAATGACCAAAATGTAAGGCAAAAAAATTAGTGATGTCTGCGTTCGCTTCGCGGACGGACTTCCCTGTTCGCTCCGCGGACAGCACCCCGATTGGCCCATGGGCTTGCGTCATGTCCGCGGACATGCGACGTGTTCTCTGATTGGACGGCAAGGGGCGTGGAGTGCGTCAGATTTTCTGTGGCGCCCGCCATCTTGTATTCGCAGTCGACCGCATACAGCGCAGTGAAACGTGGATAAAAAATTGTATTTAGTGCCGTGTGTTGGTGTGTAAGAGTGTTTGGGGAGGGTGGGGGAGTATGAGATAGGTTCAATGTTTTTTTTTTTTTTATGTGCTAGACCTTTTTGTTGCGTTCGATTTGTCCGCGGAGAACACGGCTGTTCTGACATTTTGTAAATAAACTAAATGGTGGGGTGTTTAGAGGACGGAGTATGTGTCATCTTTGTTCGCAAGGAAGGTAAAAATGAGCTATGAACACTCGCGGTGTACTTAATTGTTCGTAAATATACAAACTGGGGGTGTCCTCAGGACGCTGTCCGTATTGTAATCTGTCTAGTTGAATGTGTTCTAAGAACACTCGCAGTGTCCCGAAATGGTTGCAATTACACAAAATGGGGGTGTTCTGAGAATGTTGTTTGTATTGTTCGTTGTCAGGGTGAAAGTGTTTTAAGAGCACTCCTTTTGTTCGCTAATAGTACAATTTCCTAGGGGCGTCAACCGACTTTTTGTCCACTAAAGAAACGATAAATCCGGCTGGTGTGCGCCGACATTATGTGATAATCCTATGACTGGCGCTATTGACCTGGCTGACTTGCTTTTGCGACACTAAATCATATCTCCCGCCCCTAAGCCTGATATTATCAAAGCATTCATATTCTCTGCCTCTCTCCGTGACGTTACAGGGTGCGTAATCAAACGCGCCCAGTCGTCTCCAGTACTACGCGACTTTACACAGAACCCGGAAGACAACAAACATTATGTCACAACACAGCCTGCCACAATTCGGAATATGAAACTGTGATTTAAAAGCAAAGAGCAAGATTGTAAATGTTGTAAAGTACATTTATTTGACATCAAATGTTTAGAGAATATTCAGCAATTTGCATTTGTCTTTGTTGTCGATCCGCAAAAGTTCATGTTGAGACACGCGATGTTCCTTTGCGGTACAGAGAGTGTTAGATCAGCTTACAACTCAGTGCGCCACAATTCGGAATATGAAACTGTGGTAAACAGCAGGATTGTACATTTGGTAAAGTACATTTATTTCACATGAAATGTTTAGTGAATATTCAGCGATTTGCTATTGTCTCTGCTGTCGATCAGGAAAAGTTTATTTGGAGCCACGCGTTGTTCCTTTGCGGTAGATAGGCTGTTGGTTTATGATAAAAGCAGTAAATAGTCGCTCTGATAATCGGAAGGTTGCTCCAACAACGAGCCATTAGACCACTCTATTGGTTGGTATGTTGTTTGTAGCCGCTAGTACTGCGTAAGGGCATATTGGTCCTTGGTGATTGTCCCATAAAATGGTGATGGTCATGAAGTTGCATATTTGGACTTGCACCTGGCAGTTGAAGACCCCATCCGCTGGAGTCAGTAAATCGTGACATAGACAAAATGGGGCCACGTACCTGTTTTAAAAAAACATAAATTAGTCTCACCAGCCGATCTTCATTAAAAATCATCATTTTATTTATTAGGGCGTGAAACTATTTGCTATCGAAGATAGTGCAACAGAGTATGTTAATAATAAAATAATAATATTTTCCCATTCATATAGCGCTAAGAACTGTGAGGTATGTAAGCGGTGCTTATTATTAACCACCGTGTGTGGTGCTCATTTATCGACCATGGAAGGATGAAAGGCTGAGTTTCGCCTTGCTGGGATTCAAACTTGCGTTAGCAAGCTGTGCACGGATGTCAAAGCGAGCGCTGTACTCGCTGTGCCACTTGACAGGCTACAGTGAAGTGGCACAGCGAGTAGAGCGCTTGACCGCCTACAGACCGGTTAAATTATTTCTATTAACCCACCCTGTGTCGTCTGCCTTTTTCAGAGCCCTCTAAACAACAGGGGATCAATTCGGCGGTGATAGTGCGTGGTAGAAAACATTATGCCACTTTCAACAAACAAGTTCAATTTCAGCCGTCTTTAATGCTAAGATATTGTAATTATATTTGGTATAAAGTAATCTAAAGGGTTACTTACAGTACAATTGCAATTTCCATTGTCTACGAGTGGTGCAGCCCCAAAATACAACTCTGCGTGTGCCAACGATCTTTCGCATTGTGATATAATATATAAAAGTGGTTTCGTTTCAGAAATTTCATCTTTATCTTCTCTTACGTTTTAGCAACACTCCTTCAAGAGAAGTCTTTCATCACAATCTCTGTCTGTCAAGGTCAAAACACAATACAACCTTATAGTCTGCTTCGTGAGCCTCTCCGGGGCCCGAGAAAAAAATGGAAGCAGCTGACCTTCACTGTGAACGAGCATAAATTCTTACTTTGCAACATTCTGTGTAAAGCCATCTGTAGAAGTTGGTTTTTGCACGCAATGTTTGTATATTGTTTGCGTGATATTAAAAAAAGTTTGTTTAAAGGACGTTATGCTTCTAAGTACAGCCGAAAGACCCCTGAAAATAGCAAGTTATGGTAAGCTATGAAAAATAACTTGCGCCACCACCATGCACTGCTAAGACTAACACCCAGGACATCAAAGATGACATCGCAAATGTCATTGATGAAATCACTGATGACATCACATGTGTATGTACTTTTCATGGAATTTGTGTACTAGGGATTTTTATTATAATGTTCCGAAAAAGTGTCAAGGATATTGCAATAAATATCATACCGTTATTAGTGCTTTGAACGATGCATTGATATAAATAGCATTGTATTATGGGATTCTATGTAGTATCCTGAGCTACTAATGGAGAAAGATAGCATTGTGTGCAGAGTACAAGATAAAAGTATAATATTTGTAATGTTAATATGTTGAATAATGAAATGATAATTGTCCTGAAATGTTCGAAAATTCACAAAATGGGGGTGTTCTGAGGACGTTATTCGTATTGTGTGATTGCTTAGCTGTATGCAATGAGGGAATGGCACAGAGAGTAAAGTGGATGCCGTCTGCGGACACCGCGGCTGTTCGTGGACAGGGCGTGGTACATACGGGTTTTTCCAGGAAATCCAACATGGAAAGAAGACTGTACGGATCAGCCAATCAGATGTCGAGGTTGTGGATTTGTGTTGAAAGAGACTGTGTGTGGTGAAGATGGCAGAAGAGGAGAAAGTCAGGGTGTTGGTGCTCGGAGATATGTTTGTGCATGGTTTACAGCAGTACGCTGAATGCAGGCATGTTGCAAAGAACTTTGATGTGAAAGGAGTGGAGGTGGTGTGGAGCACTGTGCCTGATTGCAATGTACAGGGAATTGTACAAGTTTGTGCGGATATGGCCACGATGAACAGTCCGCATGTGGTAGTTTTGCACTATGGTGCTTTCCATTTGGGCAACGTCAGTGCTCCTACTTTGTTGGCTGATTTGGAACTCTTGGTTCAAGCCGTAATGAAGATCCTTCCAAATGCGAAAGTAATTTTTTCTGGATTACTACCTAGGGCAATATGGGACAATAGTTCAGTTTTTTGTCCTCAGCAAAACATTGCTAGGTGTGTCATCAACCGAGGCATGTGTGCCTTCATGCTTAGAGCTGGTATGTTCTTCTGTAACAATGAGAATATTGATGCCAGTAATGCTGTTAATTTTAAAGAAGATGGCATTTCTTTATCTTTTACCGGAAATGCCTTTCTATTTTGGAATGTTAGGGTTGCTTTGGAGAAGGTTATGTGAAGATTTTAGGAGTAAAGTAAGAAAAAAAACCAAGAAAAAAATATAAAATAACAGGTGTCTGTCAAGCATCTGTAAAAAGAAAACGGCTCTTTTCAGAGCCAACTTCAAAGGGGAAATGGGACACACTATTTAAATTTACATTCACCATGCTCAGATTTTTGATGTGTCCGCGGACATGGCGGTAGTCCGCGGACATGAAAATCACTACGAGGGGGTTAGTATGTTCTATGTTACATGTCAGGGATATTATGGTTAAGTTGTGCTACTAAAAACCTATGAAATTCAGTGAAAAAACTTTGTTAAAGGGACGTTATGGTTAAGTTGCGCTACTAAAAACCTATGAAATTCAGTGAAAAAACTTTGTTAAAGGGACGTTATGGTTCAAAGTAAAACCGAAAAACCCCTGAAATTCGGCAGTTATGGTAAGATAAGCAACCATAACTCGCGCCACCGTGCACTGCTAACACTAACACCCAGGACATCAAAGATGACATCACAAATGTCATTGATGACATCACTGATGACATCACATGGCTGGCTCTCCCTTTTTTTCCTTTACTGATATATCTAAGCCACATAGTTTTCTTCAGTAACAGTCAGGAAGTAAAAATTGAAAAGGTACTATATTTGTAGAGTTAGGGTCAAGTCATATCATATGAAACATAAATATAGCGGAAGACACAGGCTTGAAAAAGAGCAATCCTTTCTGTGCATGAATATAATCATTAGAGTTATGAGCACTTTCTCATAGTTTTATTTTCATTACTATACCTTCCCTGTATATGCTTGTATTTGTATACTTTGTACTCACACTCCTTTACTTAGGATTCACTGACATCATTTGATACACATACATACAGTAAGTAGCAGCTTTGAAACAGAGCAATCGTTCCTCTGCATAAAGATAATCAGTTAGGTTATGAACTATTTGTGCTACTACTTCTGCTTTTTTGCTTACTTCTCTGTCCCTGTATATACTCATATTTGTATATGTTGTTGTCTCTTTGTGTTTTGTCTTTAATAAT
Organism: Ambystoma mexicanum; assembly: GCF_040938575.1. NCBI lineage: Eukaryota > Metazoa > Chordata > Amphibia > Caudata > Ambystomatidae > Ambystoma > Ambystoma mexicanum. The sequence continues at coordinate 389,806,083 of NC_090928.1, read as the reverse complement.
GTAATTATGTATTAAGTGGGTTTTATTAGCTACTTATTACATGCTTCACAGTACGCAAAACTCTAATAAGAAAGCAGTTATCATTTCATTATTCTACATGGCAAGATTATGAATATTGCACCTTCATCATGCATACTGCACCCACTGCCTAAGTTTCTGCATGAGTTGCTTAGTATACTGGATAGAACGTCATAATAGAATGCTATTTATATCAATGCATTGCTTAATGGACTAACTAGCTCATGATATGCATTCAAATGATCCTTGACACTTCTTGGTCAACATCATAAGAATCCCTCCTACAGAGTTTTCATGAAAAGTAAATGCACATGTGATGTCATCAGTGATGTCATCAATGACATTTGTGATGTCATCTTTGATGTCCTGGGTGTTAGTGTTAGCAGTGCACGGTGGCACGAGTTATGGTTGCTTATCTTACCATAACTGCCGAATTTCAGGGGTTTTTCGGTTTTACTTTGAACCATAACAGCCCTTTAACAAAGTTTTTTCACTGAATATATATATATATACGGTAGTGGCCATGTAGTTATGGTTAAGTTGCTGTTTCCATAGGAAGAGCACTTTTTTGGCGGCTTATAACTTTGCTCTCCCTGGACGAATCCTCACCAAACTTTGCAAAAAAAGTATTTGGGTCACTCTGAGTAGTTTGGTGAGGATTCGTCCAGGGGGGGGCAAAGTTATAGGGGAGGTCCCAAAACTTTTTTTTTCCCATAGACATAATGGGAAAAAACTTTGCTCACGCCTACAACCCAAACCGCTGGACGGATTTACACCAAATTTGTGGCAGGAGCGGCGGCTTGGTCCAGAAAGCGTGCTTTGCTTTATTTGGTGTAAATCCGTCCAGTAGTTTTTTTAAAAAATGACAAAAATGTAAGTGAAAAAAATGATTGATATCTGTGTTCGCCATTTGCGGACACACTTCCCTGTTCGCTCTGCGGACAGGACGGTGATTGGGCAAGCAGCTTGCGTGATGTCCACGGACATCTGACGTGCTCTCTCATTGGATGCGGTGAAAGCGTGCAGTGCGTCTGGCTTCAGAGATGCCTGCCATCTTTGTTCCTCGCATGAGAGGCTTTGTATCCCGCCTGCACAGTAAGTCCCCCACCCCCGCTCATGCCGTGTCTGTCTCCTGTTCCTCCCACCCCCCGCTCACGCCCCGTGTGTCCTTCTTGTCACCCCCACTCATGCTCCGCGTCTTCCCTTTTCCTCCAGCCCCCCGCTCATGCCATCGGCACATGGTGGCCAGCGGAGGGCCGAGGAGCGGGATCTGCCATCTGCACATGAACGCTGTGTGTCTTTCTCCCTCCCGCCCACCCCCCCGCTCATGTCCGTGTGTCTTTCTCCCTCCTGCCCACCCCCCGCTCATGTCCATGTGTCTTTCTCCCTCCCGCCCACCCCCCGCTCATGTCCGTGTGTCTTTCTCCCTCCTGCCCACCCCCCGCTCATGCCCCGCTCGTCTCTACCACCCGCCCACCCCCGCTCATGCCCAGTGTGTCTCTCCCATCCCCCGCTAATGCCACGTGTGTGTCTCGCACCCCCCGCTGATGTCCGTGTGTGTCTCCCCTCCCGCCCACCCCGCTCATGTCCGTGTGTCTCTCCCCTCCCGCCCACCCCGCTCATGTCCGTGTGTCTCTCCCCATCCGCCCACCCTCGCTCATGTCCGTGTGTCTCTCCCCACCCCCCACGCTCATGTCCGTGTGTCTTCCCCCACCCGCCCACCCACCGCCCACCCCCGCTCATGCCCTGTGTGTCTGTCCCATCCCCTGTGTGTCTCTCCCACCCCCCGCTCATGTCCGTGTGTCTCTCCCCACCCGCCGCCCACCCCCCGCTCATGTCCGTGTGTCTCTCCCCACCCGCCGCCCACCCCCGCTCATGTCCGTGTGTCTTTCTCCCTCCTGCCCACCCCCCGCTCATGTCCATGTGTCTTTCTCCCTCCCGCCCACCCCCCGCTCATGTCCGTGTGTCTTTCTCCCTCCCGCCCACCCCCCGCTCATGCCCCGCTCGTCTCTACCACCCGCCCACCCCCGCTCATGCCCAGTGTGTCTCTCCCATCCCCCGCTAATGCCACGTGTGTGTCTCCCACCCCCCGCTGATGTCCGTGTGTGTCTCCCCTCCCGCCCACCCCGCTCATGTCCGTGTGTCTCTCCCCTCCCGCCCACCCCGCTCATGTCCGTGTGTCTCTCCCCATCCGCCCACCCTCGCTCATGTCCGTGTGTCTCTCCCCACCCCCCACGCTCATGTCCGTGTGTCTTCCCCCACCCGCCCACCCACCGCCCACCCCCGCTCATGCCCCGTGTGTCTGTCCCATCCCCTGTGTGTCTCTCCCACCCCCCGCTCATGTCCGTGTGTCTCTCCCCACCCGCCGCCCACCCCCCGCTCATGTCCGTGTGTCTCTCCCCACCCCCCGCTCATGTCCGTGTGTCTCTCCCCACCCGCCGCCCACCCCCGCTCATGTCCGTGTGTCTCTCCCCACCCGCCGCCCACCCCCCGCTCATGTCCCGTGTGTCTCTCCCCACCCGCCGTCCACCCCCCGCTCATGTCCCGTGTGTCCTCCCCACCCGCCGCCAACCCCCCGCTCATGTCCTGTGTGTCTCTCCTCATCCCGGCACCCACCCCCCGCTCATGTCCCGTGTGTCTCTCCCCACCCGCCGCCCACCCCCGCTCATGTCCCGTGTGTCGCTCCCCGCCCGCCGCCCACCCCCCGCTCATGTCCCATGTGTCTCTAGCCACCCGCCTCCCACCGCCCGCTCATGTCCCGTGTGTCTCTCCCCACCCGCCGCCCACCCCCTGCTCATGTCCCGTGTGTCTCTCCCCACCCGCCGCCCACCCCCCGCTCATGTCCCGTGTGTCTCTCCCCACCCGCCGCCCACCCCCCGCTCATGTCCCGTGTGTCTCTCCCCACCCGCCGCCCACCCCCTGCTCATGTCCTGTGTGTCTCTCCCCACCCGCCGCCCACCCCGCCGCTCATGTCCCGTGTGTCTCTCCCCACCCACCGGCCACCCCCCGCTCATGTCCCGTGTGTCTCTCCCCTCCCGCCCACCCCCCGCTCATGCCCTGTGTGTCTCTCCCCTCCCGCCACCCCCCGCTCATGCCCCGTGTGTCTCTCCCCTCCCCCCACCCCCCGCTCATGCCCTGTGTGTCTCTCCCCTCCCCCATCCCCCGCTCATGCCCCGTGTGTCTCTCCCCTCCCGCCGACCCCCCGCTCATGCCCCGTGTGTCTCTCCCCTCCCCCCACCCCCCGCTCATGCCCCGTGTGTCTCTCCTCTCCCGCCGCCCACCCCCCGCTCATGCCGCATGTGTCTCTCCCTCCCGCCGCCCACCCCCCGCTCATGCCCCGTGTGTCTCTCCCCCTCCCGCCCACCCCCCGCTCATGCCCCGTGTGTCTCTCCCTATCGCCGCCCACCCACCCCTCTCATGCACCGTGTGTCTACCCCTCCCACCTACCCTACCCCCGCTCATGCCCCGTGTCTCTACTGTTCACCCCCACCCCCGCTCCTGCTCCGTGTCTGTCTCCCTCCTTTTCCCCCGCTCATGGCCCGTGTCTCCCCTGTTCACCCCCACCCCCCGCTCATGCCCCGTGTCTCCCTTCTTTCCCGCTCATGCCCCGTGTCTCCCTTCTTTCCACCCCCTGCTCATGCCCCGTGTCTCCTTCGTGTTACCCCCCACTCATGCCCCATGTCTCTCTCCTGGCCTTCCCGGCTCCCTGCCGATGCCCTGTTGTGTTCTCTTTATACACCCTGCCTTTCCTTTCCCTGGTGTCCATCTTGGTAAAGGATTTTCCGTCCTACACGGGGACGCCTGCTTGCGGTGTCCTGGTTTGGGAAGAAAAATCTTTTTTTTACCACCCTGGGTTCCCACTTTGAGAACCTAGGAGGCTAGTGGTCTTCCCTCATAGAAAAGGACGTCATGGTTACGTTGCACTAATAAAAAACTATGAAATTCAGTAAAAAAAAATGTGTTAAAGTGACTTTATGGTTAAGTTGCACTAATAAAAACCTATGAAATTCAGTATAAAAACTGTGTTAAAGGGACGTTATGGTTAAGTTGCGCTACTAAAAACCTATGAAATTCAGTAAAAAACTTTGTTAAAGGGACGTTATGGTTAAGTTGCGCTACTAAAAACCTATGAAATTCAGTAAAAAAACTTTGTTAAAGGGACGTTATGGTTCAAAGTAAGACCGAAAAACCCCTGAAATTCGGCAGTTATGGTAAGATAAGCAACCATAACTCGCGCCACTGTGCACTGCTAACACTAACACCCATGACATCAAAGATGACATCACAAATGTCATTGATGACATCACTGATGACATCACATGTCTGGCTCCACCTTTTTTTCCTTTACTGACATATCTAGGCCACATGGTTTTGCTCAGTAACAGTCAAGGGGCCTCATTACGACCCTGGCGCTAAGGGATTACCGGTACCGGTAAGGGTACCGGTACCAGTAATCCCTTAGTGCCTGATTACAAGGTCCCTTTGCGGGTTCCCACCTTAACGGCTGGTTTTACCAGCCGTTAAGGATTGGACCCGCAAAGGGACCTTGGTGCTAATTACGGTACCTTCACAGTATGCAAAACTCTAATAAGAAAGCAGTTATCATTTCACTATTCAACATGGCAAGATTATGAATATGGCACCTTCATCATGTATGCTGCACACACTCCTATGTTTCTGCATGAGTAGCTTAGTATACTGGATAGAACTTCATAATAGAATGCTATTTATATCAATGCATTGCTTAATGCACTAATTAGCTCATGATATTTATCCCAATGATCCTTGACAGTTTTTGTCAGCATTATAAGAATCCCTTGTACAGAGTTTTCATGAAAAGTAAATGCACATGTGATGTCATCAGTGATGTCATCAATGACATTTGTGATGTCATCTTTGATGTCCTAGGTGTTAATGTTAGCAGTGCACTGTGGCGCGAGTTATGGTTGCTTATCTTACCATAACTGCCGAATTTCAGGGGTTTTTCGTTTTTACTTTGAACCATAATGTCCCTTTAACAAAGTTTTTTTACTGAATATATATATATATATATATATATATATATATATATATATATATATATATATATTCATGACAACCTATGAATTTGTTTATAGGAGTTTGTCGCTATGAGAATATGTACGAAGTTGCACTTTGGTTGAAACACATGAAATTGTAACTGAAAATTATTGAATTTCTTTTTATGTGCAAGGGACGTAGGGACCCATTTTTGTTTTATGTGTTATCTTCTTTTCTCATCCTCTAGTTACTCCACCTTGATGCTTTTTAATGTATAGCTCTGTGTATGGGTTAACACTGACACAGTGGGTTCGGCAAATTAATTGCCCTTTCTTCAACTAAAGAGCAAAGATGTGAGAACCAGAGCATCTAGATGCTTTGATGAATTACTACATGGAAATGGCTAAGAAAATACTTCTTGACAGTCTGTTGTTCCTGGCTATGGTCAGGTGATCTGGCCTGCAGCACCACAGCCAGCTGAGAGATATTGCATAGAGGAAAGAGGTGCGGTCATTGTCATTTCATGGTCAGGGCATGTGAAAAGCTATTGAAGGTGTACCATTGGCAGAAGGTGCAATCTACAGAGAGGCTTGTGTAACAGGAGAGACCAGAAAATATCCAGGGAGTGAGGCCAACTCCAGAGTGGCAGCTGGATGTCCAGCTCAGAACCAGCGAGCACCGAAGACGATTGCAAGGGCCGGACAAGTGGAGTCCAGGAGGACGTTGGTGGTTTAGGAAAGCTGTAAGTGAGAGATGTTATATGCTTACAGCCTTGTGACAGAATCCCTAAAGACATGCTGTAACTGGTGACGCAAGGTGAGAGAACAGAGTGAAGAAGTGGACAAGGTCCACACATTGGTGGCCACAGACATACAGCCACACCCAGAGTGAGAGAAGGAAGTGACGTTTGCAAGTTGGAAGGAGAAAGAGAGACTCCAGGCAAGGATTTTAAGCCGACAAAGCTGAAACCCAAGGATTAAAGCTGCATGCAAGCGCCTGGAGTGGGTGAACCGAAAACACCTTGAATAAGGAGTTCAATGAGTAAAACATTTCTTTGTGAAATGCTGCATGCTGGGAAAATGATTGAACTGAGAAATGCAACATTGACAAAATTATTTTTGTAAGAAATGGTAATGAGAAAAACACCTAGGGGTTCTCTACAAAAGAACAAGAATGAGTTTAATTATAGTGCATCAGGCTCTCCTATCTAATAGGGACACTGGTCACCCTTAGTTCTTGGCTATGAATACAATCCTGGGGACATTGCACTCAACAGGCTAATTGACTCTTAAAACACTGTCTCATCAATTTAGCACCCAGCATGCTCCTTGACTCCAAACACAATTTCATGAATACAGTACCCTTGTGAATATTTCTAATGCTTTCAGGGTATCCTGACTATTCGCTTCTTCTTCAATTAAATCTTCTCTTGGGATATAGCTTGCTTCTTTAGAGATATATGGGTCCTTGATCACAGTTGTAGGCATATTGTGCCCAGCTCAGTGTGGTAGGGATGTAGTACCCAACTCACTATAGCAGCCAAGGATCACTCTTATTCTCATGGATACAGAGCCAAGCATGCTTTCACAGTTACAGAAATACTGCCTGAGATGCCGACCTGTGCGGCATTCCTCTTGAGTGTACCAAGTCTCTCTGGTTTCTCTGCTGCTTCTCCAGGCCTCGTGGATGTCTCTAGGTCTCACTGAGCTCTTGGCTTCTTACCTCCCTTCGTCATCTCTGTTCCCCTGGGCCTCTATGCTCTCCTGGGCCTCAGTGCTGTCAGGCCTTTCAGTGCTCTCAGCTCTTTCAACACTCCGAGGGCTCTCAGCTCCTTTTGACGTCTGAGCTCCCTCTGACTTTTCTGCTCCCATTGGCTTTCAGGTCTTTGTCATTTCAGTTCTCCCTTTCACTCTGCTCCTCCTTTTCCAGATACTCCAGCAATTGTCTCCACCCCTGCTTCCCTTTTCTCTGATCCTTTGCGAACTAGCCCTTCTTTAAGATCTGTGACACATTTGGACGCAATGATTGGCTAGTACAGTCAAAGGTTTAATGGTTGCATTCTCACTGACCATGAGGCTTTGTAGTTTCAGTCTGTGGGGGAAGTCTTGAAAAAGCCTGGCAGCCTTTTTGGATTCTCTTCATGTGCTCTCAATGTGTGCCAGCCAGCCCGTTCTTCTATCTGCTCTCCTGCGCTCTTTCTGGATGCTATGGTGTGATGCTATGGGGGTTTGACTTTATTGTTTCTTCATCCTCTGAATCGTATTTAGTTAGAGGTTTGCCTTTACTGTGGAGGTGTGGAGCCGCTTGGTTGCTTAAAGGGAGGGTGGGGGATTTGGGGCGGGAATGTTTGTCCAAATAGGGATTTGATTGAGAGTTGCATTGATGTGGCAACCCTGGGGTCGGACTGTCTTCCTGGCTACTGTTATGCCTTGTCTCTGCGGGGGTGGGAAGGTGATCCCATTGAAATGGATGGGGCGTTCCTCTGCTGATTGATGGAGTTGCTGCGATGTGCTTGCCCTGAGGAAAGTTTGGGTCTTGCAGTGCTCCGAATCTTGTCCACAGGGAATGGTATGACTGCAGCACGTTATGGTGCAGTCACCTGATGTTGGTTTTGTGACCACAGCACGTCGTGTGCTGAGACGGCTATGGTCACGTGGGTTGATCAAATAAAAGGAGCACAGCTTTCTGCTCGCCAATGGAGTGCAAAGCTGATGGTGACTCTGGGCCTCATAACGACCCTGCCGGTACGGGGTAAACGGCACCGTAAAAGGTGCTGGTGCCGTTTACCCCGTACCGCCTCATTACGAGTTCCCCTCGCGGGACCCAGGAAGCAATGCCTGGTCAAACCAGGCGTGCTTACCGGGTCCCGCGAGGGGAAGAGGGAGCAAACAACGGGCCAACTCGTAATGGCCCGTTGTTTGCTCCCTCTCCCATTCCCATTCAGCCCTATGGGGGCTGAAATGGGAATGGGGAAGGACCGGGTCCGGGTCCTTGGAGGGAGGAATTACCGGGCCTTCCGAACTCGGAATGGCCCGGTAATTCCTCCTTCTGAGGGCCAGGACGCTATTTCGGCGGCAGCCATGCCGCCAATAGCGGCATGGCTACCGCCGAGGTCGGAATGAGGCCCTCTGTGTCTTTATTGTGGCGCTTAGCTGAATAGGGCCTAGCCTCCCCCATCCCTACAACAGGGAACAGAGAAGATGGTCCCATTGAAGTGGATGTTGTGTTGCTCTTCTGAGTGAGGGAGTGGCAGGGAAGTGGCTCTCCCGTTTATGTTTTTTGTATAGGTAATGTTTTATTGTTTTTGGACAGTCTTCAGAGAAGCTGGCTAACCGCCAGAAAATCATAACAGACTTATCTTCATCATCACAAAGTCAATTTAACCCTGTTCCACCTAAACCCTAGGTGTATTACATAAACAAATGTACAGTACAACAACCAGGGTAATGCGGGTTGTGAATCTGCTCGTTATCGCAGATACATTGCAGGGCATATCTTTGAGGTTCAGAGCTATCAGTGTTCTTGGACACAACAGGGCATTGAGGTCTTTTCCCATAAAGCCCACAAAGGGGGACCACACCGCCATGAATGGAAGCTGTGAACTTTCGCCATTCCCAGAATCGTCAACACCTTGTCCATCCATAGATGCATTGAGGACGCCACCACTGTTCTCCACAACTGGAGGATTGCCAATTCTGCTGCCAACAGAAGGTAGGCCAACAGGTTCGTTTCAGCAGAGGTGCATGACGGGGGACAAGGGATGAAGAAGGCCCAGGACACACAATACCTGATCATTTGGTATTTCAACCTGAAAGATGTCCATCAGCTTAGATCTCACCTCAAGTCAGTAATCTTGAATCATTGGGCACACCCGCAACACATGCACCAATGTCCCTTCCCCTTACACCTTCACCAGCAAAGTTGGGAATTGTCTGGGTGACGGTGATTCAGTCGAGATGGGGTTTTGTATCATCTTGCCAATATCGTAGCCTGGGTTTCAGCTAGTCTAGAGCCCAGTGAAGACATTGCCCCCTTATAAATGATCGCCCAGTCTTCCATAGTTAGTGGGTGTCCTAGCTCTCGCTCCTAAACCTCACAGTATGATCTACGGCCAGGGGTAGAGAGTGAGTTAATGCACTCATATAATCGAGAAATAAGCGCCATAGAGTCTGCAGCCATTTGGAATACCAGCTCCAGTTCTGTCAGTGGTCTAGTTGCTGCCGCCACATTGGATGGGTGTAAGACCCAGTGATTGGCCTGAAGATATCTAAACCTGTCCGACTCTTCCAGTCCCAGGGAAGCCTTGCAACCCTCACAGCTGCAGGTCTTTCCATTAGCAAAAAGGTGTCCAATCTTTCCCATCCCCCCTTTCCACCAACTGTGTGAATCTCTGTCCAGTTACCCCGGTGTGATGTCTTCATTATTAATCCGGGAGAACAGCGAGGAGAAGGTGACGGATCCCTTCATTTTGCTTACGCTGTCCCACACCTCCAGGGAACTCCATGTAACTTGGTTAACACATAAGCTCTGGGTGGGGGACCCAGGGATGGGTCCAAATACAGCGTCCTGCAACAGCCTGTTCCATGGTAACCCAAAGCTTATGTGTGTCCCTTTGGACCCAGTCAATCATTGGCCTGATCTGCAAGGCCCTGTAGTAATCCCATAATTTGGGGAATGGCAGGCCCCCTTTAGCCGTGGCGGCATACAGTGTGTTCTTGTTGACTTTAGGAGATATCCCCCTTCCACAAAAACTGCACTAGGGTAGAATCCCAGTGTTAGGAAAGATTTAATTAATGTGTAATTGTCCCTCCATTTGTGGACCCCCCAAACATTTTGCTTTTGTTTGGCTATCCTAGCCTGACTTTTTCCAGTGGAGCACAGCCTTCAGCTGTGCTCTCCTGGGCTTTTACTCACTTGTTATGGGGAAACTGACACATCCTCCAGACTGTCAGTACTAGGAAACTATGGTTCCCTTAGTCTTCGACTATGTTGCCATTTCTTGTTAACTTTTTAACAGTGCACAATGTACTTTCCAGTACGGTGCGCTGTGGTCCTTTTTTTTATGGCCCTAGACACACTCAAAGGATTTTTTGGTGAGTGCACGAGTGTGCCTGGGAAGAACTGGTGGCAGCAGTTACTTTTTATAAATGTTTAACTTATTTTTACTGAATCACCTTGCGTTTACCACGTTTGGTTCAAGACTGTGGCCAGGTCCAAAAATGGCTGGGCCCCAAAGTCTTTTGTTCTGTCCCATGGCCATTTTGTCCCTTGCCTTCACCCAGGTTGAGTAACCCGTGTTTTCCTTATTTGGGCATGTAGCCTCACGCAAAAAACTATCTCTTTCGCAGGCTTCTGCCTGTCACGTGTGTGTGCCCAAGAAGCGGGTTAGGACTTTCTGGTCCCAATCCACACTACTGGTGCCAGGGTGTCTGGAGTGCCCAAAATGACTGGGACCACCGTGGACCGTGATTGGCCCACGACTGGGATGCATACATGTGAGCAGATCTTCGATTGGAAGTCCTCGATTTTCTTCTCTCCGAACTACAGAAGGAACCAAGTATGCTGCAACAAAGAAACAGACTTGTGAAACCGCCGGAGATGCTTTAGAAGGTTTGGCACCTTTCACCCTCTGCTGTCCCATCTGACCCCTGTTTTCTTCATCGATCAAAAAGGCCTGTCAATGTGCTTTGCTCCTCTGGAGTAGTGGGAACAACTACTCTCTGCGCCCCCTGCTTACCCACTGAACGAGCCCCTTCGGAAGTGTTCCTGGGCCATCCACTGAACTGTCCAGCTCTACCTTAGGGTATCCTGCAGAATCGCTGCCGTCTCGAGTGTAAGCCCGAGACTTAGAACATTGCTTGCTTGTGGTCACATGCCCTCTCCTGCCAGATTCTGCAGGCCTAGGTCCTTTAGGTCCTGAATTTGGAGAGTGCATAATGCTGCATCCATCTGTGATTCCTGCTTCAGTACCTGTTGGTGAAGGTCGCTGTAGGTGTCTTGCTGACCTGATCTCCTGTGCCCTGAAGCCTGATGCACCAGATATTTCTTTGTATCTCCTTCGGAAGCTGAGAAAAGGTAACAGTCCCATCACGGACGATCGTTCTGTCCCTCAGCCGCTGAGAGCCGGAGCGCTGTGAAACTGCAGGACTCTAATCTACTAGCTACCTCGAATAAACTGGCAAAGTCTGGTCCAGACTATGCAGATGGTCGGTGAGTACTTGCATCACTTACCGGTGGCCCTCTGTCACAACCGATCTATTTTACGCAAAAATATACCTAAAAAGGTATCCGCTTTTGGCTGTGTTAGCTATTCTCACCCTTTGAAAACTACTCTGCCGCCAAAAGCAGACCCTACTCGAATAGTGGGAACCAATTCTTCATCGCCTCAATCACCTTCCTGACTTCTCTCCCAAGAATAATAATAATAATAATAATAATAATAATAATAATAATAATAATAATAATAATAATAATAATTTGGCATTTATATAGCGCTATGAACCCTCAGGTATCTGAGCGCTGCTTATTATTACCCACAGTGTGTGGTGCTCATTTATCGACCTCGGAAGGATGAAAGGCTGAGTTTGGCCCCGCCGGGATTCGAGCGATGTCAAAGTGAGCGCTCTACTCGCTGTGCCACTTGACCAGCAACATGTACTGTTGAGCACAATGCTCCTCACTTCTTAGGGCTGAACTCGAAAGTTAGGAAACAACTCAGAAGAATTGTCTAATTCTCCTTCCTTAACTCACCCTTCTCTTTACAGTTTGTGGCTGTATTTTGCTCGTCTGTCGCATTAGGAAACGTATCGTATATATGTTATGTAGAGAGTATTTTGTGTGTTTTGTTTGTTTGTTTATTTATTTATATAGCACACCAAACCCTGAGGTATCAGGGCACTTTACATCATTACAACAGAGATACAAATTCAGATAAAACCTGTACAGGAGCTCAATACAATGCATTACAGATATTTGCAAGAAAGAGAGGTTAGTCCATTAGTTAGATTTCTTGTGAAAAGAGACATATTTTTGCTTTTTTTTTTGAAGCCATAGTAGGACTGTTCCGATCTTAGGTCAGCTTATATCTTGGGACTTTAAGGCAGTGCGAGGGAAGTGTTCTGGTAGGTCGGTTGGGTGTGTTTCTGGAGAATTTGCATGCTAGGTATTTGAGAGCCGAGTTAGAGAGGCATTTGTGAGTAAGGGTTAGAGTTTGTTTTGAAGATGATTCTGTCCTTAACTGAGAGCCACTGGGTGTTGCGTATTGTAGCTGAGATGTGCTGGGTTCAGAGGAAATTGAGTGCAGTTCTTAACATGTTGTTTTGCAGTATTTTTAGTTTTTTAACATTGTGCGTACTCGTCCCTAGGTATAAGGGATTGCAATAGTCTAATTTAGATAAGATTAGTGCTCTTGCCAGTGTTGTACAACTTGCTGTCGAGAGAAAAGGTTTGCAGCCATTGCTTAGTTTGCAGGTGTATGCCGTGGCAGAGGCTGTGGCATTGACTTGTCTATTCAATGTTAAGGCTGAGTCCAGATAAATGCCCAAAGTTTTTACCTCCTTGGTTACTTTTATATTAATGCTGACTATCTTGAACGATTTGAATTGGTTGCTTAGTTTGTTCAATCTTGCCGTGGAACCAGTGAGCAGCAACTCCGTCTTTTCATCGTTAAGACAAAAACCGTGAGTGGCCATCAAGGCTTGGATAATGAGGTAGATTTTATTGAGCAGGGTCGAATCAGTGTCGTAATCGCCTGTGATAGGAATGAGAATCTGAGTGTCATCTGCACAGTTAGTGTAGGTGACACTCAGATTGTCAAGATCGTCAATAAGTGGCGTGTTAAAAATATTGTACATCGTAGGAGAGACACACGACCCTTGAGGTACTCCGCAGGTAACCGTTGCCGGCTCAGCTGACGCAGTTGGTGCAAAGACCCTCATGGTTCTATTATCCAAGAAGGATTGTAGCCAGGCAGTGGCTTTGGCGGAGAAGAAGGCAGCTGTCGTAAGGTGATTGCATAGAACTTTGTGGTTAACTAAATCAAATGCGGCTGAGAGGTCCAAAAGAAGAAGGAGCGCAAAGTTATAAGTCATCCATTTGATTTTTAAAATCTATTAAAGCTGATTCTGTCCCGTGTTTGGGTCTAAAGCCCGACTGTTGCAGACCTAGGAGATTGTTAGCTTCTTGGTGAGTCTGAATCTGTAAATATGCTGCCCTGTCTAGAATTTCTAGGAGGAATTGGGACGGTAGTTATAGGTCTGTAGTTGGTCGGGATGTTGGGGTCAAGGCTTGGTTATTTTAATAGTGGGAGGACCCCCAGTCATCTTTTAAGTTGGTAGGGACGGTACCTGTTTCAAAAGATGCATTTATTAGCGTAGCGATGAAAGGCACTAGTTCCCTGGCTGCCTCTTTGAAGATTGGTGCCAGGCAAGTGTCCCCCTGGCATCTGGACGGTTTAAGGTTGGCTATTATGTCTGCTACTTCCTGGATGGATACCGGGGCAAATTTAAAGAGGTTACATGGTTTTCCAAAAGTCACCTGCGGTTCGGCAAGGGCAGGTCCCCTGAGAGACTTATTTTCTTTATTACTAAAGTTTACTTGTGGCTATTGGTCCGACCAACAATACATGTATAGATATTTTTCATATACACTTGTCTAAGAGTAATTGCTGGTTCGTTACTATTTGTGCTCCTAGTGGGCTTCTGATCACTCTCACCCCTCCTGAGAGTTAGGGCCTCATCACGGGTTCGGCTGGAACCATGCCAGTTATACCGGCGGTTTGCTGCCAGACACATAATTATTTACTGGCACCTGAATTCCCGCTAACACCGGGGGATAACAACTCTGTCAGGAGCCAGGAAATTGTAAGTCCCATGGGAGTGGGGACCATGGAAGCACTGGCACCGTTAATAACAGTGCCAGTGCTTCCGTGAATACTCTGCAAGTGGGTGCTGTTCCACCCGCAGAACTGTAATATGGCGGTCCGGAAACAATGGAGCCGGTAAGCTTACCGGCACTGTTGTTTCCAGACCAGCAGGCTCAGAATAAGCCCCTTAGGAGCAGGTGGCAGGCCAATTTGTCAGAGGATTCACAAGATGACAGCTATTTCTTCTCAGCCACCCTACCTAGACTTGTGTTTAAGGGTGACAAGGTCAGAGTCGTACCAGGAGTTCCACTTGGCTTTGGGCTTCAAGCGTATCCTCATGACCGGGGCAAGAACATTGAGAGTATCAGAGATAGAAGAGTGGAGCTTGGAAAGGGCTGTGTCAGGATGTGAGTCAGCCAGAGATCCAACAACCCCCCTGTATGTAGCCAATCTTCTAAGGGCCCAAACCCGGTTGCAACCAAAAAGCATAATTCCCAGAATCCTTGTTTCACCGGTCTTCATTTCGAACACTCCCCATCCTTCTTCTTCCCGTCCCTCTGATTGTTATCCTCCGAACACCCAATCTAATATGACAGAACACTACCGTTCTCACAATCCCCTGTGTTCTGTTCTACATCCCGGTCATTCTCGTCCATTGCAGCAACCTTACCTATTCCGTACCATAAGATACTTTTGACACTCCAACCTCCCCCTTTTCTGTCACAAATACTTTTACACAATAGACAACACACTTGTAATAAACTTATGTCCCTGACATGTGCCAACCCGAGGGTCAGACTGACTCAGGCAATCAACCTGAATCACACAAATTTGACAGCCCTTTCCTTTCCCCATAGGTGTAAAAGGTGGAGCAAGCGAGCGCCGTATGAGCAAGTCGAGTACAGCAGACAGCACAACGAGACGGCTACCGTGCAGCACTTCAAAAGAAGGAGAAAGGCGTCAGGAATCGAGAGGGTGGCGAGGGGAGAAGTGACCTTGCCCTTTTCGTCCACGGCCTGCGGAACCTTCATGGAAGAGAGCCTAAGACCACCAACAATAGCACAAGTGTCCTGCAGCAGATGTCAACGGTAGACAGGGAAGAGGGAAGCACCTGTGGTACTGACCTTGACTCCAGAGAAGCCAAAAGCCAAGCGGTTCATCACAGTCTGCAAGTCGAGGGGAGAATCGATAAGAACTGGGCTGTGATGAGTGAGAATCCCAAAGTGGCAAGTTTTGAACCAAAGCTGATGAACTTTGAATGAACTGTTAAAAGTGTGAAGGGGGAGACCAGCTACAGAGGGATAGCTGCACCACTTGGGTGCTAACTTGTGAGACTCTAGTCGAGCCCCATATGAGAGAAATTATAAGTACCAGAAGGCCGTAGGAAGGCCCGCAAAATAGGTCAAAGTGGTCATACAGAGGCTAAAGCTAAATCCCTGTACAATCAAAAGACTTTATCTACAAGCACTGTGAAAGAAAGGGAAGTGAATCCCACAGCAAAAGAACATTGAGAAACCAAGGGAATTGAATCCCGTTAAAGGCAAGAGGGGTCCGAACCCGACTGAGGGAGATCCAGGGGTGAAGCCATCACCCAAGAAGATAAAGGCAAGCGGGGTTGAGCCCGACCGAGGGAGATCCAAGGGTGAAGCTATCACTCAAGAAGCTAAAGAGAAAAGGGGTTCGAGTCCGACCAAGGGAGATCCAGAGGTGAAGCTATCACCCAAAGTTGATTGATAAAGGAACTGTGATATATTGTGAAATACGATACAAAGAGGGTCAGTGCCTAGAAGAGGGAGATCCGGGGTGAAATCAGCACCCTATCTGAACTTTGGTAATAAACAATTGAGAAGGGTCAGCGCCCAGAAGATGGAGACCCAGGGGTGAGGTTGTCACCCCAGGTGAAACTTTGGAATACGATTGTGAAGGGTCGGCACCCAGAAGAGGGGTACCCAGGGGTGAATCCATCACCCAGCAAACATTGGAAAAGAACTTTCATTTGTTAAAAGAACTTTTGTTTTGTTGTTTTGAATACGTCAGATCCTGAGACTTGATCATCAGCGCCCCTGATAACTGAAAGTTCGAAGGTTAAAAATTGAACTATCATCTCATGCTAGAAGTGCCAGAGAGTGTGTCCTGAGAGCTGCCATTGGAGCTCTCATCTCATGCTGGAGAGGCCTGAGATCATACTGTGCTCCAAGTCTCGTGCTAGAGCGGCCCAAGACCGTACTGTGCTCCAAACTCCCATTTTACCCCGTGTCCAAAACGTGGGGATGGGAGACCCAAGCTATTGCATCCTGACATATGTTTTGAGAACACTTCTTTCTTTTCTTGAGAACTATCCCACACCCCTTTTTGTATTAGTTGTGAGGTTTGGCAATAGGTTTCTTAAGTATAGGCCCTTTTCTTTTGACCCAATGCCACTAGGACTGCCTTATTTTTTATTTGATGGTCGACGCTTGCTCCCATCTTAGATTTAGGTTTAGATTAGGTGTTTTTCCAACCTGCACAAAGCATTAATTGTTCAATGAACACCGTTGAACTGTGATCACTTGTGTCTGTCTTGCTTGTTGTCGCCATGAGTTCCTCACAATATACCTGGGGGGGGCGGTTCTTCCCTCCCTCCTCAGATCAACTATGTGGGCTCTTTATATTTTAATGACCCCAGGAGGGTTCTATGCCGTGATCTGGATGAAGGGCTGCTGTCCACATCCCTCAATGTCGTCACCCTCCGCTCCTTTGTCCAAAAACCGTATCCTGAGGTTGTCGCCGTGTGCCCTGTTTTCCAGGTCGTCACACTTCGACCTCAGGAGCTCATTGCCTTCCTGCAAGGTGACCATCATTCCCCGGACATCCCCAAGTTCTGACTCCAATGTAGTTAGGGAGTGCCCATTATGGTCAACTCTGTCCCCAAGGGCCCCTAAATCCTTCCGGAAGTCAGTGGCAGAGTCCAGCATCTCTGTGCACAGTATTACCCGAATTGTTTGAGTCCAATTGTTCGAATGATACAACTGACCGAATTACAGGGGTCCGAATTGACCTTCAGTACAAATGACCGTATGATAATTTCTATATATATATAATGGGTTGGGTTGGGGTAATAATAATATAAGGGGATTGGGTGGGGTGTTGGGGTGGGGGTTGGATTGGGTGTGGGGATGCAGGGGTTTTCCCCCTGCATACATATCCTAATTGACCATTTAAATTTGGTCAATTGTGCAGAAGGTCAATTGCCTCCCTCCCCCTGATTGGCCAACCTTATTTCATTTGAACTGCAGTGAGGGCCTGGTCCCACCGTACGTCGCCTGCACACCACTTTGTCTTTAGCTCCATAAGGATAGGTGTGCTTGCTCATTATAGCACCCTTGGTGACTACTGACTCCATCTTTATTTACTGAAGACGGACGTGTTTTCCTTTCCACCTAACTCTTCGGACAAGTTCTACCCGGAGCATTTCACTACTAAACATTTTCAGAAGCGTGACCCAGGTGCGCTCTACCTTTTTCTTTCTACTTGGCTGCATTGTTACACAGCGTACGAAGTTCAATAGGTTTGGAAAAGTAGCCTTCTACGGACTGCACTCTGTTCTTTAATCTATACTGGGGTGATACTATCAACTCACCTCCATCCTGCCCTGAGGAAGGCTCTGACTACTGATGCCAGTTTGGCATGCCGAAACGTGATTTATATATATGTTGTTCCCTTTAGGAACGAACTTTTGATTCTTTCCCACACGTTGGCAGATTAAATATACAAACTCAGCTAAAATAATATTCTTTTTACATACCTACCAGGGTAATTTTTTATACACCCTGGTAGGCCTTATGTTGCAGGAACTATGGGTAGCCTGTAATAATTGTTTTATCTTGATGTGATTAATATGTTATCCCTTCTTTTGCACTTGATATATTTGTGATGAATGTTCTGTTTTTCTTTATTTTTTCAATTGCTCTATTCTACTTATTTTTTGCTTTAGAAATTATGTAAAATCTCAAAAAAACTATGCTTTCAACAATAAATTTATGGTTAGCACTTCTCAGACTGCTCCCTTGGTGTATCCCCAGTGATTTGCCTCGCAAACACTAGCCTTTAAATTACTATGGAGATTTAATTTGAATGTCGGACAGAATCTAGGACTATCTCGAGTGTGAGTACCCCTTTGTCGGTTTTTGTAAATTCTACATACTTTGCCCCCACTCACACTTCCACATAGGGGCTCCCCTACTGTTTGTTACATGAAGGTCAATTGTCATTCAGACAATTTTCATTCGAACAATTCGTATACAACCCTTTGCACGAATCAGAAATTATGGAGTGCAGTGAGCCCTTAATATCCCTCTGGAGGGCATTGAGGGATTGAATTAGGAAGTCAGGTGTGAGTTGCGCTTCCTCTCCTACGGGTCTTGGCCCTCCCTCTCCACCTCCACTCCCTTCCATTGTCAGGGGTTGTAAGAGCTGTTTCTGAGCTGGCGCCAAAAATGCCTGTGTTCTTATTCATGTTCTTATTTTTCTTGGGAATAATGTGGATCCCTGCTAGCAGTGCTATTAAATCTTTCCCCAGCCATGCTACAAATGTCTTTCACAGTTCACTTTAGTGGGGGTTTTAGGCCCACCCTGTGCCCTCTGGCAGATATTCACTTCTGTGCCCCTTCTATAAGAAGTTGTGCATGCAGTACCTCCGAGCCCCAAATCTTTGGGTCAGTAGGAGCACTTTCCCCTGGGCTCCAGAGTCCCCTTTCAGGGTGAACATGGGTCTTCCACTTTCCTCGTCAATATTCACTGCCGCAGCCCAGGCCTTGAGAGTTGCAGCAGAGGGCTCCCCTGGCCTCCCATTCACCAATCCTGAAGCACTAGGGTGCCATCCACTTCTTTTGCCTTCTCCTCACCTCCCCCTCCCGGGTACGGGTCACAGGTGGATCCCAGTGGTCGACTCATCATCCTCCGAGCAGACAACAACACTCAACTCTCTGAACGAACATAGAAAAGCAACATTTAGTGAAAAATGCCATACTGCAATACTGAGTTCTGATTTCCAGACTGATCAGAGAAAGATTTCAGGGTGTGAAAGGTTGCATGTCAGGATAATGATCCCAACTGCCAGAGAGAACCGAGAAGAGCGTGGCTGTGTGAAATGCTGCATGTGGGACAGTTTCTTAAATTCACTAAAGTGATACAGGGAGAAATGACAAATCTCCCACACGCTGAAGTCAGGAGTATCAAATTTCACATTGAGCACTGAAGAAACACATTTGAGAAATCCCTATCATGCTTGGTACAGAAGTGAGAAACACTTTATTATTTAAGCTGGATACTTGGCGGCCAAAGAAAACACAGGTAAGAAATTGCCTTGGTCTCAAAGGACAGCTCTGACAATCCAAAACAAACCTCCCAAAAAGTTCAGATTTAACCATATAATCTCAGTCTGTTATTTGTATCTTCTAGACTGTCAAAATCATGACACCATGACTCCAAATGTGGTACAAAGGCTTAGAGGAATCATGTCTCTTCTAAGAATACAAAGCTTGATACAGAATATAAAACCTTCTGCAATCATGGTCTGATCCTGGTCTACCGTACTCTCAATTCGATAAACAGAAACCATCAAAATTCTCCAAGCTGCCACTTTTTGTGGTAGCAGGATCGAGCACAAGACGACTAGTCCAGAACCCTTTAACTTGTCAATAGGGGATGCAAAGCCCTCTCAGCCTGGGATGGGAGGCCTACCAGGGAGAAATCCAGAGCCAGGCTTAACCAAGAGGGGGACAGTGGCAGTTAGGAGGGCCCCCAATTCCTTTCCCCTCCCCATGTGCCAGTCAGTTAAGAACCAAATTGCATCATCCAATGCTTTTGGCCCCAAATGCTGGCAGGGATTTCCCTTGTAATTGCAGAAAAAAAAATGGAAGGTGACAACCCAGAACCAGCAGCGCCCTCATGCGGAGAGAGAGAGCCCACGGAGAAAGAGAAAGAGAAAGAGAGAAACACCCAGTTACCCCATCAACCAGTGCCATGGTAGTGGAAATAACAGAGATAGGAGAGAGAGCTCCTATGCCACAGTCCCGAAGCTGTGCACCACAAGCCAGCCATGGATGACATAGGAGGAGGGCAGGACCCCCCACAGAGAGACATTGGAGGGACAGTGGAGAAAGACACTGGGAGTAGAAAGAGTGAGGCGGGTGGAGTTGGCGGAGGAGAGCAGTGAGAGGAGAACATCTGGAAGTGATAGGAAGAGGGGTACCTGGGCATGATACAAAGGAGATCGAATTGGACAGAGTGTCTGTAAGTCTGTAAGGCACAATCTAATAACCCTTTTAAATTACTAACCACTTGGAAGTGTAGGGTCAGTCTAGGAAGTAAATTATTCTTGTGGTTAGTTATTGGCATTTAAAGGTGTAACCTTTTGATGTTTTCAGTTTTCCACTTTGATATTATAAGTGCATACCATTTATGTTATGTATTACATTCCGTTTTCAAATTGCATAGTGTGAAGGCATCATGAAGTAGACACAGACAACTGAATAAAGTTTGGGCTATAAACATTTATTACCTCAAAGAGGGGGTTTGAAAAAAGGCCAGCTAGCCCTATGCTAAGGTGGGATGTCCCTACCTAAATAAAACTATGATAGTCTCTGTCAGGAAGTCCAAAGCAAATATCTTTCTGTGTCCAAAAACTATACTTGCCCTCACATTTAATAGCATACAATGTGTAGGGATGTCAGCCTCAAACTGAGAAGTGTTCAAATAAAAGTTTACAGCTTCTTCCAGCTCATGGTTGGAAAATGGGATTTCCCTTCCCCATGGTTCAAGATAGTGCACTTTGCAAAAAAAGAGGGGGTCACTTCCCCAAGCTTTCAAGTCTTCCAACTTTCCAAAACAACACAATTCCTTGGAATACTTCCCAGCTCTTGTGGTTTGGTTACCTTTCACCAATCTCATAAAGTTCAGTTCCTTAATTTCTGTTTCAACATTTGTTCCTTTATTGAATCACAAGCATGTGGGTGACTTAAATGGCTTTTCCTTAGGAGGGGGTACTCAGTCTAGGCACAGTTGTCGGACCACACAGATCACCCATCATTCATAGACACCTTGACATGGTTTCAGCTTCACAGTGATGCTTGACTTATTCTCATTTCACATCCTCTTGATGCTTTATCGCTGCTTGTTTTGCCACCATTCGCCTGTTTAGTAGCGTTTTCTTGCAAAGACCAACATAAGCTTCCCAGTACACTCTCCTGCTCGGAAACATGATCACTGTTTAAGTTCTTCTTTCACAAACCAACATAAGCTTCCCATACACTCTCCTGCTAGGAAACTCATTCACTGTTACACTGACCAAACCTCTGGCGCCCTTTGCCAGGTTTCATTGTACTTTACTCTTGCATACAGGTTTTCTTTTCACAACCATTTATTTCATAATACTTAATAATATCTGCTTGACTTTTGGCAACGCGTGCTTGACTTTTGGCAACGCGTGCTTGACTCTTGGCAATGCTTGCTTGATTCTTGACCATGTCCATTTAGCTCTAGACAATGATTATTCAACTCTTTCTTCATTCAATTTAATGGCTTCTTTATATTTGCCTCTTTAAAAGTTCTTGGTGCCCTTTTCTTGCACCTTTAATGTATTCAAGTTTTCTTAACTTCCTTTGTGCAATCGACATGCCCCGGGGTCCCCCAGCCTTTTGGGCAGCCTCACCGGCTCTGGTATAATGCTGGAAAGTGTTAGGCAGAATCCGGTGCAGTGCCCTTAGGGACCATTACACACGATTAAGACCACAGGTGGCAATACAAGTTTTACCTTTGGTACAAGCCTGTACTACTAAGTTATAGTGGTAGCAATAGCAGAGCAGCCAGGCTTATCTCAAGAGTATATGAGCAGTAGCAGAGATTACACAAAGGGACCACAATTACTGTGGCTCAAGCAAACACTGACTCAAGGTTTCAGGTAAAAAATATAAGTACATTTATTTTTAAACCATCAGTTATGAACACAACACCTCTATTAAACTTTAAACAAAACCACACGTTAAATATACTACAACTAACCAATTCACTTGGTACAGTATGTCTCAAGGTAAGTACCCTGTGTTTGAATGAACCGGTGTTACGAACAAAACACGATACAGCGAATATGGTTTCGATCACTTTTTTATAGTTCGCTCTGCTCAATAAACACGTATCCGTGACATGAAATGCTACCGGGGCAAAAACACACTTAGCACCTGAGATACCCAGAGGGTGTTGGAGGCAAAAATCACAGGCAATATTTAGGTTAGGCAGACAGTATCGAGAAACACTCAGAAACAGGAGTTCAAAAGTCAAAGGGACGGAGCCAGGGTTAAGTGACACCGGAGACCTGTTGCCGAAGATCACACCGTTAGACAGTTCACGATTCAGTGTAGCCAAGAGTACTTTGATATTGTCATTGTTCGGAAGCAAAAGTTATAAGAAGGAGGGAAGACAAGGGCGAGCCTTGACGATGAAGAAAAAGAGATTCACCCAGTTTCCTCGAGTAGAGCACAGTACCTTAATCTAACGATGCAGCTGGTGCCCTGGCAGTTGTTCCTGTTGGTTTCCCGCAGACCCACGTTTCCTGGAGCTTCGTTGTGAAGGAGGACATCTGAAGGGGGTTTGCACCACACAGGTATGAAGCTGGCAGCAGCGACAACAAATAAAAGGTGCGCTGCTTAAAAGCAGGAGAGGCTCCGCAGGTGGCTATCCGGACCACTACAGCAGTGTGCAGCGATTTCGACCACGGCAGAGATCTCTGGCTGAAGAAGATGAGCTGGTTATCCCCACCAGGCTCAAGGGAAGAAGACTCCGGACTGGATCTCCTCTTAGTCGTCGAAGGGTAGATAGCTCAGGACTGAAGCAGGGCTTCACCAGGACAGGGTAGTTGCAGCAGCCATCGTTCTCTCCGCTTCTCTTCGGTTCCTTGTAGTTCCAGAGGCGAGTCTGAATTCTAGCCCAAGAGACCTGCCTGTTATGCGCAAAACCCCCATTCACACAGCCTGGCTGTCAATCACGCAGCAGGGGGGTTGTCCAAATGGAACAACCACCTCAGCCAATCATGGCAAAGTGCGACTTGGGTTTCCTAGGATACCTTGTGCTGGGGGTGACTACACCCCTCCCTCACATTCAGCCCACCTAGACACCCAGGCGCTCGGAGGAGGGCTTCTCTGCAGAAGCTTGCCAAAAGACGGTGAACAAAGAAGGTGAACCTAGTTTGCCACGCAAAGTAAAACACAAGAAGGACTTTAACAAAAAGAAATGGTGAATAAACCCAACCGGAGCCAACAAAAAGACGATTTGGTCAAGCGGGTTTATGTTCGAGGCTAATATAATAGCCAAGAACAGTACCACGTTTATCTAATATGATCGCAGTAGAAAAGTTAGGGTAGATACCACTACCACCAGCCAAGTCTAAATGTTAAAAGAGCGAAACAATGCTCAGGGAGGTACAGACAGAAAAGGGGTACAGATTAGCCCTTTACAGTACTCCATGTAAGATGGGGTGTACTGGGCCTGTGGTAAAAATGACTATGTAAAGTAAATGGCAACTTTACCTTTCTCTGGGGGACAGTAGTCAGCCCGAGCGAAATGGAGTCAGAGGGAAGTCTTAAAGACAACCCTGGGTTACTGCACTAAAGGTGCTGTGTAATCCATACAAGAACAGGGGCACCTGGAGTGGTGTGCGCCAGTGCCGAAGATCACACAATGAGTAAAAACACATAGGCCAAAACACATGTAAGAGTGGAAAAAGGATGTACACTCTTACCAGGTGGAAAAAATAAACTCCAGAAATCCAGCAAAGCTGCTGGGGGACTCACTAGGTGAGGGAAATTAGCCCTAGAAGGAGAATTCTCCCTAACACTCGCCCCCCCAGACTAAGGGAAAGGAGGATTTAATCCACTCCTGGATGGATCTCATACCTCTAGTCCGTTACAAACATCCTAGAGAGACCATCAGCATTTTGGTGGTGACTTTCTGCCCTAGAAGGAGAATTCTCCCTAACAGAAACCTTCTTCGGTTCTTCGGTGGAGCTCCAAAACTCCCTGGAGGGGGTGAGGACATTGACCCACACATACTGCCAGTGAGGCTGCACAGCCCATGCTGGGCCAAGAAAACCAGTACTACCCCAGCAGTGGGTGACGATATTAAACCATGCATACGGCCAGTGAGGCCAAAAAGCTGCTGCTTGGATGAGCAATCCAGAACCCCTGGAGGGGCTGAGAGAATTGTAAGTAGTAAACGTTCAGTGAAGCCAAATAGCACATGTTGGGCTAACAGAAAGATATAAATACCCTGGGGGGTCAATCTGAAGTCAAGATCCCAGGAGGAGGTAAGAGTCCCAAGAGAAGTACATGGTCTGAAGGACCAGAGAGCCCAGCTACGGCTAAGAAATCAAGCGAGCCAAGTAAACAGATAAGGAATACTTAGATACCCTTAAGGGGTGAACACAAAAGACCCATTAAACAGAAGTTTGAAGTGTGTGATGTCACACGAGTGACTGAGCTATAAGAACAAGCAGCCGAGGTAAAGTTTGTGAATTGAGGAGGAGATTGGTGAGTGGGTCAGGAGTCCCCTTGTATAGAGAGTCAAGGAAACAGAACTGATTTTGACCTGCTACATCAGAAAGACACAAAACTTATTTTGGAACTGTATTATTGTCACGGTCCCCATTCCCGGGCCACGGATTTGCCGTTTCATTTATCCGAGATCTCTGTTTACAACTCTCCTTGCGGTTGCCATGGCGTCTATATCAACGCAGCGGCCTCAGGTGACGTTCCATTCCCTGCCGGCTCTGCGTCTCTGCTGTTGCCATGGTTGCGCGACGCTCGAATAACGTCATCACCCCACAGGTTCGACACAGAATCATAAAGCAGCATGGAATCCATCGCCGAGTGCTTCGGATTAAAGTAAGTTCCACACTTCTAGTTCTATAATTGTTACCTTTTTGATTTTTGCCTGAAACCTTGATTTGCCTCTGGATTACAAATTAAACTGTTTGTTGTTTCCGACCGGCTTAGTCTTCACGGCTTTCCTGGGATATTTTTTGCCTGCTATCTGCTGATTTGCAACTATGCAAACATTTCATTTTACGACTCCTAAAGAACACCACGGATACAGAATTAATTATATTTCTCCTACCTTCCAAACAGAGAGCACTGAACCGTGGATGCCTTGCTGTTAATCACTGCTAATCTGTTTTTCCTTAGAGCGCCCTCGTTCCATCCAGGTCTGCAGGTCCATACTAATCATACTAACCCCTTTCTTCTTTAACTTTCTCTGCTCCCAGACACCATTTTCCTGTTCTACGACTCCAATCCAGGAGTCCGATCAAAAAACATCAATCCCAAAGACGTTTTGCAACTTTTCAACATCTTCCTTTTAAAGCTCAATTCCCAGTCTATAAAAATAACACAATTGAGCAAGGCCATGCGGTCCAACTAATGATTCAAACTTGCTGCCTCTGACGGAAAAACAGAATCTGGACTGACACTATTTGTTGATTTAGACACTGCTGTTGCTATTTAATTCATCTGCAGTGAATGTAGTGGTACATATACAAATTAGGTCATAGGAAATTCAACTTTAAACGTATAATGATATAGTGCATGAGTGTATGAAATCAAATAAACAATATTTGAAGATTGAATTTTAACAATTGCATTCTCTAAATCTCCTATGTTGGAGGAAATGAGACATCACTGTTTGCAAGTGTTTAAGGTACAAAACGAACATATAATGTGAAGACAATCGAGGTTGCAAGCCAACAAAACAAGTCAACACAACTGTGTTTCAGCCTTTTAGGCTAAATGTATATAGCAGCTGTTTGGTAGGCCGTCATCAGGACGGGTGAATTCTTATGTGGGAGAGATCCTATGAATGCTGTCAAAAAAAGAGACACAACAGATAATCAGAAGGGACTGCAAGTTGGGAGGTCTAAAAGTAAGAAAGCATAAATGCTGGAGGAGAACTAAGGAGATTGCGGTGCTTACCGTAATCAAAAGGCACAATGGCGTACATTATCAAAGTGTACAAGTACACTGACGGTAATGGGTGTGTAGTACCAAGTGCCACATGAATCCTGTAGGAGAATGACCAAAAAACCAATGAGTGGTGCATTCTCTAGGTTAAAATAGTTATATATTAATATGGTATAATTCTTACCATTCAAAATGACTGTGAAATCACGGAGCACATAGTCGTTAGCCCAATAGTTAAAATCACCCATAACAATAACAGGGCCTTTGGTGGCACAAATCTGGACAAGTAGATCACTAAGATGTTCTTCAAAAAGGGGCATGATTTTAGGAGGACGATAGATCGTGAGTGTGTTTAGTGCAGTATGTGGGGAAGTTTTTATTTTCACCCATAGACTCAAAGCCTTCCGGAGAAATGTGGGGAATTTCATGACATTCAAGACTTGACTTGCACATCATTGCCACTCCGCCACCTTTGCCTAACAAACGGTCTGCTCTAAACAGAGTGTAGTCGTCGGGCAAGGAGAGTGTGACCTGGGTGGGGAGGTCGGGGTTGAGCCAAGTTTCGGTTATGCCAAAAAAGTCAGGCTTCAGATCATTGCTAAGGTCAGAGATTTCCACACCATGCTTATATAGCGAGCGTGTGTTGAGAAGGGAAAGAGATAGAACTAGCAACGGCGCAATCTTGGGTCTATTCATATTGGACTGGCTCAGTGTTTTCTTCAAACACATAAGTAAGCAGAAGCAAGAAGTATCTGAAACTTACTTTGTGGGAGAGACGATGTGCGAGCTGGCTAGTCACTGGCCCAGCAAGCAGAGATTACCAGCAAGCCGGCGAGCTGCGTCGATGACCGGTGAAGACCGGTGCGACCCAGAAGCGCTGGCGCTGAAGTGCCTGAACAAAGGAAATATACCCTGGGGGTCCTGGGAAATGTAGTACAGAGAGACTACTTTCAGTTCAGTCCCTCACAATCAAACACGAGAGTGCTTTGCTCTCTGCCACTCGCACACACAATCTTGCAATTTAGTTCTTGATTACTTGTGAAAAGCACGAGGAAAGGAAAAGTGCTACAACAAAGAAATTCAATTCAATGGGACAAAATAAAGGTAAGGCTTACGGCTTAAGAATGCCCAGCTGAGCAAACTAATTTCAACCCCTGTCTGGTGCAGGAGCAGTGCTGTTAATCGTGCCGCTTGTGCTGCAAACCCAAGTAAATGTGCATGTATGTTTGTGAACTTCAGATTTAAAGATGGTTCAGCCAGTCTTACTGGGATGTGCCCTTCTGATCTTTCACATGAACATATATCCCTGCAATAAGTGCTTAACACACTGAGACAACTTCTGAACCTCTGTGGATAAATATGGATTTCACCTTTGGCTGTGGCACTCGATCAGCAACATTCCCACAGAGGGGATGTAATGCTACAAAGGTCGTGTTACCCAAACTATGTATTCCACAATGAAAACGAAAGGCATTGCATGTTTTAATTGATCAAGGCAGAATGTACTTGTCAAAACCGACAGGCAATGGGTTTGGAGCCTCAGCAGCATGCAATCAAATTTTCCTGGCATGTGCTATTTAAGCCTGATGTAAACTGGAATCTTACTCAGACCAGGCAGCATTGTGGGGGGCCCTGGGCAGCCACCCCATGTGCCCTCCAATAAAAACATCTCTGGGCTCTACTGCCGTCTGGCAAGGAATGAGTGATTCCTAGTAGCATGGAGCACACAGAAGCCCATAGGCATTGTGCTGCTATTACAAGGGAGGGGCTTGCAGATTACAATAAAAAGGCATACACTAGGGGCTGCATGACGAAGCATCGCCTGTAGTTATAAGACAAATAGATATATATTGCAAATTACTATGAATGAGCTGCATGTTAAGCTCACACTGGATAGAGTATATTAAGTAAAACACAGCATAGTGGTTAATTTAGCAAAAGGGGGATGAGTACAGACACCGCTGGGGGAACTGATAGAGGTAGGTAACCAAAGTAGGGTTGAGAGTTTTTGCGGGAACTGAGGAGGGATGGCTCCGCTCTAAGTTCGCTAGAGAAAGCATTCCATGGTTCAGGGACAAGACGGGGGAGCTTAGCCCTGTGGCATTAGCCCCTTTGGTTAATGGGGACAGCAGCTGGTGACAAGGAGTCCATGAGCATGAGCACTGGGGGGTAGCTCAGGATTTAAGAAGTGCTTGCCTCTCGTATTGCATGCCGAAAAAGCTTCTCATCTAGGTAGACACTGCATCAACGAGTGTGTATGTGTTTATATATTGTTAAGTGCTGTATGGAAACAGAATGCTAGCAGTAGTGGTGGTCTTTTAACACTGAGTTTGCAGGGTGAGCGCACCTAATTGACTTGTTAAATTGGGATTTTATTCCTTGCATGGGGAGGCGGAATTCAAGGCTGTGTATGTCCATCCTGCGCACCCAATAGGGGAACCAGTGATGACAATGAAACAGGTCTTAGCTCCATTCTTATTTCTTTATATTGTGGGGTGGCAAGCAGCCTGGTGCAGGTAGGCAACCTGACCCTGGCTGAGCATCACAGAAGATATTGTCTGGGTCAGTGCGCCAGCAGTCCCAGTGACGCATACATGCAGGACTACAAGTAACTTAGGCAAATGGAATATGGCAGTCAGAGTATGAATGCTGCTCCCTATGGCATGTGTGGCTCTGAAACAGCTAGAGAATGGGGGTTATAGTCTCATCTAGCTGCCTCCTCGCTCTCAACCCCTTTCTGGGCTGGCATAGATCCTTCAAAGGGCAGAATCTGTGTCTGTGCATAGCTGTGAATGCCACCAGTCTCATACATGTCACTCAATGGTGTGCTGTTTAGACACTTGGCTTTCATACCCTTTGTTTTCAGACATCTTGGCACAGATATTGCTTTGTATTTCTGATATGTGGACTTTTAGTTAAGTCTATTGTGTATGTGCGTTGTATGGCAGAGGCACAGTGTTCCCATATTTGTGAACTGCCTTTGATGGTGTTGATAGGTGCTTCATTTTAGAAAAATGTATTTGTATGCATTATTTGTTAATGCCTTCACATTAGTCCAGTCCAGATGTCCTTGAGCTGGAAAAAACCATTGCCGACATTTCAGTGGATTCCAGGCTGTTTCCGACTCATAATTAGGCCAGGATTTGTGATTTCATATTTCTGTGGGCTTGGACAGTAAATTGCACATCCTGGAAGCCATTTTTTCCAAAATGCCTTGCAGAGAGAGAAGCCACCGGCACACTGGTTGGTGTGAGGTGGCTTAGCTCGCTCCCAAATTCCCACCAAGATATATACGCCCCACCAACTTCCAAAGTCACCAGCCGCCACTGGGCTGAACTGACCCTAGTAGCAGCATCAGTTAAATAAACTAGCGCTGTATAAGACTTACATTCGTGATTTAAAAAAAAAAATTAGCCTTTCCTCCATGGGTAGCCAGTGCGCAGCTCGTCTGCCGCAAAATCATGTGTATTCTTTCAATGAATACTGAGGGTTGCGCACAGCAGCAGTCCGCACTTTTAGAGCTTGTGAAGATTTTGTAAGATGCGTGCAAGAATGGCAGTGTAGTAATACAATTTTACACTGATAATGACACGAGAAATGAATGAGCAGGTGTTGTAAGTATGGCGGGGAAAGGAAAGGGCCGGAGGCATTAGCATATATGGTATTGAAAAGGAAGTAATGACACAGGGACGTCATTCCACCAAAATGATAGAGGTAGCTGAAGTGACATCTCATGACCCTTGACCTCTGATATCACTGTAGAAAAAGTTTTAAACATTTTCCTTATTTTAGGGTAGCAAAGGAGACCGCGGGGCAACAAGTGATACCTCAGGGGTTGCAGCCAGGACCCCTGGCGACCCCCAAATGACGTCCCTGCAATGACACTCAAACGATAAGTGCAACAATGCAGAGTGGAGTATGTAACCTGGCATAACATGAGCAAGGGCATTTTTTTACAAGCTACAGAAGTAGTGTTAGAATTAAAAGATGTAGTGATAAACTTAATGAGATGAGAAGCAAGCGATTTTACATGGGGTTTTAAATCAACGTGCGGGCAGGAGAAGGCACTGCCCTGTTGCTAAATGGTCCATTGCCATCAATGTGTTCTATCAATTTTGACTTAGAATGCCCTCTGAAACTGAAGGAGGTTACTGGGTCATTTGCGACCTGCTTTTGGGGAATTTTGGGGATAGCACACATGTAGTGAAGGGGGTATTTGGGGTGCTCCTAAAGGCTTTTTCTAGGAGCTCCACCCTGAGGGGTAGGACAGTTTGCATGGAGTCATACCAGGGGTGGTATTTTATCATTTTGAGGCCTCGACGGCCAGAGTGGAGAACATTTTTATTAAATAAGGAAAACCCTTTTGTGATTTGAGACAAGCAGTTGTGATTCAGGTATTATAGGATCTAGATGAATGAAGAAAGGTTTGAATGACAATATGTGAAAGCATGATGATAGCCTTTAGATCGCCAAGGAAAGCATGTTTTGTGTAGAACATGCCCCATTTTGGGATAAGCAAGATTTTGAGGCATGAAAGCGGCAGAAGGTCAATGAGAATGTTTGGGTGAAAACTAAAAGATTTCATTATCATGGCAGCATGGTAAAGAACTGCTAGCTGTATGACCTGGTGAAGAAATAACGAAAAAGGAGAGGAAGGATTTTAGAAATTCAGGCACAGGCCGCGAATTATGAACGTTTGCAGACACGAGGTAGAAACAGATGACCTCCAGGAAAATAAAGACAGCCATAAAATAGAGAAATATGGCAAATAAATAAAGAGCAAGCAGAATGAAATAAGAATCATGAAGGACAGTAGTGGTTCAAGTAAGGTTTCCGGGGGGGCACCCGAGAGAAAAACGTAAGGTTTCCGGGGGGGCACCCGAGATAAAAACATAATATTTCTGGGGGGGGCACCCGAGAGAAAACCGTAAGGTTACCGGGGGGGCACCCGAGAGAAAAACGTAAGAGGATTTGCCTTGTTCCTGTGCTTTAATACAGCGGTCAGAAGAAACGTGAACCCAGAGCCCACATAATAGGGGACGATAGGCTACGGTGACGGTTAGAGATGGCATCAAAGGGGTTCGTTTACACCCCATGTCGGGGGTATTGATTAGAAGGCAGGTATACGTGTGTCCAGCTGGTGTTTGTCTAGTCTGTCAAGTGTCTGTTATACATGTCCTGTTGTATGTCACATGTAAGGAATTTTGTCTCCTTGTTGGTTGAAATCAAGTAAGGGTTTTATGCGATTCTATAGTTGAGAGGGAATCGCACACAGATTGATGTTCTTTGAGTAAATTGGCGGTATAAATAATTTGGCGGGAAGAGACTGGATTGGAGCTTGCGGTATTTGGTGCTCGCTCATAGTAATGGGAGTGTTGGACTCACGTAAGGATATAGTTAGAAACAGAGTTAAGCCCGGAAAACATTGTTCCAATTGGAGGAGTGGGTTAAAGGTACCGCCCCCACAAGATGTTTATGCCACGGCCACAAATTGAGTCTTCATCTAAAGCCATCTTACAACGCATGGCAACTTACTTGCATGCCGCATATACAAGAAAAAAGTTAGAAAACGCTATGCTGTTCTCAAATTGTGAAAAATATAAGAATAAGGAAAGGAGGAAGAGCCTCCAGAAGCTTGGTTGCAAAAAATATGCACTGAGGGGGGTGAGACACCTGCAGTGATGCCTGCCCCGCCTGAAACAGGAACCGAGGTAAGTAAGCCTGAGGGACTTTACCCATTAAAGAAAGCTAAAAGCAGCCACAGGGTATAGCAACCCCGCTTATGAGTCGCCTACATAAAGTAGTAACAAAAATCAAGGGAAGGATAAGGACAAGAATCTCACATCCCTAGCCCAAGGGACAAGGGGAGATGCGATGATGCAGTAATAAAGGAGGGGATCAGGCACAGACAAGTGTATCTCTCGATAAGGGGAGAGAGGGAAAGAAGAGGAAAGGAAGTGAAGGCAGAACTGATGAGATAGCATTTACAAGGGACGGAAGGATAAGAAGGAAAGTTAGGTTAAGGCGAGTACAGCTTTATCGCGAAGAGCAAGAAAAGTAGCTTGATCGCAAACCAGAGAGCAGCCTATGAACGAGACAGACAGAAACAGTAGAGGTTAGAAGAAAAGCAAAGGGTACGTGAAAGAAGGGATGGGGAAGTTCAAAGGAAAGATGAATGTAGAAATAAGGAGAAAAGGAAGAAGATATGGTCAGAGAAGAGGCGAGGAAGCGCAAAAGGATTGGTCCCAGGAATAAGTAAGCAAATAAATAAATAAATAAATAAATTAGGAAATACTGAAAATGATTGGTTATCTTGAATAAAAAATGAATAAAGGGAAAATTGAGAAATAGGAACAATTGGGCAAATGAATAAAAGGATAAGGGATATACTCAAAAGCATAAAGCAGAAAAAAAAGCAAAAAGTGGAAAACAAATAGCACTTATGAGGTTTCCTGGCCACCAGAAAAAAGGAGCGTTGGACAATAAAAAACATCAAGAGATCATGAAGACCAAGAAAAGTAGTATGGCTGATAAAATTTGGTCAATTCAACGAAGGAAACTCGCACAAGCCATTTTAAGTAAATATGGTGAAGTAAGCAAAACAACTTGTGAATGCCAGTAACAATTTTGATTTATTTTACAGACAAGCTATGAACCTCTTGCGTGGAAGCACAAGAAATTGTCTGCATGGCCTTAAATTAGGGAGAAAAAGAAAAAAATGTAAGTACTAGTTCACGCCAAAAGGGTGTGAACACACAATCGATCAACACTAAAGGTAAGAGGATCCAGGTGAGTAACAGGAAAAAGGGAGAAGAGACACAATGTCTTCAAAAGTTAGCTGTTTTTCCCAAGACAGGTACAACAGGTGTGGAAAGAGTAGAAAATAGATAACAACATGGCCATTTCAGACGACCACAGAAAACAGAAGTAAAATTGAAGGTGAGTAATCATTTTCATGTTCATAATGTCAAAAGGATTGTTATGATAGAGGTATGCAAGCATTAGAATAGGCAAACATTAATGGGAACAATAAAGGTGGAGGCATGTAGTAAGAATTGGTGCCATAGTCCTGGAAGACAGGGGTAGGCTAGATCAAGTTAGACAGGGACGGTGTGCAGTGAAACGCCTCTGTTTTATCTCCCTAGGATGAACACAAAGCACAAGCATAGACCATGGTCCAACTAACAACAAGAAAAGAATAGGAAGAATGGCTGGCTGCTAAGCTGAAGAAGTATGTGCAGCTAACCAGCAAGTATTTACTGCTAACCTGGAAGAATGCAGCTAAGCTGACCAAAGAACCAAGCCGAAACTAAATATCCCAGCGGGGTGGTTGGAAAATAGCTGTTTATGTGCACCAACGAATAGGGGCCAATGACCCAAAGAGTATTTTTGTTAGCAGAAAAGGAGGAAAAGGGGTTAAAATCGGGAAGAAAACCGGACCCCTTGCCAATGCCCGAATGAATTTTGCCTTTATTTTGACTTTCTACAGACAACGGGGATCCCCAAGGACGTTTCTGTCATCTACTACGGACGTGCCTAGAAGACCAGGAAAGAAGAAGACGTCTTTCTTTCATTTATTTTGTTTCCTTAGGGTTGCATGTGGCACCCGGAAGGGGAAAATGTGTCCCATGAAGGATGAGGTGTATTTTGTGTTATTTGAAAACAAAAATTATTTTCTAAGCCAACTGACACAGAGCTAGGAATGGGGGGTATTTTGGTTATGGTGTGAAAATGACCCACAAAAGGGAAATGTTTAAAAGAAAATGTTTTGTAGCTTGTCTAGGAGGCAGGGGTGTCAAATAAGAGGGAATGTCTTGCAATTTCTAGGGAATAAGGTATAAAAGCAAATGCAAAAAGAGGTTTTAAGGAAATGGGTTGGTAGGAAATGTGTTTAATAGTAGAGACCTGTTATTTTACAAAAGAAACTCATTCCGTTTTACATTACAAGTATACGTCGAGGGACCTGTATGCCTTGGGGAATTAACGTTGAACCACGTGAGGAGAGAGGGAGGTCGTAGAGAAACCCAGTGAAAGCCTGGCGCTGAATTGTGTCTGCAAAAAGACTCCCCCCAACCCTGCATCCCCATGCTGAACCATCCCCTCTTGTGGACTCATTGAACAATGAACCCTTTTGAAAGAGAGACACTCTGGAAACAACTGAACTTCTTTTGAAAAGGAAAAAACAATGGACTTCTGGTCTAAGCATCAAAAGAACCTGGGAGACCGACTGTGAAAACAGCACAATGGAAAGGAAAAGGCGACAGGACACAGACGGTCCACTGACGCCAACTAATGACGACAAAAAAGGAAGATACGGAAAATAAAAGAGTGTGGAAAAGAGGGAAGGACAAAGTGAAAATGATATGCATGTGCAGGAGAAGGTGATCAAGGAGAGACTGTACTTTGTTGGGGTGGGAGTTGCAGACAAGGTACAACATACGAAGAAACAATGGGCTAATGGGTTACCTCAAAGCTTGACCAAACCTCTCGAGTCTCACAATGGCTGTGAATCGTCCAAGGCATAGAGTTAGATTAAAGACAAATGATTACAGGAAGTGGGGCTTACATGGAAGGAGATGACACACACATGATTGTTTTAAATAACAATACGTTAGTATGTGCCAACTTATAAGATTGTGTTAAGATGTTTTAGATACATATTGTCAGGTCCGGGTTTAAACTCCCCCTTCTCCTCACCTGAGACTTCCGAAGAGCTCTCCTTAAGTGTAGCTTCCGACTTCTTTGGGTTCTTCTTCTTCTTGGGATTGTCTTCCTTAAGCTTCCCACCTCTTCTGTCGTGTAAGTAAGGTCTGGCCCCTCCAGAGGCCACCGTGACAGAGTTGAGAACTTGCTCCGGGAGCCCCCAGGGGGGCCAGCCTCGCCCCAGGGAAAAAGCCGGAAGGCAGAAAAAACCCTGGATATGGTGATATTCAGATGGATGGATGATTCCAAAAACCAATAGTCCAACGAGTGTAACAATAGATTCAGTGAGAAGGCTGATAATTTACCATCCGGGAATGGCAGAAAGAAAAGATAACCTAAGAAACAAATGCTAAGTAGCCAAACAATTAAAAGAGCGGAGACTGAAACTGGAGACTGGAGACGGCAAGCGCCGTGAAAGTATAAAAAAAAGGAAGTCACAAACGGGGACGAACGGCAAACGCTGTGAAAGAATTTACAAAGGAGTAGGCAAAAAAAACGGTAGATAAGAAATACGGCGAACGCCGTATGAAAGGGAAGATTAGCAATAAAAGAATAAGAAGGACTGAAAATGCACAGGCACAGGAAACAAAACAAGGAAAAGGCGCAGAAAAGAATTCTAGCTAAGTCACAAGAGTACGAGCGAAGTAACGGGAGGGTAAACAGATACAACGCACTGGAGGAAGGGGCGGAGTCGGCAGTTATAGGGCTAGCCGCCATGTTGGATGAGAACTAGAGCGTGACTCTGAGCAGGTTAATGCCGCAAGTAGTCCCAAAGCCTCCACCCGCCGACCCTTCTCCTTGGGGGTCCCCCAGGTTTACCCGGGTGGAAGTGGTGGAATCTTCTGATCAATCGGGATGCATGAATGTGGCTCACGGGTTCCCAGGATCTTTCCTCCAATGGGTATCCCTTCCAATGAACCAGGTATTGCAACCAACCCCTGCGGTACCGGGAGTCCACCAGGTAGGCCACCTCATATTCTTCTGGAGCTGGGGTCTCCTGGGCACGTACTCTGAGGACAGGTCTTTGGAATGGGTCATCCTTGTATTCCTTAAGCAAGGAGACGTGAAAAACTGGATGCACTCTCTTAAGGTAGTTCGGGAGTTTGATCTTGAAGGCCACCGGGTTTATCTGTTGCACAATGGGGAAAGGCCCCAGGAATCGTGAGGAGAACTTGCCAGAATGGACCCATCGGGGTAAGAATCGGGTGGACAACCAGACCAATTGACCTATCCGCCATGTCGGGTTGGGTCTTCTGCCCTTGTCCGCCCACTTCTTTTGTGCTTGTTGACTGGCCTGATGTGCTTTCTGAGCTATTTCATGTACTTCATGCAAGTCCTTAAGCACACCATCTACAGCTGGAATCTTGGAGGATGGAGTACTAAGCCAGGGTAGATGTTGAGGATCGTACCCATAAGTACAAAAAAAAGGACTCATCTGGATAGATGTATGAAATGCATTGTTGTAGGCAAACTCTGCCTGCGGAAGGAAACGATACCAGTGCTCTTGTTGTGGACTACAAAAACACCTCAGATATTGTTCCAGACTGGCGTTCAACCTTTCGGTTTGTCCATTGCTCTGAGGGTGGTAGCCCGAAGAAAGAGCCCTGTGAATTCCCAGTGTAAGGCAAAGGGAAGCCCAGAATCTCGAAGTGAATTGTGGTCCCCGATCGGAAACCACTGTCCGAGGCAACCCATGAAGTCTGACAATATCTCGAAGAAATACTGTAGCTGTCTCTGAGGCTGAAGGGACTTGCTTAAAGGCAGAGAAGTGGGCTAACTTGCTGAAAGAATCTACTGTCACCATGATCACTGTCATGCCATCAGATGGTGGGAGATCCACAATGAAATCAGTGGAAATATGTTCCCAGGGGCGCCCTGGTAAGGGTTGTTGTTGTAGTATTCCTACCGGTCTTCCAGTTCGATGTTTGTTGGAGGCACAAACCGAACAGGTAGATACATACCGACCTACATCATTCCGAAGTGTAGGCCACCAGAATCCCCTACGTAGCAGGTTATAAGTCTTCCTTATTCCGGGATGTCCTGTTAAAGGGGTGTTGTGGCACCATGATAGGACTAGAGTTTGAAGCTTCTTGGTGGGAATGAACAGCGCCTTTCCATGATAGTACAGCCCATCTTCGCCATGGATGATGGAGGAAGGAAGGTCTAATCCTGTTTGATACTGTGGTATCAGATCTTGAAGGAAAGAGAGAGTGGATGCAACAATCTTGAGACCTGGGAAAATTAGTTCGTGATCCTTGTAAATACCAGAACCTTCCCCTTGACTTCGAGACAAGGCGTCTGCCTTCATGTTTTCAGTACCGGGAATGTAAGTGATGCTAAAATCGAATTGCAGAAAGAAGAAGGCCCACCTGGCGTGACGTGCATTTGTGCATTCCATCTGCTGTAATACCCGCAGATTACGATGGTCTGTGCGGATAGTAAAGCTGTGAGCTGCCCCTTGCAAAAGATGACGCCACTCTTGACAAGCCAACTTAATGGCCCAAAGTTCCCTTTCGAGTACCGAGTAGTTACTCTCACTGGAAGTCAGGGTCTTGGAGTAATAGGCTACAGGGTGTTCGAAATCGTCCTCCGATTTCTGTAGTAGAATGGCCCCGACTGCTCCTAAGGAAGCGTCTGTTTCCAAGACATAAGGTTTGGTCTGATCCGGCTGGACTAGAATGGGTGCCGTAGAGAAGCAATCCTTGAGGATAGAAAATGCCCTTCTGGGTTCCTCCCCAAAGATAAATCTTATCCCCTTCTTCAGCAGAGAAGTGAGCGGAAGCACGGTGTTAGAGAAATTGGGAATGAATCTTCGATAAAAGTTTGCCAACCCCAAAAAACTTTGTAGTTCCTTAACATTGGTAGGTTCCTTCCACTCTCCAATTGCCCTTATCTTGATAGGATCCATCGCAATGCTCTCTTTGGACAGTATGAATCCCAAGTAGGAAACTGATGTGGTTTCAAATTGGCACTTTTCTGGTTTGATCAGTAGTTGATGAGACTTAAGGCGCTGCAAAACCTGTAAGACCAGTTTTCTGTGCTCTGCCAGTGTCTTGGAAAATATCAATATGTCATCGAGGTATACCACCACTGTTATGAACAGCATGTCAGCAAATACCTTATCCATATATCTTTGAAACACCGCCGGGGCATTTACAAGGCCAAACGGCATTACCCTGTATTCATATAGGCCAAATGGGGTGCGGAAGGCCGTTTTCCATTCGTCACCCTGCCTTATACGCAATAGGTGATAGGCACCTCTTAAGTCCAGCTTAGTGAAGTAGACCGCTCCTTGTACTGCTTCTATTATGTCTCGTATCAAGGGCATGGGATACCCGTCACGGATGGTGACTTTGTTTAGACCACGATAATCTATACAGGGGCGTAACTCCACCGTATCTTTCTTGGGGATGAAGAACAGAGAAGCACCACAGGAAGACTTAGATTCTCGGATAAGTCCATTCTGTAGGTTAGCATCCAAATAGTTCCGAAGGGCATTCCGCTCTGGAAGAGATAGAGGATACATGCGGCCAAAGGGAATCACCGCCTCAGGCATTAAGTCGATACCGCAGTCCTCAACCCTATGTGGAGGCAGCATTCTGGGTAGGGTATCCATGAACACTTCAGCATAGGCCTGATACTGGAGAGGGATAGAAGATATGATCACGGGTTTGTGGACAGACTTTCCTTCTACTGATCTGACATTAGAAAGGGATGCCATTGACTGATTCATGCAGTTGGTCTTACAAAATAGAGAATAAAAATTCACCTTATTATCTGTTCAGTTAATGTGCGGGTTATGTTTTCGTAACCACGGAATGCCTATAACCAAAGGAAAATGGGCTGCCCTGATCAGGTCAAACTCCAAAGTCTCTTCATGATGGCCCATCTTCAACTTGAGAGGGAATCTCTCTGTGGTGATTGGTCCAGAGGATAAAGGTCTACCGTCTACCCCTTCTACTGGTATGGGAGCTGACTTGAGTCTGGTAGTGTCATGCGATGAAGTATTGGTTGCTTGACAAATACCCTCCTTGGTTCCCTCCTCCTCACCTGTACTGAGTTCTTCGGAGGAACTGTCTGTGTTTATGGCTCTCCTTTCTCTCCAGAGGTCCAGTCCTTTCCTGTTGATTTTGGGACTAGCTCCACTGGAAGCCACCCTGCCTGCTGGCAGACAGCAAGGCAGAGGGGGCCCTCCGGGAATCCGCCCCCAATACCAGGGAAAAGCGTGGCTGAAAAACCCTGGTGTGCTTGGATGTAGTTAGCACTACGGATGTCAAGGCTGAAGGCTTTCCGTCGAAGTAGATGAGAGGA
This sequence comes from Ambystoma mexicanum, assembly GCF_040938575.1. Lineage (NCBI taxonomy): Eukaryota > Metazoa > Chordata > Amphibia > Caudata > Ambystomatidae > Ambystoma > Ambystoma mexicanum. The sequence continues at coordinate 389,767,185 of NC_090928.1, read as the reverse complement.
CTTCGATTCCCAGAAGACACTGCGGGAGTCTGGTTAGCGTGCGTATCTGAGCGCTGTTTGAATGGATACCCGAGGAATGAGGAAGAGGACTGCAGAAGACTGAGGTGGGAAAGAGCATACCACTTAGAGGTATGCACAACACGGAAGAGAAAGGCAATTGAGCGGAAGAAGGTCCAAGGGCTACAAAAGCGGGAGGAACAGAGGAGGGGAGGAAGCCCCCTGAGAGAACAAGGGCTAGGAGCTGAGCGGGCAATCAATGAGGACTGACCAGAGGGAGCAAGCGGAATACACAAGGGGAGACAGAGAGGAGCACTAGCGTACGAACCTGGCGAGGAAAGCAAGGCTGCAACGCATCGACTACCACGAGTGACGCCTATTTATATGCGTCATGACGGTAACGTGCAGTGCATGGGAGACTACACTGCTGGTGGAGGCACAGAATCAGCCCTTCCATTGGCTCCATAGCTTCCATGGATCGCGCGTCATGACAGTATAACCCCTTCGCCAAGACCTTCCTCCAGGCTTGCCTGGATGGTGTCTGTGGAATATGCGTAGGAGTCTGGTGGCATGTAGATTTTTGGCTGGTTCCCAAGATCTTTCCGTCCAAGGGTACCCTTTCCACAGTATGAGGTATTGTAGGACTCCGTGTTTGTAACGAGAGTCCAAGATGCGTGAAACCTCATACTCTTGGGCGTCATCATCCACACAGGGTATCTTTCTTCTTGAGGTTCTCAAAAAAGGATCAGGTTTGTAATCTTTAAGAAGCGAGGTATGGAATACTGGATGTATTCTTCGAAGAGAGTGCGGGAGGTTTAGCCGAAAGGCCACAGGATTGATCCGTTGCTTTATGGAAAACGGTCCGATATATCTCGGAGCGAATTTACCTGGGTGACTCTCCGGGGAAGGTATTTAGTGGACAACCATACCTTGCTTCCTTTCTTCCAATCAGGATTAGGTCTTCTGTTTTTGTCAGCCCATCTCTTGTAAGTCTGGCGACTGGCTAACAGGGTTTCTTGAGCAGACTTATGAGTCTGTTTCAGAGTGTCCAGTAGCAGGTCTATGGTAGGGACATTAGTGGGTTGAACCGTAGAAAATGGGATGTGTTTGGGTTCGTACCCATATGTACATTTGAAAGGACTCATTCCAATTGCTGTATGCTTGGTGTTGTTATACGAACATTCTGCAACCGATAAGAGATGATACCAGTTATCCTGAGTCTGGTTGCAGTAACATCTCAGAAATTGTTCAAGTGTAGCGTTGAGGCGTTCGGTCTGTCCGTTTGTTTCTGGGTGAAAGCCAGAAGACAACGCTCTCTGAATCTGCAATTGTTTACACAAGGTTGTCCAAAACTTGGAGGTGAACTGTGTTCCTCTATCAGACACAATTGAGGAAGGTAGACCATGGAGACGGACTACTTCCTTTAAGAACACGTTTGCTGTGGTAGTGGCAGAAGGAGTGCCCCTAAGAGGAATGAAATGAGCCAGCTTACTGAAGGAGTCGACGACTACCATGATAGCAGAACTTCCTCCCGATTTGGGTAACTCCACGATAAAATCCATAGATATATGTTGCCAAGGTCCGGCAGGTGGTTCATCTTGTTGTAGAAGCCCCAATGGTTTAGCCGAACTGTGTTTGCTTTGAGCGCATATGGGACAGGAAGAGACGTACTCCACAACGTCCTTATTCATCATCGGCCACCAGAAATTCCTCTTCAGTAGTTCCAGTGTAGCAGCACGGCCCTTGTGACCAGCCATAGGCAGATCATGGCACCACGAAAGGGCTTGATTCTGGAGATCTTGGGTGGGCAGGTAAAGCAAGTCATCTTTAAACAGGTATTCTCCTTTGTAGGTTAGAGAATGGTCTCTTGGAAGAGAGGTGGTTTTTTGGGCTTCCAGAACCTGTTGTAAATATTTGTTTACTGTTCCTATGAATCTCTTCCCATTGAGCAGCCATTCCTGTTCGGGGGGATTCCCTGATTCTTCTTGGTGGCTGCGGGAGAGTGCATCGGCTAGGTGATTGTCTTTGCCCGGTAGGTATGTGAGTATGAAATCAAATTGGGAGAAATAATAAGCCCAACGAGAATGACGAGAGTTCCTGCATTCCATCTGCTGGAGAATACTTAGGTTCCTGTGGTCTGTGCGTACTTGAAACGGGTATTTCGCTCCTTGCAACAAATGGCGCCACTCCTCACACGCCTGTTTGATTGCTAATAGTTCTTTCTCAATCACAGAATAGTTTCTTTCACTGGAGGTAAGTGTTCTGGAATAATAGGCAATGGGATGTTCGAGTTGATCCTCTTTCCTTTGTAGTAGAGCTGCTCCAATAGCCCCTTGTGAGGCGTCAGCTTCTACAATAAAGGGTTGAGACTGATCAGGCTGCCTGAGGATAGGTGCAGAGGTGAATGCTTGTTTAAGCTGATGAAAGGCGGAATCTGCTTCTGGCGTCCAATGGAACTTCACCCCTTTCTTTAGTAAAGCTGTGATAGGTAGGACTATGTTGGAGAAGCCTGTGATAAATTTCCGATAGAAATTTGTCAGCCCCAAAAACCTCTGGATGTCCTTGACTGAGCTGGGAACAGGCCAATTGCTAATAGATGTAGTCTTGTTAGGGTCCATCTCAATGTGGTTTTCTGACAGAATAAAGCCCAGATACGAAACTGTAGAAACCTCAAAAAAACATTTCTCTGGCTTGACTAATAGGTGGTGGTCTCGGAGTCTCTTGAGCACTTCTCTTACGTGTAGGCGGTGTTGTTCTAAAGTGTGAGAATAAACCAAGATGTCATCCAAGTAAACTACAGCGGACTTAAACAGAAGATCACTGAAGACTTTGTCCATAAATCTTTGGAACTGGGCTGGCGCGTTAACTAACCCAAAGGGCATTACTTTGTACTCAAAATGACCTAATGGAGTACGAAAGGCGGTCTTCCATTCGTCCCCTTGTTTGATTCGTAGGAGATGATAGGCCCCTCTGAGGTCTAGTTTGGTAAACCATTTTGCCCCTTGTACTGCTTCCATGATCTCCTTTATCAGAGGCATCGGGTATCGATCTCGTATGGTTTGGCTATTTAGGCCCCTGAAGTCAATACAAGGTCTGAGTTCCTTGGTTCCCCTTTTTGGTATAAAGAACAGAGAAGCTCCAGCCGAGGAAGTTGATTCTTGTATCAAGCCGTTCTGTAAATTGCTGGCTAGGTAGTCTCTTAATGCTTCCTTCTCCGGAAGGGATAAGGGATACATTCTCCCAAATGGAACCACAGCATTAGGTATGAGATCGATCTTACAATCCTCGGCTCGATGTGGAGGAAGAGGTCTGGGAAGAGTGTCTGCAAAGATGTCAGTAAATTCTTGATAGGTAACAGGTATGGAGTTAATACTCCTCGCTGGCACTGTGTCACCCTGATGTGAATGTTGCCCTTCCTCCTTCAAACAGGACTGCATACAAAGGTCTGATCTGAACTCTATAATGTTAGTTACCCAGTCAATTCCCGGATTGTGCTTTCTTAACCAGGGTATCCCGAGAATCACTGGAAAGTGGGCAGCCTTTATCAGATCAAATATCACTGTTTCATGGTGAGTCTTCATCTTAACCATGACTTCTGTGGTTTCTTGTCGGATAAGACCGGAAGACAAGGGGGTACCATCCACTCCTTCTACAGGTATGGGTTGAGGTTTTTCTCTCCTAGGAATGGCGTATCTACTGGCCCATTGGTCGTCCATAAAGTTCCCAGCTGCACCACAGTCAAGCATTGCTAGACACTCAACTGCTTGGGTTGAGGTCCATTCCAGGACGATCTTTAGGACCATAAGTTGGTTTGAGTGGGTACATGTTGTAGGTGGACTTGTAAAACAGGGATCAGCAATAGAAGCCCCTTCCGTCTCCCTGCTCAGGGTCGGGGTCTTTCGTTTCCCGATCTTCGGGGAGGTACTTCCGGACAGTCTCTTAGAAGGTGCTTCTCAGAACCGCAATACATACACAAGCTCCGGTCTTTTCGTCTCTTTCTTTCTGCTGCGGTAAGGGGACCCCTCGCTGCACCTATTTGCATGGGCTCTTCAGTCTGGGGAAGAGATCTGTCTGGAGCGGCTGGCGAGTAGGAGGATGGTGTAGAAGGCGGATTGGGTCTGGTCTTCCTTCTTTCTGCTCGTCTCTCGGAAATTCGAAATTCCATCTGGAGGGCCAGAGCGACCAGTTCTTGGAAGGAGGAGGGTCTTGCTACTCGAGAGAGTTCGTCCTTCAAATCTTCATGTAGCCCTCTCCGAAAGAGAGTCTGCTTAGCTGAGTCAGGCCATCCTGTCTCCCAAGCTATCCTCTGTAAGTTCGAGGCATAGGTTTGTACATCAAAAAGACCCTGTTTGAGGTCTAGTATGTTTTCATAAGACGTGTACAAAGTCTCGGTCCTTTCAAAGCGTTCTCTGAATCGTAGTACAAATGCATTGTAATCATTCAACACAGGATCAGTTTCTGTAACCAACGGGGTGGCCCATGCTAGAGCGTTACCCCCAAGGTTCGAAACGAGGAAGCCAACCTTGGTCTTGTCGAGTTCATACATCTTTGGGCGAAAAGTGAAGTATACCCTACAGGCGTCGAGGAATTCCTTAATTTTCTTGGGGTTCCCTTCATACTTCCCACAAGGTAAGGGCATAGGCGGGAGATCTCCCCGAACTTCTTCTCTCAGAATCATTTGTTGTCTCAGAGCGGCATTGACTGCCTTAAGGGCGGTGTTTTCTACCTTCATGGTTTGGAGCTCAGCAGTTATCCCCTGTATGGCATTAACCAGTTCTTGGTACTGCTCTAAGCTAGCCATCCTTGGGCGTTGCAAACTGTCATGCGATGAAGTATTGGTTGCTTGACAAATACCCTCCTTGGTTCCCTCCTCCTCACCTGTACTGAGTTCTTCTGAGGAACTGTCTGTGTTTATGGCTCTCCTTTCTCTCCAGAGGTCCAGTCCTTTCCTGTTGATTTTGGGACGAGCTCCACTGGAAGCCACCCTGCCTGCTGGCAGACAGCAAGGCAGAGGGGGCCCTCCGGGAGTCCGCCCCCAATACCAGGGAAAAGCGTGGCTGAAAAACCCTGGTGTGCTTGGATGTAGTTAGCACTACGGATGTCAAGGCTGAAGGCTTTCCGTCGAAGTAGATGAGAGGACTTCGATTCCCAGAAGACACTGCGGGAGTCTGGTTAGCGTGCGTATCTGAGCGCTGTTTGAATGGATACCCGAGGAATGAGGAAGAGGACTGCAGAAGACTGAAGTGGGAAAGAGCATACCACTTAGAGGTATGCACAACACGGAAGAGAAAGGCAATTGAGCGGAAGAAGGTCCAAGGGCTACAAAAGCGGGAGGAACAGAGGAGGGGAGGAAGCCCCCTGAGAGAACAAGGGCTAGGAGCTGAGCGGGCAATCAATGAGGACTGACCAGAGGGAGCAAGCGGAATACACAAGGGGAGACAGAGAGGAGCACTAGCGTACGAACCTGGCGAGGAAAGCAAGGCTGCAACGCATCGACTACCGCGAGTGACGCCTATTTATATGCGTCATGACGGTAACGTGCAGTGCGTGGGAGACTAGACTGCTGGTGGAGGCACGGAATCAGCCCTTCCATTGGCTCCATAGCTTCCATGGATCGCACGTCATGACAGGTAGCCACCTGATGCTCAGTTGCCCATCTTAAATCCATGAAATTGCCTGCGGCTCCGCAGTCCAACATAGCCAGTACCTCGAGGGGAGCGGATCCAGACCGCCAGAGTTGAACCTTAAACACCATCAGACTGTTCTCTTCTGTACTTTCTAAGGTCTTTGAGCTGTTGCAAGGGTACTTGTCAAGTCCCCCGAAACTTCCCTTGCAGCAGAACGGGGGCTGAAGTTTTCCTTCCGTCGGGGTGGAACCTCCGGACAGTCTCTTAGTAGATGTTTAGAAGAACCACAATACATACACAATCCGGTATCACGTCGTCTCCTTCGCTCTTCCGGAGTCAGGGGACCTCGAGCGGCTCCGACTTGCATGGGTTCTTCCGCCATATGTGAAGCTCTTAATTGAGGTGAAGGAGGAGGAAGATATAACGCCTGAGGAGTTCCTCTGGGTCGTCTTCTTTCTTGTCGTCGTTCCTGTAGCCGAAATTCGATCTGGAGTGACAAGGTAATCAGATCTCGGAAAGAAGCTGGTCTGGCAACTCTAGCTAGTTCGTCCTTAATATCATCGTGAAGGCCTCGTCTGAAAATAGTCTGTTGAGCCGAATCTGGCCAGTCAGCCCTGGCCGCTAATCTCTGGAAGCGAGAGATGTAGGTTTGGAGATCAGAGCTTCCTTGACAAACGTCTAGAATAGCCTCCAAAGATGAATACAGCACTTCGGGTCTATCGAACCTTTCCTTAAATACCTCCAAAAAACGGTCATAATCGTTCAGAGACGGATCATTGTTAGTTACCAACGGACTTACCTGGCAGGGGAGCATCTGTGATCAACAAGGCAGATCTCCCAGGGTGAGGCTCATCCATTGCACATGGGATTTGCTGACCCCTGCGATGTCCCCAAATGCGGGATACTCGACTGCATTATTTCTGGTAGATAGGGCATTTCCTGAGAGGTTAGCGATGATGAAGCCAACCCTTGATCTGGCTGAGTCATAAGCATGGGGTCTGAAGGCAAAGTACACCCTACATGCATCAATAAAGTCTTTAAAGCCTCCGGGGTAACCATTATACTTTCCGAAGGAAAGTGGCATAGTAGGTAAGTCGCCGTATTCATCCCGGCGTAACACTACCTGTTGTCGGAGCGCTATATTCTCAGTTCTCAAGGCTTGAACCTCAACGGTTAGATTCTGCATAGCCGCCACCAATTCCTGGTATTGTTCCAAAGAAGCCATAGTGTGAGTTGGGCGTTGTATGCTGTCAGGTCCGGGTTTAAACTCCCCCTTCTCCTCACCTGAGACTTCCGAAGAGCTCTCCTTAAGTGTAGCTTCCGACTTCTTTGGGTTCTTCTTCTTCTTGGGATTGTCTTCCTTAAGCTTCCCACCTCTTCTGTCGTGTAAGTAAGGTCTGGCCCCTCCAGAGGCCACCGTGACAGAGTTGAGAACTTGCCTCCGGGAGCCCCCCGGGGGGCCAGCCTCGCCCCAGGGAAAAAGCTGGAAGGCAGAAAAAACCCTGGATATGGTGATATTCAGATGGATGGATGATTCCAAAGACCAATAGTCCAACAAGTGTAACAATAGATTCAGTGAGAAGGCTGATAATTTACCATCCGGGAATGGCAGAAAGAAAAGATAACCTAAGAAACAAATGCTAAGTAGCCAAACAATTAAAAGAGCGGAGACTGAAACTGGAGACGGGAGACGGCAAGCGCCGTGAAAGTATAAAAAAAAGGAAGTCACAAACGGGGACGAACGGCAAACGCCGTGAAAGAATTTACAAAGGAGTAGGCAAGAAAAACGGTAGATAAGAAATACGGCGAACGCCGTGTGAAAGGGAAGATTAGCAATGAAAGAATAAGAAGGACTGAAAATGCACAGGCACAGGAAACAAAACAAGGAAAAGGCGCAGAAAAGAATTCTAGCTAAGTCACAAGAGTACGAGCGAAGTAACGGGAGGGTAAACAGATACAACGCACTGGAGGAAGGGGCGGAGTCGGCAGTTATAGGGCTAGCCGCCATGTTGGATGAGGACTAGAGCGTGACTCTGAGCAAGTTAATGCCGCAAGTAGTCCCAAAGCCTCCACCCGCCGATCCTGACACATATTAAGGAGAATAGACATTGGATATGGTTCAAAGTTGTTGTTTTCCAAACAAAAAACTTTCAATACGCCGGAGTGTACTGGAGGACCCGAATCAAAGATATATTGAATCAACAGCTGAATGAAGTGGAGGGCACCCCCCCCACTTAAACCTCAGCAGAGAAATTCGTATGGACTAATTGATGTTGTAATTATGTGTAAATAGTATTCATAATGTTAGTATATACTAGTATTCAAAAAAGCATTACCATGTTGTAATAAGGTGGCAAGGCACAGAATGGACAATAAGATTTTCTGTACACACACAGAAAATAGTTCTGGCTAAATGCCTTTAATGAAAATGCATGTAACCAAACATGTGGCTAAACTGAGAAGAAACTGAGTAGTGCTCAAAGTGTGTAAAATGAGGTAATTTTAAAGTTGAGACATTCATGGACACCATGCTTTCAGAAACTTGACGAATGGGCAGAACCTAGACTTTTAATTAGGGTTTGTCTGAAACCTTATCTGAAGAGTCCAGCTGCATCGACTATAAATTGAACGGAACACCAGAGGAAAAATCAGACATGCATGCTAGAGCGTATTTCATTCTGAAGGGTTAGTTCAATTAAAAATAATTGCCAATGAGCTAATGTTTAACGATGAATTGCATGAAAGGTGGGGTCAGATTGCTCCCTCACATTTTGCTATAAAAATGAGCTCTGTGTGATGCTGGGGGTGGTTGAGGCTGGGAGCTCGACCATGGCACTAAGGCTGCTCTATGGCAGCAGTGGTATGAAATAAACCTCTATGAATTTAACAGTCTCTTTGCCAAATCTTTGAGTTGTCCTTATTGAACTGTGTTGGAGTATGTGAATCCTGCACCCTTACCTCCTCGAGGTGCAACTATCTTGTCTTAAGGTATTCAAGGGCGAGCTCTGATTCTATGGGCCCATCAGAGGTCACTCGGTCCTTGTTTACAATAGGACGAATGGGTTTGGACAGAGGAAGAATGTTACTTTGCAAAACATCCTGATGAGCACCAGTTTATTATTTTGTAAAATAGGAAACCATCATCACAGAGAAAGGGATAGGAAAGATGTGTCTTTACTTTAATAAACCAAAACCACTTGAGAACATGTCATTGTGTCCATCTCCTATGTCTGGCATACCACAAGTGGTGTTAGAAGTGGGATACCTATGACCCGACATAAATCCGTGCCCCAGCAGACCTATATATGTCTAAGCCCATAATCAAGTTAGCTCCTATAGGTCACTAGGGTATTAATCCCTGTCCAGTGTCTGACGTCTGTTAGAGTAGAGTGGACTGACATCAACCCAGAGAGGCTCTCCCCTCACTAATGAGCTCCCCAGTGGTTCTAAAGATAAGGGAAATTTGGGTCCCCCAGCCCGAAAATATTTTGTCACTAAAGACAGTAATACATGCAATATTGCTCCAGCCATCTCAGAATTAACCATACTATCTCCCCATCCCTCAAAACTCTCTTAGAGAGAATCATTGAAAACCAGGCAAGGTCAGATCAATGCCATCAGGAGAGTCTCGACTAGTTAGGGAGTAGCCCACATAGCCAGGCCCTCCCTCATGTGTTACCATGAAGGAGAGGTCTTGGGTGCCTTCTTTGTGAATTTTGAGAGGTTAGCAACCCAATTTCACTGGGATGATGCCTTTAAAGCATGCAATTTAGATCCTTTACTAAAGGAAGAGCTACAATTATGATGCCAGATAAGCAATCTGAAATAAATAAAGAAGGCTCCCCTGGGAAAGGTAGGTTAGATGGAAAACTTCTTTCAAAGGAAATTCCGGAACACACAACTCCTCCCGAATGAGAACCTGATGGAGCTAGCACAGAGAATCCAAAATCTGATTAATCAATGGCTGGGGATGAAGAGCTTACCCGAGGTCCTGCAGACATTAACTTAATAATGATTTGCCCACCCCTCTCCAGAGAGTGGTCTTAGAACATCCTTGACCTTCGTTTGAGACGGCGATCCAAATGTCCTAGGCCCACTCAGAGGCTTTCCAATTTTTAAAACACCACCAAGGGGAAAACCCCAGAAACCAGAAGAGATTTTAAACCTTCTTTCAGGACAGTCACCCTCCCTCGCTTAACGGTAGATCAATGACCACTTCCTTTGCCCAAAAAAGAAAGAAGGGGTGACAAGGAGACTTGTAGCCTTCCCCCTTCAAAACCTCAAGGAAGTGCACGTTTTCTATTGTAACAGCAGTCCCTTTCAAGCTTTTCGGACCAGTCTGAGTAAATAAGACCAGGACTAAAACCCTAATTGACTCAGGCAGCTGACAGACCGCAATCTGTTTGGACCTGGTTTGTCCAGACAGCCTAGACATGGATGGGACTGTGAAAATAACCTGCACACATGGCGGCTCTGAAGTATACCCCAAGGTCCCACTCACATTCAGGGTCGGGGGCGATCTGACAGCCCTGAAAGTAGCAGTCATTCCAGGGCTGCCAGAAGGGGTAATTATAGTGACTGACTTCCCATCCTTTCCTGACTTCCTGCATCAAAGCTCCAGAGAAAGAAACTCAGAGAAATACTTCCCTTTATCATTCTGGGAGGAATTCTCAAAGGAAGTCGGTAAGCAATCATGGGTTTGGGAGAGAGGGGTTCTTACCCGGTCACTGCCCCAGAAGAGGATAGCTTCAATCTAACGGAAGGGGTATGTGACGCAGGCAGGGAATGGGTTCCTTCTCCTCAAGGGGGAGCCTCCCCCTTTAGGACTAGAGAGGTTAGCCCGCTACACAAGACATTACCTAGGGGAGAGGGCAAGCAGGTTCTTATTGGGGGCGACCCCCCATCTCATTAGGAGCAAGGAAGCCCCAAGTAAGGCCTTCCCTTGAGTCAGAATCCCTATTGATCATGGGTTATATGAGAAATGAACCATGCTATAATGTAGAGGGTCCTTTAATTGTGAATGGCTTGGCTGCTGACCCCACTCTGTTCACCTCGCTTCATGAGACACAGAGCCAATCCTGTTATCTCTTGTTTCAGAGAAGAATGTAAAAGGATGCAAGATCGCACCTGCGGGGGAAGAGTCAGCCTGCACCAGCTAGCAGGCAGCAGAAGCTTGTGCTGTAACACCAGGAGGACCGCACCTGGAGGCAGGACCACCTCAGCTACGTGGTGGGCGCAGAAACCCTGGAACCCGTGGAACACTGGCAAGCCCAGGAAGTCGGAAAGCCTGAAGATCCCAGGTCCCCAGAAGCGGGGAAACCGAGCTGCTATTGAGATGCAATGCAATGATGTTCAGAAATACTGATGCTAAGTCGCAGAACTGCTGCATGAGAGGCAAAGACCACAGAAGTGCAGCACTGCAGTCACTGGAGGGAGAAGGATGGTGGAGCTTTGAAGGGGGTGAGGACATTGAACTATGCATACAGCCAGTGAGGCCAGATAGCCGCTGTTGGGCTGAACAATCCAGTACCTCTGGAAGGGGTGAGAACATTGTAACCAGCAAAGGGCCAGTGAAGCCAGATTGCCCATGTTGGGCTAACAGAAAAATAGAAATACCCTGTAAGGGTGAATTTGAAGTCAAGACTCCATGAGAGGCTAAGGTTCACAGGAGAAACATATGGTCTGAAGGACCAGAAGCCAGCCAGGGCTAAGAAATCGAGTGAGCCAAGTAAACAGATAAGGAATACCAAGATACCCTTGAGGGGTGAACAAAAAATACCTGTTAAATAGATGTTTGAAGTGTGTGATGACACACAAGTGATTGAGCTACAAGAACAAGTAGCTGAAGTAAAGTCGAAACTTTGTGAATTGAGGAGGAGATTGGTGAGGGGGTTAGAAGTCCCTTTCTTTATTTATTATTTGAATTCTTTTTTTATTGTATTAGGTTAAAACATTTTTTTTACAATATCTCTTCACTATGAAACAGCTGATAAAACAAGTAATAAAATCCACAATAGATTCACATAAAAACATACAAAATCAATGAACCCTTAAAAGGAAACTCAGAATCATCATCTCCCATTGGAGAACAGACCCTGGAACAAAATAAAAACAGAAGTAAACAAAAAGAGAGAGAAAAAAAAGATTGAGGAAAACATAAGAATACTAGAAATCACAAAAGGCCAAAACAATTGCAACAGGAAAAAGAAATAACAAATAAACTTTCAATTTCCAGGCTCTACAGGGTTATAACCTCGGCCATGGTAGTCACTACCGATAGTGTTTGTCCCACATTTTAGTTGCGAGAACAATTCTAGAACACAATATTACATTTTTCCAGCACCTGGAGCCCAGATATTGTTGTCAGGATTCCCCAAAGGTCTTTATGGCTAAAATGGAAAAGACACCATCCCAGATACTTGCAACAAAAACCAAGATGGCAGCTCTTTGGTTCCATCTTTGATGAGCTGAAGCACCAGTGTAGTGTTTTCCAAAATGACGACCGACACCTACCCGATCCGATGTTAGGATCTTTCAACAGGTAGGTGCGTCACTGCTCGGCTCACTTGTGTGCTGTTCGCTTCGCTCAGCTTTGCTAACTATTGTTCATCATTCCTTTTCTCCGGACTCGTTCCGCTCTATTCTTATCTCTGTTATATCCTTCTTTTCTCAACTCTATTGCGGATATTTCATCTGACATTCTTTTTCCTAGTTGCCTTTCAGTATTTAGCTATTCTGTGCTATTCCAATATTCCCGCGGAACCCTTCTTGCATTCAAACAGCTTCCACGCTCCTTTCAAGCACATAGCCTTTTCCTGGAGGTTCCAGCTACATCACTGTCGACCTCACGGAACTCCTTGCAAGGAGGAATACTTCATAAGCACCAACTATTGCTGGAATTCTGGACAGCAGGTTTTCTACCCCAGCAGGTTTTCCCGTGGGTGTCGCCCCCAGGTTACTGAGAGCCCAATTATCTGGTCTCTTAGTGGTCTAAGGGAGACATACCAATTTCCTCAATTGCAGTAACTTCAGGACAAACCACCTCAAGGCAACTTGAGTACCAACCACGAAGATTGTCTATCTATAACAGATAGTGACGCCTGAAAAAGGGGAAATGGAACAGCAAGTCCAACAGCTGATTTCAGCAGTCCAGACTCTGAATACAGAGGTATAGACATTACGGAATGAAAACCAAGTTCTGCACCAGATGGTGACAGCACGAGCAGAATTACACCCCAGAGCCCTACCCATGGGGAAGTATGATGTCAATCCCAAGAAATGTAAAGATTTCCTAGATTCTTGTACTGTTCAGTTTACCTTGAAGCCTACCTTCTTTCCATCCGATAGAGCAAAGGTTAGCTACATGATATCTAACATGTCTGCCAATGCCTTGGCTTGGGCCACTCCCCTAGTTACCACAAAGCTAATGGATAATATAGCTGGGATCACTAATGGCGTACAAGCTATGTTTGGTAGAAGGGAGTTAGTAGTTACTGCTCAAGAACACCTACTGGATCTACGACAAGGTAACACTGAGATCCTCTCCTACATAACTCAATTTAAACAATTGGCAGCAGAAACGGCGTGGTCCGATGATGTCCTTGTTACCATTTTCAGGAGAAACTTCAGCGAAAAACTGAAAGACGAAATTTCCCGTGTTCCCCGACCTCAGAACCTAGCAGAAATGATAACCCTGGTTTTAGAGCTGGACTACAGGATACAGGAGAGAAACCAGGAAAAACGCAAATTCAGAAGTCGGGTGCCACCTCCTATCAATCGCTCTGAAAGGCCTGCTCGAGGTACAGAAGAAGGCAAATCTATGCAGCTGGGAACAATTAGAGGACCCCTGACTCCAGAGGAAAGACTCAGACGTAAAGCACTTGGGGCCTCATCACGAGTTGGGCTGTATTCCTGGCTGTAATACCACTGACTGAAATAGCCCTAGCACCGACCGGTCTGATGGTATTACCACCGGATCACGGGTTGGGCCTTAACGGTAAATCCCCATTTCTGATTGTGTCCATTGGATCCAATGGGGAATTTTCGGTGCTAATATTGCGGGCTAATACAGCCGGCTGTAATACAGCCTAAAACAGGGATTTTCACCTCCAGAAAAAGCTGGAGGTAAAACAGCCGATTTAGCGCCCACCTTGTGATAGGGCCCACCCTTAAATATGGCGGTAATACCATTACCACAGCATTTAAGGGCTACAGCCCAACTCATGATGAGGCCCTTGGTCTTTGTATGTATTGCAGATCGGATAGACATACCTTGCCTGAATGTACTCTTGTTCCTCCAAGACGCTCGGAAAAAAAGCTGGCACCCGTCCATGAAAGGGACCATGAACGGGTATTTTGTAAAGAGTTCCCTGTATTGTCTTTCAACATTGCAAAACATGGTGGTGCTTCCTGTCACATTGCTACTTCAAGGCAAGACCCTTACAGGGGTACCAGCTCTTATTATCACAGTTAACAGACAGAATCCTGGTATAATACTCACGTAACTTCAAAAGAACGAGATTGATGCTGTCGATCTTTTCTTGAAGAAAATGGTATATCTCCGAAAGAGACCAATGATTGGGCTCTCAGTGACCGGGGGCGGCATCCACAGGAAACCCTCAGGGGAAGAAAACCCGTAGTACAAGTGTTCTGGTTAGCTGATGCCGCAGGACAACTCGTCCTGGATCGGAGAACTCCGTGATGTAGAAGGTGTCGGTGTCGGAATCCTCCAGAGAAGCAGAGTTCCTTGATGGCTGGGATGAAATGCAGCAAAGGGAGGTTTGGTAATTCCATGGTAGGTTGGAGAAGAGCGCGGATAACCGGAACTTCCAGGAAGTAGGTAAGGCGGACAGCAGGGAAGAAGATCTTCACATGGAAGACCGCACAGAAGAGAAAAGAAAGAAATAGCGGAGAAAAGAAAAGGTCAGAACAAGTCCGGAAAGGAATGGTACTTAGAACAGCACAATAAGTGAGCAAGCGTAGTAGCACACAAAGGAGCAGAGTAGCGACGCACCTACCTGATGTTCAACCATCCCAATATAGGATCAGGTAGGTGGCGGTTGCCATCTTGGAAAGAACTAAACTTGTGCTCTGCAATAGAAAAAATAGAACCAAAAAGCCACCATCTTGGTTTGTGTCGAATGAAACTGGGATGGTGTCTTTTCCATTGCATCCACAAGGATCTTTGGGGAGTTCTGACACTTATTGATTGCTGAGCAGCCGGGATCTTTATGGATTCAGAATGGGCTTCACAAAACAAGATCCCAAGAACAAACAAGTCTGTGGCTATTCCTGTAGAAGGAGTCGACGGAACACCACTCCTCTCAGGACCCATCAAGGAAAACACAATGGAAATTCTCATGAAGATAGCCTCTCATCAAGAACGTATCATTTTTGATCTGATCAAGGCTGCACACTACCCTCTAATACTGGGCCTTCCTTGGTTGGTTAAACATAACCCATTCATCAACTGGACAGCAGGTACTCTCTTTTTGAGTTCCAAAAATTGTCTGAAAAACTGCCTATCGGAAGGAGCAGTGGGGTTATTCACTACACCTCCACACACCATGCTTCTGTGGTATCCAATCTCAACCTTTTACCAGATTGCTATCATGAGTTTCAAAAAGTGTTTTCCAACGAGAAATTTAAAGAGCTACCTCCCCACCGAAGCAATGACTGGTCCATAGATCTACTGCCTAAAACACAAGCTCCTTTTTTCAGGATGTACACTCTGTCAGGTCCACAAAACGAGGCATTAAAACAGTACCTCCAAACCAACCTATGCCATGGACTCATCACTGAATCCAAGAGCCCGGCCGGGGCCTCCTTGTTTTTTTATCCCAAAAAAAGATGGCAGGAATTAAGACCTTGTATTGTTTACAGGGGTCTGAACATGGTTACTCGCAAGGATAGATACCCTTTACCATTGATACAGGACATCCTTGAGGCAGTATGGGGTTCTAACATTTTCCCAAAGTTGGACTTAAGAGGTGCTTACCATCTCATCAGAATTAAGCAAGGCGACAAATGGAAAACTGCTTTTCGTAGGCCCTTGGTGCATTACGAAAACCGGGTAATGGCCTTTTGGTTGGCAAATGCCCCCTCTGTCTTCCAGCACTGTGTTGACCACATCTTTGCTGATCTTCTACTACATTCTCTTATCGTATATATCTCGATGATATATTGATCTTTTCCAAAACCCAACAAGAACACGTCAAACATGTGGCTGAAGTGTTGAAAAGACTCCAACAACACCACTTACTCTCCAAACTGGAGAAATGTTCTTTTCATAAATCCAGCATACCTTACCTTGGATACATCCTCTCTGCTGAAGGTGCTGAAATGGACCCCAGAAATGTCAGGGCTATCGCAAATTGGAAACCTCCACACAATGTCAAAGAGATACAAAGGTTCTTGTGATTTTCTAACTTCTATCGCAAATGTATTCCAAACTTTTCCTCTGTAATCAAACCTCTCACCCAACTATTACAAAATGGCAAAACATTCTGTTGGGATCAGATTACACAACATGCCTTTGAGACCTTCAAAACCGCCTTCTCAACAGCTCCTTTCCTGAGACTACCAGATCCAACCCGACCGTTTATTCTAGAAACTGACACGTCTTATTCAGCCATAGGAGGAGTGCTCAAACAGGTCTCCTCCACTGGTATTGAACATCCCATAGCATACATGTCTAAAACCCTCACTCCATCCGAATGTAACTATACCGTTCTGGAGAAGGAGCTATTGGTCATGAAAAAAAACTGCCAAGGATGGAGACACCTGCTGTTGGGAGCACAACACCCTATCCTAGTTCGGACGGACCATAAAAACTTGAAATATCTCCAGAACTTTGAATGCCAAAATTCATGACAAGCCCGGTGGGCGAACTTCTTCTCTTCCTATGATATGGTTATTACCTACATCACTGGAACCAATAATCAAATTGCAGACGCCTTGTCATGAAGTGTACATGAAGACAGAAGCCCCAACAAACAGGAGATAATATTGCCTCAAGCCACCTTTATATTTTTTGGTTCCTCCCTGCTTCAAGAAGTTAGAGAAAACAGCAGAAACAGCTCTCCACAAGAAATACACCAGTTTCAACTGATTCAAGAAGGAGGCATCTGCTACCATTCACAACAATTGTATATTCCTTCAGATTCTCTCAGGAAGCCGATCCTCCATCTCTGCCATGATCACAAAACAGCAGGACATCGTGGAAACACTACCACCGATGAACTGATTCATCGTTATTTCTGGTGGCCACACATGAAGGAAGACATCAGAGATTATATTGCTTCCTGCACCACCTGCCTCCGATCCAAATATCCTCTCAGGCTGCCAATGGGAAAACTTGTTCAACCAATGTTACCTTCACAACCCTGGGAGAACATTTCTACATATTTTATAGTTGAACTGGCTCCTTCTTCCCATTACACTACAATAATGGTGACTATAGACTCCATGACTAAATTGGCTCATTTCATCCCATTAACCAAATTGCCTTCGGCTGC
This sequence comes from Ambystoma mexicanum, assembly GCF_040938575.1. Classification (NCBI taxonomy): domain Eukaryota; kingdom Metazoa; phylum Chordata; class Amphibia; order Caudata; family Ambystomatidae; genus Ambystoma; species Ambystoma mexicanum. The sequence continues at coordinate 389,750,045 of NC_090928.1, read as the reverse complement.
ACAAATGCCCTCTTGTTTCCTGAAAACCATTTTTAGGCTACATGGGCTACCTAAAAGTATTCTATCTGACCATGGACCCCAATACATATCCGCCTTTTGGAAAGTTCAACGTTGTTCCTTCGGGATCCAGCGAGACCTTACATCTGGATATCATCCCCAGTCTAACGGACAGACTGAGAGGCTCAATCAGTCTTTGGAACAATATCTCTGTTGTTTTGTCTCAGCTTCGTAAGACGATTGGAGTGCCTTACTGCCTTATGCGGAATTTGTGTATAACAACGCTCAACACTCCGCGATCCGTATATCTTCATTCTATTGTACCTATGGCTTCCTTCCCCTGGTATTTCCTACTGCCACAAAAACAAAAAATGGCCAGTGGCACTCCCACTGGGCTTCGGAGACGCACTTGGTGTAGTCAATACTACTGTAAAATTAGAAATGCAATGTTAGAAATTCTCTGTTTTTTCCGGGTGCAACTGGTTAAGGCTGTAAATAAATTCCAATGTTGCTCAATTGTTGTGTTGGAACACAAAGTTTTTTTATTCTTGTGGGATGTATTAACCCACTTATGCTCTGCCCTCCGGCATCACTGTGTTCTGGTGGTGCCAGAATTATCAAAATGGCCGCAATATCCCTTGTGCGTGCCAAAACCTTTGGAAATTGCGCTTTACAACACGAAAAGATGGCTTCCAAATCTACCATGCATGTTGTCAATGGTGTATTGGAGACCTCACTCCTGAAACATGTCACTGGGCTGCCCAACAAGTAAAAATGAAGCCGGCATGAAAATCAGTGCTTTGCTGAAAGAAATTCAAAATCTTGTTTTAAAATCTTTTCTTGGTTGCTGAAACTGCAGAATGCTGGTACAAAACACCATTAAACATTCAATATTCTTGCTGGGCGCTACAAGTCACTTAGTTCAAGAAATCATTATGAAAAGACAATGGGCCTCATTACAACCTGTCAGGTTTGGACCGCGGTAATTCTGTGACTGCGGTAACAAAGTTTCTGTGTCCTCAAGGTTGCAGAAAGACCGTCCGATTACGTGCTGTCGGTTGCGCGCACCACACGGATGCGGAAACGTTGTTACCGCCATCACGTAAAAAGCCACGGAAATGGACATAGCGCTGCCACAAGTAGCGCAAAAACCGTGTCCGCCTCCGTCGCCACGGACACGGAACCGGAAATACCATGATCGCCAAAACAGGAAACAGAGAGGGGGCCATCATATAAAGCACAATCCATTGCCATCCAGAGTCAGCACAAGCAGAATCCACACAGTGAGAAGGCAAAAGGGACCACCAGCATGTCTGCCAGGATTCCAGCTCAGAGGCAGCGCAAACAGCGCTTTAGTGAGGCGGAGCTAACTGTTCTGGTGGAGCATGTAGTGGAGCATGCAGAGATGCTGTTCAGTGCCGATCAACGGTGTGACACACAGCAGCGGAGGAAGGAAGTGTGGGTGGAAGCAGCACGCAAGTGCACTGCTGTGGGCGTGACTGTGAGGAGCGTAAAGGACTGCCACAAGCGGTGGGACGACCTCAGGCTGAGGGTTCGGAACCTGATCTCCACACACCGCCAACGCAGCAGTGGGACAGGTGGAGGACCCCTTTCCCCACTGAGGCTGCAAGCATGGGAGGAGCGTTGCAGCAGTGTCCTCCACCTTGAGGGCATCCATGGGATCGGGGAGGCTGAGGCAGGAGTGAGCCCACCTGCAGATGCTGGTAAGTGGTGAAACATGAATGCCACATGAGAATATGTTGATGGCATGACTGGACTAAAGGACCCATTAACAACCTCCCCCCCCTCCCAAGCAGTGCATGACTGGGCCAAAGGACCCATTAACAACCCCCCCAAGCAGTGCATGACTGGGCCAAAGGATCCATTAACAACCCCCCTCCCCCAGGCAGTGCATGACTGGGCCAAAGGACCCATTAACAACCCCCCCCCCCCAAGCAGTGCATGACTGGGCCAAAGGACCCATCATGATCCGTATGGCAACCAATATCACAACAATGCAATCCCCCAACAATCAGATGCATGTAACTAACACTATTGAAAGATCAACCTGTATGATGCATGTGATGCACCCATCAGCCACCACCACAACACTAATTGCATGTCCTCTGTGTCCCCACAGCTGTGTCAAGTGACAGTGATACTGCACAACAGGCCAGGCAATCTGCACCGGCATGTGTCCAAGCCACCGCCCCTGCACAAGAGGATGCTGCCAGCAGTTCGGCATCTCTGCCCCCAGTACCAACTGCAACAAATGTGCCGGCCACCACCACCAACATCCCCAGCGTCTCCACGCTGCCTGAGTTAACACAGATGCCACGGGAACCCATCGTGCCCACCCAAACCAACACAGAAGGCAGCTGCACTGCAGAGGGGGCGGCCTGTAGTGACAACAGTGCCCCGGCAGAGCACTCTGATACTGGGCCACAGGGGGAAATGCCCACATTTGATGACCTGCGATCCTTCCATCAGCTGGAGTTTAGTCCCACATTACTCCGAAGTCCCATGAGGTCACCCACCCCATCTATGGCAGAGATTAATTCCCACATGCAGTGGATGGAGGAGCAGCAGGCTACCCTCACCCAGCTGGTGGAGAGGCAGCTCGAGGAATCTAGGCTCCAGAGGGAGTGCTACAGTCGCCTATCAAGGTCCATTGGACGCTTTGCCAGCACTATTGTCACCCTGGCACGCCATGTGCGGGAGGGTAATGACAACACCTCCAGGCTCATAGAGTCCATGTTGATTGGGCAACAGGCAAATATTGCACATATGCCATCTATACCTGATTATGTGCCATCAAATACCACCACCCCATCCAGCTCCACTACTGCCAGTCCAAGGAGGCGCTCGAGTCGGCTAACGGGTCTCTCGGGCAAGGATGCACAGGCACAGAAGCTCACACAGAAGTGATGGCATGTGTGTGGGGCACTGCAGGACACACGTGGACTTGAAGGGTGTGAGGGGGGTACGTTTAGGTGGTGGGGGAGGTTGTTTTGGGTGTTTGAACATTGGGGCCTGGGTGGGGGTGGGTACGTTTGGGTGGTGGGTGGGCACGGGTGTACAGCTTCCCTAACCATTGCACCTCCTTCCCTGTTGTTAATTCATCAATATATCATCATTTGAAATCAAAACATACATGTGTGGACATCTATCATTTAATTTGCAGTACAAAAAAATCATTTATTGTCATCACCATGTCCATGAATTGCTGTGAATGTGCTGTGTCTCAAAAGAAAATGCGAATCAGTTCATCCCGTGCTCTTTGGCCATCAAGTGCACCCCCTGGGGGAGGTGGTGCCATCCCATCCCCATCCCCATCCCCATCTCCATCTCCATCTGCATCCCCTTCTCCATCCCCATCTTCTTCATCTGCGTCTGGGGGCATTGGGATGTTCCTGCGCAGGCAGAGATTGTGCATCATGGCACATACGAGCGTGATTTTACCCCTCTTCACTTGGCTGTACAGCAGTGATCCACCAGATCTGCTCAAACAGCGGAACCGGGCCTTCAACAGTCCGAATGTCCTCTCAATCAGTCCACGTGTGCGGACATGTGCCCTATTGTACGCCTCTCCATGCCTGTTCCTTGGTCTCGGTACAGGTGTCAACATCCATGGTGTGAGTGCATACCCAGCTTCACCTACATGGGATGTAGATGGGGGACATGTCAGTGTTTGTTGTATCATGTCTTCATCTGATGCTGTGCTATTTTGTATCATTGTTCATTCATGCATGTGTGCCATGCAGTGGTTGGAAGTGTTTATCGGCCATCACAGTGGATGTAGCCAAATGGATATTGACCTACACATTTACGTGCATGTGTACGCTGCCCTGCGGGTGACATTTGATTGTGAGTATGGCATAGTGCAGTGATGTGCACACATGGCAGAGTCACTCCACTGTAAGGAAGTAGTTAATGCAGGACGTTTCATTTACATGCATCATGTGCATTGGGAGGGCAGTGTTCCATTTGTGGGTGGGTGTTTGCAGTGGCACATGGTGTATGGGACAGTGACAGTATCGGCTGTGTGTGTCATGTGGCAGGGTGTGTACGGGCACACTGTGTTGACCTGTCATGTCTTCCTTTGTGATGTTTGGGATCCGCTGTCTATTTGGTTGATGGCAGAGGGGGGTGATGCATGTGCGTTCATAGCGGCACACTCACATTGCTCATTGGCCTGGAGACACACACACCACTTCAACAGGGTCGGAGCATTGTCAGATGTACTCACCTAATAGCCATGTGTTTTGTCCAGCATAGCGTTCCATGTACCGTGGCAACGTGGAACAACGTGGAGTCATTGGTTGAGCCTGGGAAACGTGTGCAGCAGTGTGTACTCAGTAGCGTGGCATCACATACCATCTGTACATTCAACAAGTGATACTGTTTCCTATTGCGGAACACCATCTCAATTGCATGTGGTACTGTCAGCTCAATGTGGGCGCAGTCAACTGCACCTATGCAATTTGGCATGCCTGCTATGGCATGGAAGGCCAACTTGGTGGCAATGACCTCGGGGAGGGTACGGGGTAGGGCTATGTGTTTCGACACATGGCGCAACAGGGCATCCAGTACCTGTACCAGGATTTTTGAAAAACAGGGTTGTGATATGCCGTGCAGCTCACTGACCGTGTGTTGATAGGTGCCAGTGTCAAGGAAATGCAGCACAGACACAACCTTCAGGAGGGGGGGATGGCGGTGGGGGTGTCTATGTGGCTGCTGATGTCCTCAATCATGGCAGTGATGTACAGGATTGTTGGACGGTCCAGCCGGTATAGTGTGTGGATCTGTCCTGGGGTAAGGTTCCATGGTGAGGCCCTGATGCGTGGTATTGCAGGCTGCCTGCGGGGTTGTGCCGGCTGAACAATGGGGTTTGCCATAGGTGCAGGGTTGGCTGGTTGGCGCATGCGCCTCCTTCGCCTCCGCCTCCTCCTCTGCACCATTACTGCCATCATGTGCAGTGCTGCCTGTTGGTTGAGTAGGCCCAGTCCAAGTGCTACTAGAGCTGCTGCCTGCATGGTTTTGTGTTGTGTTGGCCTGGGTGTGGCCCTTTTGTAGGCTCCCAGTGTGCTGCTGGGTCCAGCTGGGCTGATTTGGTGCACCTGTGCCCTGATTCAGTTCAGCAGGCACTGTTTAACGTCATGTTCGCATTGGCCGCAGTACCGCCACCGTGATCACGGTTTTAACGCCATTTTTCTGGCAGTGTTTCCGTGTCCGCGCTAGTTGTGATGCTTGCAGTGTTTCGTATTGCCGGTAACGGAGGGGTTTCCGTGGAGGTGGACTTTACGGGACCCTTAACTCCGCGGTGGCGGTTGGGGGAGGTGCTATTTCCGGGGCTGCGGGTCATGATTGGGCGGACGCAGAAACGGTGCCGGTATGGTTATACCGGCAGCGTTAATTCCGGACCGGAGCACTTGTAATGAGGCCCAATATCCTGAAAAGCTGAATTTGTCATCAAAACATTCACAGCAAAAATGTGCCTGTCTGTGAATTCTGTTAAAATCTGGGCGCAGTACCCGTGGCCGCCTGTATGACAGCTGTCAGTAGATTGCATCATAAGGATTTAAACTTGTACAACTGAAATCTAATATCTGAAAACTAAGTGTCCTGTTATTGAGAGTAACCTAGGTTGTAACTATTTAAATCCCTTGGTTTAGAAGCTGGAATCAGTGTTCCAGCTGTTTGTTTTTGAAATTGCAAGTTTGTTTAAACCAAGAAAAAATGTAACAAAATGACATTGGATTTAGGCCTGCCTAAAGCAATTTAACCAGTCCAACAGCTTCCCCCACGGGGCCAGGTATCTCCCTTCTGCTCACTCCACCAGGAAATCACACCTCTGTGATGATTAGATTAGGGGAGGAGAATTTGGTCTGCCAGGGGAAGAAGACAATGGACTTTCTCCAGTCAAAGGAAGGCTAAGTGTGAAGAGTCGTAAAATGGCCTAGGCCTCTGGAGGAAATGGGAGGAGACTGCTTCTAACTGCAGAAAGCCAGAAGGAGGCGGAGACAAACAGCCATTTGGGGCTGGACATTCACAAAGAAACATTTTGTTAAAGACATATAACTCACCACTTAAAATTGTTTAAATTACAAAAATCACATAGTTGTGTATCTAAATTCTGACTGTACATTTTAAGAGGCAGCGAAACCATGTGACATGTTCTAGAAGGAAACAGCGGAAAAGGTGGTTTTCCACCAAATGTATTTGTGGCAGAAGTATGAAATGTTATACCCTTATGTCCATGTTCAACGCGCATATTTGTACACATTTTTGGATAAACTGGACATTGTGTTCCGGTCAAAAAGGGCAAAATTCTGTCAAAAGCAGACACAAGATCCCACAGCGACGAGACTTGGAGGAGTATCTGCTGCACAAAATATGTGATTTATATATGTTATTGTTCTAAAGATTGCACAAATGTAAATATGTATTGTATCAAAAGTAGATTTTACATTCAAGGGACAAGGGGAGGATTCTCTGACTCATAAACTCACACCATCATGTTTTCTTCTCCAATCAAGGGAGATAAGAGAATCCAGCCAATCGCCTGCTTAAGAAGCGGGCTTAGGATAAACCAGCACACACCCCCTTTATCATCAGCATAAATAGAGACAGCTGAGGGCTTAGAAAACACACATAGATTCATGCACTAACTGATTGCTGGCAGAGCACCCTGCAAGAGAACCATCCATTTTCCTTGCTCCAGACTCCAGAAACTTGGCAAGCAGAAAGGCCCATTCCATTAGTTGAACCATTTTCAATTAGGCCTTACATTTCCAGAACCAGAAAGAATCCCACAGAACCTAAGGGGAACAAAAGAAACAGCCGGGCTGTGCTGCAGTGGCTTGCCTGCTAAATAATTATCTTCAGAACCAAGAAGGGCAGCTTAAACCCAATCCTATACCGTGCTGTGCCGATCCTGTCCAGTCCTGTTGTGCGGTGACCAGAGCGCCTTGCTGATTGCAGATCCAGTCCAGTCCGGTGTGCCCAGCAGTCTGTCCCAGAACCAGAATCCCTGACGGTTCTGTTTGAAACCCATACAGTGAGTATCTATAGATAGGACTGTGTCACTAGCATATGTACTGTCCATAGTCCAATCTCTATCGAAACCCATCCTATCTTGTATTTAGAACCTGATATTGTTAGGAGTAGTTTGAATTGTCAGAGCGTGTCTTGGGCAGAGTTTCTCTTATTTGTATTCTAAAATCATAAACCAATAGTGTTGTGAACAAATAAATTATATCCCAGAAAGAAATTGATTATCCACCACATGAAGGGTCCCTGGCCAGGATTGATGGAGATTCATGTGTGGCATTCTCTTTATCTCTAGTCATAATCTAGTATAAGAAATCTTTTTGTCATTTTAAAAGTGCATCCCTGTTTTCCCATTCTTGCGCTTATCTCAGAAAAACAACCTCCACTAAAACGTCTATAACTTCCTCAATTTTTATGCCAGGAACAAAATTTCTGCTCTTGTAGCTAACATCCTCAACTTTCCATAGAACCAAAACCACATTCCAAATCCATATAGTTCTCCCGCGATCACGATTACCGTGCGCGGAAAAGTTAGCAGTGAATTTTCGTTTTGGCAAAATAGTACACGTGTGAAACAGCTTTTGCTTGCACCCGACCTCAATTTTAAGTTTGCACATTGCTCATTAGTAGCAAATCATTGCTAGTGTTTGTCAGCAACTATCTAAAGCGGCTCCCATAAGAATTTAAACAATTTCAGCAATTTAAACCACATTTAGTGTTTTACCCAATCCATTCTCAGATAACTTTAAAACCATTTGACAGTTTGCCAATTAATTCTGTTTCTCTCTTGTGTTTTCTGGGGAGGGAATTGGGATTGACATCTTGTTTGAATGCTGCATTCCTGAATACCTGCTCTCTCTCCTCCTATCTCTTTACATTGCCTGTTGAGGGGGTTGAGGGGTATGCAGGGGGAAATAGTAACTATACTGCTATCTGTTCTGAACACACACACAAGTATTATTTCTGTGCTGAATTTTTTTCTCACTATTACTCCTTGTGATTAAAGTAAAGAGACTGCTTAGTGTTACATCACCCCATTGGTGATTATTGCATACCCATTATTCATAGTGTGATTATATTGTGAACTATATAAATAAAATATTTTAACTCTGCAAACCAGCCTGATTCCTGGTTCAGTGTGACCGGGGGGGGGGGGTTCCAAGAGAGGGGCGTGATATGAGTGGTACATCGTTCAGAATAAAAGAACTTTAAGACACAAAAAAATAAGGATTTCAGTTGTGCATTACACGCTAGGCGTTGACTTAGGTGAAGTGCTGAATTTAAATCACTTACAGATTGGGGCTGGTCACGAGATTTCTGAATTAGGCATACCACTTGTGACAGTCTAATACAGCATGCTAACTGACGGGGTACATAAACCCTTTTGGGCTACCACACTGTGTTACACTGTAAAAACACCCTTCAATAGAAACACTCTAAGGAGTTTGGCCTGTTTTGCAAAAATAAAATAACTCCTGTAAGTCAGAAGGAAATTAATATTTCCGGAATGGCGACCCCAGGAGAAATTAATATGGCAAAAGAACACCTACTGCACAAATTATTTGTCAGGGGTGAATGGACAGAGCAGGATGGGAATGTCTGGCTGCAGGAAATCAAAAAACAAGCCACGGCCACAGAATTAGATATATGGCAGGATCAGGGTCCATTACAACTGGCACTTAGTGAATTGTACATGGCCCCAAGGGCAAAAGAAGAGCAATGTAAAATTGCCAAAATAGCGGCATATCTGTATCTCCACATTGGAGAAATACATGAAAAATATGCCGAAGACATAGATCTGGCAAAAAGACACGTCCAATCACTAGAAAAAACCCAAACTGATTTGGACTCTGCAGAGCAAAGGCTACAAAAGAGCCAAGAATCAGAGAATGAAACCAGACAGTATCTGATGAAAGTAAAAGGAGATCTGGATATCCTGCAGCAAGAGAAGGTAGAGCAGGATACCAAATTACTGGCACTGCAAAAAGAGTGTCAGGAAAGATTGGACTCTCTACTACAGAGCCAACAAAAGCTGGAGCAGCAATTAAGTTATAATAGGGCCTGCACAGGGCAGACAACCGCCTTGGAAAACCAGATTGATGAGATAAAAGAGGAAAATAACAAATTAATTATCAAAGACCTTGAATCTCAGACAGAATTTGATGAAGCGTGCCAGAAAGCGGGTGCACTCAAAAAACAAAGGGACGACCTGGCTGCACAGAGGGGTACTCTAATTCAGGAAAGGGACACCTTAGTCCAGGAAGTCAGTAATTTAAAAACAAAGATGGAAGAAAATCACCTGCCCCTCCAGGGACTGGGTGAGCTCAAAAAGGACTACGAAAAACTGTTAGAGCACACCAGGAGGGTGGAAGATGCTCTAGCAAAGAATGATCAGGCTGCAAAGGATCCGACTCAGGAGGTGACCCTCCTGCAGCAATAATTGGCCCAATACTCCAAAATTAGACAGGAAGCACAGAGAGACAATGAGGCTCTCTGTGAGAAAAATGACAGGCTCCATAGACAGGTGGCCATGCAGGAACAATTAATAGAGACCAGTAAGGCTTTAATCGAAGAACAAAATGGGCAGATTCTTGCATGGCAACAGGGAGTAGGGGCTGAGAGAGATGAGGTCCGCTGGGAGAGGGAAACACCTGAGAACCACCTCAGGAACCCTGGCACCAGCGACTTTCATCTCTTCCACTCCATGGACTCTGCCACCCCCATGTCCACTGGCTCACATGAACCAGGGACCATGAGGATGGTAGACTTCAACCCAAGGGGTAATATTGGGCCAATAGGTCAGCATCTCCCAGAAATGGATGGGCGGGCATCTATGTATGGGTTCCCAAGTGCTAGGGTCATCTTCTCTGACCCAGGAGACTCCAATGAGGGGAGGATCAGAGAAATAGATCCTCAGAAATATCACTTATCCAGAGATCAGACAGTAACATTTAGTGGGGAATTCCATGAGGGTAGGCCCACTAAGAGTATATTGAAAACCTCTTCCCAGCTAGGACAGTGGGGGGGGGGGTACTCAGCCAATCCTGGGAGCAAGGAAGAGTCAGAAGACTCTTCTGAGCGCCACAGGACCCAAGAAACTAGGCCCCCACATTCTGCCAGCCATTCCCAAGTTCGCAGAATCCAGGAGAGCCTAGAAGACCAGACGGCCACCTCTGGTAGCAGTGCCTCTGAGTCAGAGGATGAGTGTACCAGGGTGACCCGAACTAAGAAAGCCAACAAAGTCAAAAGGGCCTTGCTCAAGGATCCACGGAAACAAATAAAAGCCATTAGGAGCGTCATCACGCCCTATCACAAGAATGCAAAATGTTCGGTTTGGGAGCACCTTCAGCTATTTGAACAGATGATGGACACTTTCCATCTGAAGGACAGCCAAAGCTGTATTCAGTATGTGAAATGGACATTTTCTCCCGAGTACTCCAGCTTCTTTGCGGGGCTGGAGGATCAGAATCATTCCAGATGGTTCACCTATAGGGCGGATCATTCTGAAACATTTTTCCATTCACAGGAATCCTCAAGAGGCTCGCAAGGCACCCTACAACTTACAATGTGGGGAAGACTAGGCCCCACAAGAATTTGTTCAGGAGTTGAAACATGCCTTTGCGCAGACCACTAGAAGGGTGCACACTGACAGTAAAGAATTTGTAAACACCTTCTTTCATGCTCTCCGAAGTATATTATGACCCAGCTAGTGAGGGACTTTCAGGAGAAAAGATCACTAGACTGGGTCATTTAACAAGCCACGCGCATTTATGAGGTGCAGAAGCCATTGGAAAATAAAAATAGTGGAAAAAGCCCCAAAACAAACACTCGTGCTGCTGCTAAAGTGGCGGAGGTGAAGGTTGCCCCCATTTTAGATTTAGAGATGGGGGGGCCTAAAAACCTTCCCAAACAGAATCCAAACAACCCCAAACCCAGAAGGCCCTCGGGACAATCACAAACAGGGAGCCAGGGAGGCAACCCCACAAATGGGACCCCTAACTCCACTGACTACATCAGCCCACGCTACAAGGGAAATAGACCCATCCTGGGTTATATGTGGACTCCTCCAGCCCAAGGGGGGGAGGATCCAACCAGACAGCAGGAAACCCAGGGAACTTCCCTCCTCACTTTCCCCAGGAGGGCAGTAATCCCCCAAATACCGGACGAAAATTCTTTCCTAGGTACCTGCAAAATTTCAACCCCCAAAACAACCCATCCTTCTTTTCCCACTTTCCTGAGCCCAGACAGCCCAATCCGGGGGAGGGGAGGCCAAGGGCGGAGGAGTACCCAAACTTCCCTAACCCAGGGTATTTTGTGAGAAGGGATAGCTACCCTTCCCGGGATCAACCCAGGGGAGACATGAGGACCCTGTACCAGCCAGAGCGGGTGTCCCAACTAGAGCGGCAGGCCCAGAACATGGCATAGGATCTGGGTCGCATGCTGAGGGCTCAACAGAACCCCCAGATGAGCATGGTGGCTCAGAACGCCTCAAATCCTGGATCTGCTGCTCCAGAGCAATGACGGAGGAAGAACCCAGACATTCCACTGGTTCCCAGGGAGGAGGCACAAGGGGAAGGTCTTGGAGGAAGCTTCCTTCCCCACTTGTGAAAAGCCCCTGGAAACCCAGGAACTGGAACCAAAATCTCCTGCCCCTGAAAGTCTGCCACCCAAGGAGCAGAGCGCGGGTAAGAGAAATAAAGAGCCCAAAAAGACCCATTTTGAGGAGGAGGTACAAATCTTCCAGTTTGAAGGAGAGGGATCCTCAGAGGATTCTGGGAAAACGACCTTCTCCTTCAGGGATGGAGGAACTCCTCCCAAAAAAAAATGGGTCCCAAAGGATCCAAATCCAGACTGGGTAGATGTGGGGACCGAGTTAGAACCGCCCATCATCAAACCTCAGAATCACCAGCACGAAAATCCTCTGGTTCAAACCCATCCTGGTGACTGCCTCCAAAAAGGGGGGGGGGGCACCCCAGAATCAGAACCAGGGGAACCCAAAACTTCCCCCATATCTAGCTGTCACCTTTTTCTTGCAGATTCCCAAGAGCCCAAACAGAATCCTGCCCAAATCACCTCTCTATCAGTGTCCAAAGCAAAGAAACTAACCCACCAGTTGGCCAGAAATGTGCATTACCTCTGCCCGCTTGAGGAAAAGGAGGGAAGATTCTATGCTCTGGTCCAAATACAGGGGCAATGTACAATTTTGGCACTGGTGGACACTGGATCCCAAGCTACCCTTCTGTCGAAAAAGGGCCTTTGATTAACTGAATTCGGGAAGGGGGGAGAAATACCAAATTCCTCTCACCCCGCTTCCTGGAAAACTTCAGAACTTTGACGGGAAGGACATTTCTGTCGAGGGGACTGCGGATTTGGACATTAAAATTGGCCGACACAAGGTGAAGCACCCGGTCATAGTTGTGACTCCAGAGGGCACACCTTGTTTACTAGGGAATGACATCCTCCGTAGGTTGTCTCCCCTCATAGATTGTGTAAACAAGGTCCTCTGGACCCAGACTAACCGACCAATAAAATTGAAACAGAGTGTCAAACATGTTAGCTTAAACGGCACATGCCACATGGTTGAACAAAAACCTGACCAAATAGAATTTCACTTCCAGAATAATCAAATCCCAGACGTGACAGTAGTTGCAGTAGGACAACAAACTGGTGATGGGGAGTCCTCTCTATTTCTGAAAATCAACCTTCCTTCCAGTCAAAGGTGGCATTCCACATTGGAAGGAAACACTCTGCAATTATTTACCAATTCACAATCCGAAAATCCCACTCCTATAGTCCAGAAAGATGAGAAATCAGCTCAAAGCTTGGCTGATATTCAGAAAATTGGAGAGCAGTTGTTCATCCCTATTCAGGTAAATGAAGGGAAGGACTCTGTTCTCGTCCGAGTATGTGTGAACAACGGTAAGAGCTTCATCAGCAAAGCCATGTTCCGCGCACTCCCAAAAGATCCAGCCATTCCCACATTTAAACTGATAGACAAATGGGAAATGGACCTGGAAACACCCAATACCAAACATCTCCTGCCTAGCAGGTGTATGCTCAAAATGTCCATGGGCAGCAAGAGCATAGTCCATAATTGTTGGGTCGTGCGAGATGTCCCTGCTGCATTTTACTTAGGCTGTGACATTCTCAATCGCTTTGCCATTAGTTTAGACCTTATAAACTTCAAAGCTTGGTCCCGATTAGCGGGTAATCCCATGGACTTTGATGACCCAGAGAAAGCATTTAGGTCAGCTCAACTGCTGCCTTATGCAGTTGAAATTCAGATTGGAGAGGAAGTCACCATCCCAGAACAGACCTGACAATTCTCTCTGGAAGTAAAAATTAAAAGAGGACAGAAACTGAAAAACCCTGACGCATATGTCCATCTTAATGCTCATTTCTAACAGCAAGGGTTGGGGTTAAACCCAACACCATTAGTCAACATAGAACACAGCACCATTCTAATAGAGGTGGATAACAGCGACCTAAAGAGTATCACTCTGGCCGCAGGCACCATTATTGGAATGGCGATTGATGACCGACATTTTTCCATAGATTTAGGTAATTAACTGTTAGGACCAATCCCCAGGGACTGTTTTGACAGTGATAGCGATGATAACACAACACCCGACAGGATCTTCACCCGAAATGGGGGGAATTTCCTGGTGTACTCTTCCTGCCCTTATGGTAAGGAAGATGTGACCTGTGACTTCAGGCGGGATGAGGTGATCTTCCAAGTCCATGAGGACTGCCTTCCCTACCTGAAGCCACCAGTCCAAATCAGCACTTTGACCAGGGACTTCTCCACCTAGCTGGAGGAGGCCGCTGAGATGGCAAAACTGGAAGTCTTTCCAGGCTTCAGGCAGATGGTTGAAGAGAGAGTCAACTTATCTGATGCCTGAGAGACTCTGGAGCAAAATCAAAAACTGAAACAAGTTTTTCTTAGATTTTCAAGATCTCTTTGCGGTGGACTCATATGACTGTGGTCACACCAACATCCACACAACAACAATTCCCACGAACCCTGGCATGACTCCAGTGTTTGTGAATCAATATCGCTTTCCTCTCGCATCAATGGAGTCCCTTACTGAAATAATTAAGAACCTTGAGTCCCGTGGGATAATTCGTCCAGTCCACAGCACCTTCAATAATCCGGTGCTGGGGATTTTGAAATCAAACGGCCAGTGGAGACTCTGTGCTGACCTAAGGGAGCTCATCAAACGGGTCCATACTTCTCGATGGCCTCTTTCCTACATTGACCACGGGCTGGCCCAGATCCTGGGGTCAAAGGTATTCACTGCCATTGACCTGACCAAAGGGTACTGGACTGTACTTGTCAGTAGGGAGGACAAATACAAGCTGGCCTTTACCTTTGGGGGGCAGCAGTAAACATGGACCCGGACTCCCTTCGGATACATCAACTCCAGCAATGAATTTAACATTTTTCTACACAAGGCCATGCCCGACCTGGGTGAAAGGGGTAACCTGGCCTATGTAGATGATGTTCTAGTCAAAAGCTCAACTGTTAGGCACACATTGCGTGGATCTGTTATGTACTGACACAGTTGAGGGCTGCCGGAGCAAAACTCTCCTTTCAAAAGGCACAGTGGTGCAGAACCCGTGTCAATTTCTTGGGGCATGAGATAACTCCTCAGGGTCAACTGTGCGGGAACTAAGGCACCTCCTTGGACTAACTACTTACAATAGAAAGTTCATTGAGGATTACGCAGAGATCACAAGACCCCTAATCCATCTTTTGAAGGGGGGGTCAAGTGGGAGTGGGGTCCAGAACAAGCTGAGGCAGTAAGACAACTCAAAAGAAGCCTCTCACAAGCGCCTTGCCTAGCTTACCCTGTCAAAAACAAGGAGTTCTTCTAAGAGACAGGGTTCTCACATACATGCTTGACTGCAGTATTATATCAAAAGCACGACAAGGTCAATAAAGTAATCTCCTATGCGAGTAGAACTTTATCCTCTGTGGAGGAAAAATTCAACGATTGTGAGAAGGCACTCCTGGCAATGGTGTGGGCATTGAAGAATTACCGCCCGTTCATCCAGGGGGAACACATCATAGTGGAGACTCCACACCAACCTTTGCAATATCTTCAGAGTGACAGAATCCGGGCTGGAAATGTGAGTAATTCCAGAATCACTTCCTGGATTCTGTCAATGCAAGGCTTTCCTGTGGAGGTCAGATATGGCCAAAACAAGAAGAGTCCCCTCGCGCAAGGTCTGGCTGACTTGCATGATTGTGCCAGTGAAAACTGTCTCAAGGACGAAAGTCTTAAAATCAAGGACAACATGGAGGCATACCTTAATTCCCCATACAGAGTCTATGAAGAAGACCAGTGTGAGGGAATGCCCACTGTCTATGTGGATGGGTGCTCCTACCATGTTGACAACAACGGGAAAAATAACTTGTGGCCGGTGTAGGGAATGCATGGGTGAATGATGCCCCAGAACCCTCCGCAGGGTACAAAATCGGTCCCCGAAGTAGTCAAGTGGCAGAGTTGATGGCTGTGCATCAAGCCATCCTCACTGCTGTCCAACACCAACTCCACGAACTGGTCATAATCACAGATTCGGATTATGTACGGAATGGTTTGTGGAGCACCTGGTTAACTGGTAAACCAGAGGCATGCTATGTGCTAATAACAAACCATTGAAACATGGAAAATTCATCCAAAATATTGATGATCTGGTCACCTCTATTGGGATGACCATCTACTGGAAAAAGATCAAGGGTCATTCTAAAGTAGAGGGACCAGACAAAACTGGAAATGACCTAACTGATCAGCTTCCCAAAACCGGAGACATTCAAGGGGATCTACTTGAAATCGAGTCCCTGTTGGGGGAAATCCAGGTCACTGCTATCACTAGGTCCCAGACAGATGCTCACAATGAACTCTCAACTGCACAATGGAGTAAGGAGACCCCAGATGCTGATTTGATTTCGGCTCAAAAAGGGGATCCAATAATTGGTAAGTTTTATCAACACATTGAGGACCCTGAGAACTTTCCCCTGACGGATACCGATTACATTGGGAAAGAGGACCTCAGAGTTTTGATGAAATGTCCAAAAATGTTCTGAATCCAAGACGGTTTGTTGGTGAGGAGATCCATAGCTGGCTATGACCAGTGGGTGGTCCCCACCTCATTCCGAAGCCTGATGCTAAGTCACGCCCATGATGCGGCCACAGCCGGTCATTGGGGGTTTCATACGACACTAGAAATCTTGCGAGAGGTTGCATAGTGGCCACACATGGGGCAGGACCTCGACCAATACTTGAAGGGGTGTCTTGTGTGTGCACAATTTCAGCCAACATCACTCACACACCGTGCTCCCCGCCAAAAGAGGGGGATGACACTGCCTTGCTCAGATTTACAAGTCAATTTTATTGGGCCTGTGACTCGCTCCTCTAGGGGGAACAAGTACATGTTGACCGTGACATGCTTGTTCACTAAACGGGTGGAATGTCTCCCGGCTCCAAATTGCAAGGCAGAAACAGCAGCTGCCCTGATGATCAACCATATCTTCTTGCGTTTTGGACTACCCCAAAGGATTGAGTCAGACAGAGGTAGCCACTTCACTAGCGAAGTGATGACAAAGATGTGGGAGATACTTGGGGTCAAAAGGAAACTACACATGCCTACTGACTAGCCTCTAGTGGTGGAGTTGAGAGATACAATAAGACAATTTTGAGCATATTAAAAAGGTTTGTGGCAGATTCTGGGCCAAGTTGGGACATTCGACAACCTCTTGTCCTGATGGCCATCAGATCTAACCCTTCTTCTGCAACTAACATGTCGCCATTTGAGCTGATGACTGGACGAAGGATGGTGCTTCCCCAGCATCTGCTCTACAGAACCCAAGAGCAGACCTTGATAAATGCCTCCACAACTCATGAGTATGTTGAGAATCTGAGAAAACACCTTCAACATGCTTTTGCCTATACTCAGCGGAATCTAGAAAGATCTGCAGACAGTATGAAGATCCACTATGACCTAAATGCAACTAGAAAAGAATACCAAATAGGAAACCGGGTCTACTTGTACAATTTCCAAAGGAACCAGGCCAAACAGCGCAAATTTCTTCCTAGCTGGCGGGGTCCTTTTGAAATTGTAGACAGAATCTCACCAGTCGCCAACAAAATCTGCATCCCCAAAGGCAGTTTGGCAGAAGGGGAAGATATGTGCGTCCACATCAACCAGCTGAACTGTTGCCATCCTAGGCATACTCTGCAGCTACTAGAGGAGTCATCTGGAAATGCAGAGGGAGACATTCCGGATACCTAGAAAATTACATCTATTAAAAACCATTCCACCTGTTAAAAATCAGTAGTAATTACAGGCGGGAAAGACTGTCAATTGTATGTCCATTGTATGCATCTGCTCCACTAAATGAATAGTGGTGGGAAAATGTCCATAACCATGCTCTGTTCTGTCATCATAGGACTGAAACCATGGATCCTAAGCACCAAGGAGGACCACTCGGGGACCAGGAGGAAAGACCCAAGGGAGTACCGCTCCATACTCCCATCCGGAACCGGCGAAGAGAACCTGCGAATCCAGTACTGATGGGAGAAGCAGACACATTTTTCCACTTGGACCAAAAAGAAAGAATGAAACCCCAATCTCCCGACTTCCTCTTGACGGGCGGTCAAATTGAAGTCGTGAGGGGGGGCTTTGTGGGATGTATTAACCCACTTATGCTCTGCCCTGCGGCATCACTGTGTTCTGGTGGTGCCAGAATTATCAAAATGGCCCCAAAAACCCTTCTGTGCGCCAAACCCTATGGAAATTGCGCTTTACAACACGAAAAGATGGCTATCAAATCTACCATGCATGTTGTCAGTGGTGGAACGGAGACCTCACTCCTGAAACAAATCACTGGGCTACCCAACAAGTAAAAAGAAAGCCTGCATGAAAAGCAGTGCTTTGCTGAAAGAAATCCAAAATCTTGTTTTTAAATCTTTTCTTGGTTGCTGAAACTGCAGAATGCCGATACAAAACACCATTAAACATCCAATATTCTTGCTGGGTGCTACAAGTCACTTAGTTCAAGAAATCATTATGAACAGACAATGTCCTGAAAAGCTGAATTTGTCATCAAAACATTCACAGCAAAAATGTGCCTGCCTGTGAAATCTGTCAATATCTGGGCGCAGTACCCGTGGCCGCATGTATGACAGCTGTCAGTAGATTGGATCATAAGGATTTAAACTTGTACAACTGAAATCTAATATCTGAAAATTAAGTGACCTGTTATTGAGAGTAACCTAGGTTGTAACTATTTAAATCCCATGGTTTAGAAGTTGGAATCAGTGTTCTAGCTGCTTGTTTTTTAAATTGCAAGTTTGTTTAAACCAAGAGAAAATGTAACGAAATGACATTGAATTTAGGCCTGCCTAAAGCAATTTAACCAGTCCAACAGCTTCCCCCACGGGGGCCAGGCATCTCCCTTCTGCTCACTCCACCAGGAAATCACACCTCTTTGATGATTAGATTAGGGGAGGAAAATTTGGTCTGCCAGGGGAAGAAGACAATGGACTTCCTCCAGTCAAAGGAAGGCTAAGTGTGAAGAGTCGTAAAATGGCCTAGGCCTCTGGAGGAAATGGGAGGAGACTGCTTCTAACTGCAGAGAGCCAGAAGGAGGCGGAGACAAACAGTCATTTGGGGCTGGACATTCACAAAGAAACATTTTGTTAAAGACATATAAATCACCACTTAAAATTGTTTAAATTACAAAAATCACATATTTGTGTATCTAAATTCTGACTGTACATTTTAAGAGGCAGCAAAACTGTGTGACATGTTCTAGAATGAAACGGTCGGAAAAGGTGGTTTTACACCAAATGTATTTGTGCCAGAAGTAGGAAAAGTTATACCCTTATGCCCATGTTCAACGAGCATATTTGTACACATTTTCTGATAAACTGGACATTTTGTTCCAGTCAAAAAGGGCGAAATTCTGTCAAAAGCAGACACAAGATCCCACAGTGACGAGACTTGGAGGAGTATCTGCTTCACAAAATATGTGATTTATATATGTTATTGTTCTAAAAATTGCACACTTGTAAATATGTATTGTATCAAAAGTAGATTTTATGTTCAAGGGACAAGGGGAGGATGCTCTGACTCATAAACTCACACCATCATGGTGATACCCTGTTTTCTTCTCCAATCAAGGGAGAGAAGAGAATCCAGCCAATCGCCTGCTTAAGAGGCACGCTTAGGATAAACCAGCACACCCCCCCCTTTATCATAAGCATAAATAGAGACAGCTGAGGGCTTAGAAAACACACACAGATTCACCCACTAACCGATTGCTGCGGGAACAACCTGTGAGAGAACCATCCATTTTCCTTGCTCCAGACTCCAGAAACTTGGCAAGCAGAAAGGCCCATTCCATTAGTTGAACCATTTTCAACTAGGCCTTGAATTTCCAGAACCAGAAAGAATTCAACAGAACCTAAGGGGAACAAAAGAAACAGCCAGCTTGTGCTGTAGCGGCTTGCCTGCTAAATAATTATCTTCAGAACCAAGAAGTGCAGATTGAACCCAATCCTATGCCGTGCTGTGCCGTGCCGATTCTGTCCAGTCCTGTCGTGCGGTGACCAGAGCGCCTTGCTGGTTGCAGACCCAGTCCAGTCCGGTGTGCCCAGCAGTCTGTCCCAGAACCAGATTCCCTGACCATAATCCCTGACGGTTCCATTTGAAACCCATATAGTGAGTATCTATAGATAGGACTGTGTCACTAGCATATGTACTGACATAGTCCAATCCCTAGCTAAACTCATCCTATCTTGTATTTAGAACCTGATATTGTTAGGAGTAGTTTCAATTGTCAGAGCGTGTCTTGCGCAGAGTTTCTCTTATTTGTATTCTAAAATCATAAATCAATAGTGTTGGAAATAAATAAATTGAATCCCAGAAAGAAATTGATTTTCCACCACATGAAGGGTCTCTGGTCATGATTGATGGAGATTCATGTGTGGCATTCTCTTTTGCTCCAGTCATAATCTAGTATAAGAAATCTTTTTGTCATTTTAAAAGTGCATCCCTGTTTTCTCATTCTTGCGCCTATCTCAGAAAAACGACCTCCACTAAAACGTCTATAACTTCCTCAATTTTTATGCTAGAAACCAACAAAATTCCAACTTCTGCTTGTAGCTAACATCCTCAGCTTTCCGATATTAGGATCTTTCAACAACAGGTAGGTGCGGTGGTACTTGGCTCACTTGTGTGCTATTCACTTTGCTCAGATTTGCTAACTATTCTTCATCATTCCTTTTCTCCGGACTCGCTCTGCTCTATTCTTATCTTCGTTATATCCTTCTTTTCTCTCCTCTCTTTCGGATATTCCTCCTGACAACCTTTTCTATAGCTGCCTTTCAGTATCAGCTATTCCGCGCTATTCCAATTCGGAACCCTTCTTGCATCCTTCCGAGCACGGAGCCTTTTCCTGGAGGTTCCAGCTACACCACAGTCCACCTCACGGAACGCCTTGCAAGGAGGAATACTTCATAAGCACCAACTCTTGCCGGTATTCTGGACAACAGGTTTTCTACCCCAGCAACTTCAGGACAAACCACCTCAAGGCAACGTGATTACGAACCACAAAGATTGTCTATCTATAACAATTGTTAAATTCTGATAGTACCCCGAGATCTGACAGTCCCGAAACATGTCTGGGACATATTTCTCAGTCCCCACACCAAATCTTGCAAACAGTACTGATCTTGCAGGCCATGTACACTCACATCCCATTAGCAAGTGCTTCAATGATTGTTTCTCTGGGTTTTTACACAAATTACATAAGGCAATAGAGGAGTCACCCATCCCCCTTTGAAACAGAATTTCTCCGGTGTGCATAACATTTAGTCGCATTCTAAGAAAATTTTCCTAACTTTACTGTCCGGAAATTTCACCAGAAAATTAGCAATGCACCCTTGTTTTTTGTCAACTTTCAGAAATTGGTTTTCACATGCCACACTGTGCAATTATTCTATAGTTAATGTCCAATCCATTTCAAACCAAGTCCTTTTTGCCTTGATTGGATTCTCAAACAGAGTTTTGCAATCTGTGTTTGCTGTATTTAACCCCTCTATTACCCAGGCCTCCAGATTTGAGAGCATCTTGGAACTGCTTTTTTCCCAAATGAGATTTTATGTCGGCAAACAAGGATTCCTCATTAGATATCATTATGAGCCGATAGAGAGAGACCAATTTCCAACCAGCATGGGCTTTAAATGATCGGAGGCCTAATTCGAATCTCAAACTTGCTAGCTGGAGGCTGTGTGGGAGACCTAAAACACTCTTCCAAATGAGCCCTTCCCATCTGTGCCAATCTTCACTCCAGAGAACGGGCTTTGCCTCCAACCCATATAGAACTACCGGAAACACCTTGGCCTTATAGCATTTAATCAAAGGAATAAGCGAAAAACCGCAGTATTTCGTTAGAACATTTCTCATCTGAGGGATGAGCTGAAGGATCTTACTGTTTGTGTCCCGCTCCATCTTACAAATTGCTGCAGAGGAGTAGATTTTGTACCCTAAATATATTAAATCTTCGACTCTTGAAATCAGCTGGCCTCCCATCTCCCAGTGTGGATAGATGACCCTTTTGTTCCTGTGCCTAAACACTAGGATTTTTGATTTTTTTTGGGGTTCAATGTAAGTCCATTCTCTTTGGCATAACAATCAAGGCTATTCAGAAGGCGCTGAAGCCCAACTGCCGTATTGTCCAGCAGGACTAAATCATCGGCATAGGCAAGCCAATGAACTCTAGATCCATTGATCTTTGGGCTTGCCAATGCCGACGGCTTAAGGAACTCCCCTGCATCTGCCAGATAGAGATTAAAAAAGAGGGGGGCCCCCAAACATCCCTGCTGGACCACTCTCTCTGCTCTAATATGGCCAGAAAGATGCCCTTCTTGATCTAGTCGAACCCTGATTGTGGTTTCTCTGTGAAGCTCGACCAGCATGGCTAGTAGACCTTCTGGAATTCCCCAGGATCTTAACTTCGACCACAAATGGTTTCTATCTACCTGGTCAAATGCCCTTGAGAAATCCCCCCAAGCACCAAAATGTTCGAGTTCACCCTTTTCCCTTGTCTGTTCACTTAGAATATTTAGTGCTACTCCATTAAGCGCAGTCAATAGGCCTTTTCTAAATCCCGTTTGGAACTTTGATAATATTTTAGCCTCTTTCACCCAATCTTCCAATTCCCCCAACAAGATTCTCAAAACATCTTACTATCAATGTCTAAGAGGGCGGGTGGTAATTCATTGGTACCATCCAGTCGCTCCCCTTGAACAGTGGTGTGACAATTGGTATTTTCCACGATGGAGGAAACCTCTGTCTTGCGAGAATTCCCTTTCTATAGAGTCAAGGACACAGAACTTCGTTTGAACTGTTGCATCGAAAAGACATAGAACTTGTTTTGGAACTTTATTATAAAGACACAGAAATTGTTTGAACTGTAACAACAGGCGGGAGCCAGCATCGAAAGGAAGGTACTCGAGATACAGTTTGGTGGGGGTCACGCACCAGCCAGCCCAAGCCAAGAGGGGAGTAGATTACTTCTACAAGATAATTACTGTGTCGTCGTTATCAGTCGTAGGGTCAGTCAATAGGATAGAATAGGTTTGAGACAGAAGACAAATGTTATTTTGCAAGACATCCTGATGAGCACCAGGTTATTATTTTGTACAATATGGAATTATCATCACAGATATAAGGATAGGAAGCGCGCTTCTTTAGTTGAATAAACCAAAAACACCTGAGAAAATACCTTTGTGTCTGTCTACTATGTCTGACATACCACACACCATTAACTGTAATGGGTACCTAGAAAAAAACTTTTAGGGTTATGCATAACCCTAAATTCCTTTTGTACAGTTTAGGCATTTATTTATGATTTATAAGGCAACAACTGTGAAGGCAGTTCATTTGTAGTACTCCAAGCATTAGAAAGGGGCCCAAGGCTCGGGTAGTCTCGGCCTTGAAACATCCAGATCTGGCAAGTGCAAGGGGAGTGGGAGAGCAAAAGGTGCAAAGGGGCGGGTATTGGGTAAGTACAAGCAGTACAATTGATATTGATACAATTGATATGTTCTGATTCAGCCCACTGCTGTTGCTAATTGATATGTTCTGACTCAGTCCACTGCTGTTGCTAATTGATTTGTTAAGATTTAGCCCACTGCCTGATCTAGTCTGTTGTAGACACAGTACTGTCCACATTCCATTCCATGCCTAGCATGTATACTATGCCCCTCTACCATAACATGTTAGGCACAGTGCTCATCTTTAACACCATACTACTCTATGCCTTGTTGGATCCCTTCAACCGAGACAACCCTCTCAGCCTAAACAACAACACCATGAATAACATCCACAAGCCTAACATTCCCACGCACTGCACCGCCTCTTCCCTCACGCTCACTCCTAATTGCCACTCCAGACTCTTCAGACTCAGATCTCGCGCCCTACCCATGCACACCAACACTAGCCCTATTAACTTAACACTTAGGAACCTTAGACTAGGAACTCGCACCACTGGCAAACTCTACCCTCACCATTTAAATGTGCACAACACTAGTCGCAGTACCTTGCCACCACCTAACTTTAAAACCAAACCTCACCACAGCAAATCTCAGAAGTCCACACCTAAAGCCACAAAACAATCCCGACTAAACAGAACTATCGATGCCACACATTATAAATGTGCCCTGCTTAATGTCCGCTCTCTTACCGCAAATGCCATTGAAGTGGACAACCTCATTTTAAGCCAGGACCTAGACATACTGACTATTACTGAAACATGGCTACACGAGGCTTCTGGCCCGACTATAGCACTAGCCTTACCCCCTCGTTATTCTGACCGAGGATTGGTCACCGATAGATCTCAAATCAGTGTACAACTATATGGCATCTGAAGGACAATTGCCTTTGACCTATATATAAATGTACACTTCCTACTAACATCCATCAGTCTGTCTTGCTTTGCTCTTGCCACAGCACTCTTGAAATGGGGCACCTTTTTTGAAACTAAAGAAAAAGTTTGTTTATTTACTGATGCCCCTGCTTAGCTCTGCAAGGAACCTTTTACTCAAGAAATGATGTTAAGCAGCCACTTGTTATAAACCTAGCACTACTATTTTATTGTGTTTTCCTTTCTTTTTTGTTTCATTTGCATGTTCTTTTCTTTGGATTGTAGAACAGACTTGAGACTTATGCTCTATTAATGTCTACAGCTCCTCTGTCCTTTGCCCTTTCTATGTATCAGGACACCACACTTTTTTTTGCTAGTTTGACATAGGAAGCTGTGAGTAATTAAAACTGTATTTCTAAAGAATAAAAACTGTTGCTCTTAAGCACACAGAGCTTACCAATACAATTTAATCTTTTGATCTTGTTTACCCCTTAGGGGGCTTTAGACTTCATCACAAGTATAAACCACTGGTGAATTTTTGATAACACCACCTATTTAAACTCAATTAAAACGCATACTAAGATTAAAGTATGGTCTAACTTTGTCAGGCGGCTACCCCTTGTGTGACACATTATTCTATCCTTAGACAGGATAGGCTCACTAAAATAGGAGGGGGGGTTGCCTTGATTTTAAAAGAGGCACTTGCCTTCAGGCTTATACCCCACAACTGGGAGGGTAATGCAGACATACTATCAGCTAAACTATCGCTATCTCCTAAAAACACCATAAACATGCACGTCATCTATAGACCACCAGGCCCCCTGGCGGATTTCCAAGGACACATCACACACTTACTTAGTGAAAATATTAAAAAATCCACTAAAACCCTACTCGTAGGCGACATCAGCCTAGGATTTAGTTACCCCCTTGATAAAGCCGCCACCTCACTTTCCAAAGACCTGACAGATCTAGTTTTCACCCAGAAAGTCATGACCTCCACCCATGTCAAAGGCCACTCCCTGGACTGGGTGATAGACCACAACTGTGACTCGACCATTACCTCTAACTCTGCTCACGCTTGGACAGACAATACTTGAATACAATTCACCATCGCCACAGCTCCCAACACTAAAATCACCACTTCTGCTCCTGCTACTCTAGCTAGAAGTGCTAAAAAACTCACAGCAGACAACCTCCGCCCCTATCTCTACATCCCCTGCCTTACACCTCCCTTCTCGCAAGACCCTAATGTCCTAGCTGATTTAT